>NC_080414.1:3051250-3376875 GCF_030265065.1 Corythoichthys intestinalis | reverse complement strand
CTTGATTTGTTAATGTTCTCCGAAGCCGGGGCAGGGGAATGACAAAAGCCTGACTAACTACTGTGGCATAAAATATCGTTCGGGAGGTGCGACAGTAAAGGTGGAGTTAAAATTATGGAGTAATTTTGCCATGTCGTACTGAATCAATGCATTTTTATTATTTCATATTCCATTCAGCACAAAACTTATTTGTCATGACCATACCATTTATTTAGCAATTGGGGGAAAATACTTGGATAAAAAGAATATCCAGTAAAGGCATGGAAAATGAATGAATGAATATTGGAGTAGAGAGACTGAAACAATGACATTTTGCTGCTCTCTTCATCACATTTTCTTCGTTCTGAATATTTCCCCCTCAATGGGCTGAATTAAAAGACTAATTTCTCGTCATCTGCGCTTTGCCAAATTGTTGTTTATAGTCGAATCGTCTTAAAATATGATTCTAATTCACATAATAATGCTATTTAAGACTTTTTTTTTTTTTTTATCCTGTCGTACACACGCGCGCTTAGAACCATCATGATATCCATGTCAAATTAGAGTCTTATATTGAAACCAGAGCATCAATGGCTCTGCGGGGCTTTTTCTGAAGCTCCTCGCAGAGAAACAAACATTTGACACTGCGGGGCCTCATTGCCAGACCGTTGTCCAATGAAGTCTGCCGGCTGTGGGGAGGAGAGAGCAGCGCAAAGCCAGTGAGACAAAAGAGGCCAGAGAATGTTCCCTCGCTTCTTATGTAATAACTTTTCCAGATACACCACTTCCTCCTTTAGCACCCTGGACTGCACGGTCATATGAGGCTATAGCACTTAGGGTGCTTAAAGGACGAAAAGACTGCAAGGGAGTGTTGCGTTACAGCGCTTAAATGTCTTACAGTAACAGAACAGTGGATCAATATGAGCATTGAGAAAGTACGTAATAGGAGATGTTTGCGCTAATGTGGAACAAAACATCACTTTGGACTTTGGACATCAGTCACATTCCTAGCCAAAACATGGTCAAAATCGGTCTTTCCAAAGTTAGCCTCAAGTATTAAAACAAAGTATAAATAGTGACACTGTGAAATTACATGTGACCTATCCATTAGTCACTGTCAATAGGAATTACGGCCTTGAGTAGGCATATTTACATGGTCTTCAAGCTGTTAAATGTGTAAACGTAATACAAGATAATTAACAAAGGATCAAGGCTATCACTGGTGACTAGAGACGCATTTACTTTATTGCCTGACATCGACATCAATAGATTTCCCATTCATTTAAACCGGGAGGACCGGATGTCATCCGCTCATGTTTCAATGCAGTTACGTAAAATAAATGCTAACTGCACATTTTTTATTTTTTTTTGTTTTTAACCAAGAATCGAGACTGTTATACATCCATATCTATAAAAAATCAGGCATTTAAGCATTTATTCACAAGAATTTTCACCGGAAAAGCTCTGTTTACGTAAGGCGGCCGCCACATTAACCAACAGACCAGCATTGTACTTTGACATATTTACGTAAAAAAATGCTAACTGCCCGTTTTTTTTTTTTTTTTTTGCTTTTAACCAAAAATCGAGACTGTTTTACATCCTTATCTATAAATCTCCGCGTAAGTCGGAGTAAACACTTTAAGTACCCCAACATAACAATCCAAATAGTTCAAAAGTATTGTATTTTGTTTAATGATGGAGGATACACTGCCCTGCTGTGGCAGCGTTTGGTTTGGCTGGACTGTCGCCTTATGACTGAGGAGCAGACTCGCGTCTGACATGGATAAAGGACAGCTGCGCTCTGGTTTGGCCCATGTAAGGCTGTAAGTTGTTTCAGCTAATATATGTTTGTGTATGCGTTTGTAATTAGGTCTACAGCTACAGTTTGTGGAGTCACGTGTGAGCGATTTGCAATGAGAATTGTAAATACTTTAGCATGTCGTAACCCTGAGACTACCTATACATATATGTATATGTATGTGGATATATATATATATATATATATATATATATATTTATAGTAGGGCTGTCAAATGATTAAAATTTTTAATCGAGTTTAATCACAGCTTAAAAATTACTTAATAGTAATTAATCGCAATTCAAACCATCTCTAAAATATGCCATATTTTTCAGTAAATTATTGTTGGAATGGAAAGATAAGCCACAAGACGGATATATACATTCAACATAAGTACTGTATTTATTTATTATAACAATAAATCAACAAGATGGCATTACCATTATTAACATTCTGTTAAAGCGATCCATGGATAGAAAGACTTGTAGTTCTTAAAAGATAAATGTTAGTACAAGTTATAGAAATTTTATATTAAAACCCCTCTTAATGTTTTCGTTTTAATAAAGTTTGTAAAATTTTCAATCTAAAAATCAACTAGTAGCTCGCCATTGTTGTCAATAATAATTATGGTGCTGAAGCCTGAAACCCATAAAATCAGTCGCACCCAAGCGCCAGCAGAGGGCGGGAAAACACCAAAAAACACAAGTAACAAGTGGAAATGACACTTTGCTGTCGTTTTAATCTGTTTGAGCGGGGCATGTGCGTTAAATGCGTCAAATATTTTAACGTGATTAATTTAAAAAAATTAACGTCCGTTAACGCGATAATTTTGACAGCCCTAATTTATAGATAAATGGATGGATGGATGGATGGATGGATGGATGGATGGATGGATAGATCTGCACATACATATACAGTGATCCCTCACTACTTCGCGCTTCAAACCCTAAGTCCATCGCTGATTTTTTTTTTTCAATAAAAAAAATATACGGATGAGCTGTTTATTAAAGTTAAATATAATTGACGGATGAATGTGTTTGATCTTACCAGACTCACGAACTTCTGAAGCACGGCATGCGTCAATCATCGTTTAACTTGTTAAACAGTTGCTGTGGCAACTCATTGTGTGTAAGTGAGCAGCTCCGAGTGGATTTGAGTAGACTCACTCAGTGGCGCATTTAATTAAGCCAAGCATTTCTCTGTTACTACTTTATTCTTGTTTAAAATAATTGTGGGACAGTAACATGTTTGAAATTTATCATTAATACATTGAAGGGCTTAAAAAAACATTTATTAATATATACATATACCGTATTGGCCGGAATATAAGAAGGTGTTTTTTGCATTGAAATAAGACTGAAAAAGAGGGGGTCGTCTTATATTCGCGGTCTAGACATTATACCCATTTACGACGCTTGATGGCGCCAGATATCATTGAAGCGATGTTCTGTCATGACAGATCTCAGCTAGCCTCAAGTTTAACCATTTTGCATTATTTTATTGCAATGTTTTTCCTTATTCAGATTTGTTTCAAGACTACAGACTTCACTTTGATGGTTAATGCAGTTATTGCAATTTTCTTGTTTTATCACAGTATATTGGTTTAATTACATTTCAAAAACCAGAAGCCATTCATTTACGAATGTGATTGCACTTTAGTTTAAATATTTAAATGTTCAGATATTAAGATTTGAATGATGAGGCAAAATAACATGCTTTTTCTCTCAAATATATTGTTATAATCATTTTTTTCAGATGTACTGTAATTATTTTCTGTATAAAAATTAATTTGCTGTTCAAAAAGTCTTTTTTCAAACTTGAGTCTTGAAAAAGCGGGGGTCATCTTATAATCAGGGCCATCTTATATTCGGGCCATTACGGTAACATCAATGTGAATGGGGTCTAATGTGTTTAAAGGGAACCACGGATAGAAGGACATGTGGTTCTTAAAAAGATAAATCTTAGTACAAGTTAAAATCATTTGAATTTGACCTAGGAGCTGTGAGTACTAGTCATACCGTATTTTTGCCATTCATATCCTGAAATTTCTTTCTTAACAAGAGGCAATATTTTCCAAATTTAGGCATGTCTTAACCTGAAAGTTCTGTATATAGAGACGTTTGTAAGTAGAAGTACCACCGTAATTCCAAATCAGCTGAGACCATGTCTTTTTTCAAACTTGAGTCTTGAAAAAGAGGGGGTCGTCTTATAATCAGGGCCGTCTTATATTCGGGGCAATACGGTATATACATATATATATATATATATATATATATATTTTTTTTTTTTTTTAATTATTATTATACTTTTGGGAAAAAGTGGAGAAAAAAAAACATGTCTTATATCTCTTTCGCAAATCTAAATCTGAATAAATACATTGAACACACACAACAACAACAAAAACATTTTTTGGGGGGGTGCGCTACTTAGCGGTTTTTCCACTTTTCTACTTATTGTGGCGGGTTCTAGTCCCTATTAACCGCGAAAAACGAGGTATCACTGTACTTTTGTCCTTTTACTAGAGTACTTTTTCCTTAGCTTTTGTACTTTTACTTAAGTATTTTTTGCACGTGTACGTGTACTCTTACTTAATTTTAAAAAATAAATAAATAAATAAAAAAGTGAGTACTTCATCCACCACTGATGAACATATCCATCACTCATTCACTATCCTCATTGGGGTAACAAGTGAGCTGGAGCCCCCCAGCTGACAAGAGGCAAGGGGACACCCTGGACTGGTTGCCAGTATAGACAACAGCAATGAATTTAACCTAATTTTTCTTTTCAAGATTTCTGCACTTTGCTTTCTCATTAGTTAGGAATAAACAGCGAGGCGTTCCGAATTAGGTTCATATACGAGTCTTACGTGACGTAGCCGTACTCTCTCGTAAACCAAGGACACCGCGTTGCACGTGAACTGTTTCATAAAAGAGTGACAACTTCTCACAGAACGGTACTTCCTGTTCGCACTAAAGCAAACAACTACATCAGACCAAATGAAGAGAAGTAAACGTTTTAACATTCAGAGTTACTTGCTGACTTCTGAATTTACCTCTTTGAGCTCCTTCTCGAGCTTCACCGCCCGTTGCACGATAGCCCCCCGAACCGCGTATTCCACCCGCTTTACGTTGGGGTTCATGGTGTCCAAAGTGAGCACCTTCCCTCGGACGGACACCCCGTTGACCTCCGACTGAGACATTTTACAACGCCGTGTCGTACCTGTAACCACAGAGAGAAGCTGCGTGAAAGCAAACGAACACGTGCGCGAAGGGAGACGTTAGAAACGTCTGTTTACCAAGAACCGAGAGAGGGAAGACAAAGAGCGCGGCGCGGCGGCGAAGTCGTCTCTCTCCGCACTTCTTCCGAGCCTGAAGTGACAGTTGAGCGTGTTGCCTTCTCGTATTGAAACGCGCACGCATGCACACGGATGACGTTTATGCAAACTTTGCGTGGCGCGTGAGGCTTTCATGTCTGTGTGAAAGCGGACCAATAATAATAATAATTATTATACAGATAAAATAATGAGCGTGGACAATTATGAGTTTTAAAAGATTGGGATTTTTCTGGCGTGGACTGTCAAGGCAACATCAAGGGTAGATTATGCAGTGGTGGATGCAGGATGTAGTCACTTCTTTTTAGTACCGATACTGGTGCAAAAAAATAAGTACTTAAGTAAAGGTACAAGTGTGTAAGAAAAAGTTTCCTCAAGTAAAATTACAAAACTACATGCTTTAAAATTTACAAATAATGAGTATTTTCTCCCGATGCAAAAATTTATGTATGCATGTATATATACAATACATACTGTATATAGCTAAATAATGAAAAATTACTCAAGTAAAATTACACACTTCACAAGTAAAAAGTACTGTGAAAGTATTTTCTCCCGATGCAAAATTGTAGTCCATCTATCTATCTATCTATCTATCTTGGGAGACTACAACATAACGTCATGCTAGTTTTCGTCTGAAAAGACGAGAACGAAATGAAAATGTGCCGTACTTTTTGTCAGATGTTGACAATGTGTAGTTAGCCTGCATTGTAGCAGTGTTTGGTTGTGTCACTCATGTGACGTGCTGCTCCCCCCTCCAACACACTCGCTAGTGTCCTCTCCAGTCTCCCCGTTGCTTGTTTTTAGACACACGCTAAGATTTGTCGTCTTATCTTGGCAAGAGAGAATATGCCATGTTGCTTTAGCCTTTAAAGCTGTAGTGTGAACTAATTTCTTCACATGCCAAATAGGGTCACAAGTAAAGTAATTAAACATTGTCCACCAAATAAAGCATGAACAAATAATTTATATGTTGTATATTTGACAAAATAATCGCGTTTCCGAAGTTCGAGCCTGAAAGGGGACGAACCCGGAAGTGATACGTCACACCGGGAACAGCGTTGGCAGCTCCATACATACGGCCACCAAACAAAGCCCTTCAAACAATGATTCAAACAGCGATATAAGCGATAGACCGAGCGCAAGGGAGGAGATCCAAGTTTTTGAAGAGTTAGAGGAAGAAGAGGAGCTTGGAATTTTATGTTGGATCTAACATGTATTAGCCAGACGCTAATCAGAATGCAAACCATGTACCTAGACTACCTGACATGGAATGGATACAAGACCCATCGAGATTACAACATTGGTAAGATATAGGCTGTTATTATTTTTATGATTTGAAGATGCAGGCATTTGCACATAATGTTATGTTTTTGTCTATCTGATGACATTGTTAAAAAAAATGATCAGACTTCATGTTCATTTTGGCAGATCCGGCAGCTCTCGTGCATATAAAATAATAATATAAAAACGTTGGGGGGAAAGAAGGAGATGAGTCTTCGATGGCTTTCTCCACTTTATTGTGGCAACAATAAGAAAACAAAATAATAGCGGACTGCCGCCACATTCGACCGCGAAGTTTTGCTTCTCGCCGATCTCCTCCTTGCCTCCCACTCCAGCGTCTCTTAAACGGATTGTGCATAGTGTCTTGTTATGAGCTTTTTGTTTACAAATGTATCGAACACACGACGCGCTGACAACCTTGTCTCTTTATTAACACATGGAGCAGCTCTTATGGAAAAGTTAGAACACAGCTCGGCACAGCTCTAGGCAGGAATTGGCGTCTAATGGCGTGAGGAAATGTAGTTTTTTCACACAAGCGAACAGATTACAAAGCACCACTTCAGTGTTGTCCCGAGACTACATTTCCCATGATTCACTGCGTGACCTGCGCGCTCGCTGATTCGCTGTGAGATTGACTCAATGGCTACGCTAAACCAACACGCTATTTTTCAGCTGTCACCTGTCAGCGGCTCTCATAGCTTATACTGTTCAATTCCACAACAGTAGGCAGCTATGCTTTGACAAAGTCATCAGTCATCTATCCAAAAATCACACTTACTTTTTGGCAAATCCTTGATCATAAGCAGACCGGTTAAGGAAGCAGGCATCTTCGAAGTGTTTGCAGCAGAGAACACTACTCGATGATGGCGTGAAATTCATTCGCTTCGTGCGAACGAAAGATGTCCATTTACGTGCCCTGCTATCCTTTGGCCACTCATACAACTTTTCGTTTGAGCGAGAACAAAACATCGCCACACACCGCTGTGGCATCTTACCGAGAAGCAATGCAACAAACAATACTGTTCTATGGTGGACTTCCCTCGCACGTCTAGGTGTGACGTAATTTCCGAAGATGGCCGAAGAAAAGCATTTTCGTTGTCAAGGGTGTTGCTATGGGTTAAACAAAGAATCTGGAAGGGTTGCGTTAAAAAAAATAATGAAAATATGCTTATAATTGTTTAGCCATTGATATTATTCAAAAACATGGTTGGCCAATCTTACTTCAAAGTTCCCCTTTAAAAAAAGGTCTGTGCTGAGTGATCATCACGCATTAAATGTAACTCATAGCGTTAGCATAGTATTCACGTTCATGTTAGCACCAGGCTATTGGTAACAGCGAGTGTCGTCTTAAACTCTCGGACAACTTTTTTTTTTTTTTACAGTTCATGGCGTTCAGGTGGGTATAATTATTATTTTTTTAATTTTACAGACAAACACATTTTTTATCAAACGTCGACTAAAACTAAATTAGTCTTGGGTTTTCGTTAACAAAAACTAGACAAGATGACTAAAATATGGCTAAGACTAATACGTATTATTGTCCACAAAACTAAGACCAAGACCAAAGTTAAAAGGGCTGCCAAAAACAACATTAATATACACATTGATATTCATGATTTTATATTGTCTTGTATTGATCACAACCTTCTCAGCCTTGTATTTTATTGAAGTAATATTAAAAGTTATAAAAAATACCAAGGATGTGTCAAATGGTGATGCCTTACACAGATGTGAGCCTGACACAATGTTTTCATAACTACATTTTAATGGTTTTTATATGTCCTCATGGTCAACGAGACAAGGTTGAGCGACCTTTCTAATGCTCTGACTGTTTAAATGTGCCTTAAAGTTTAAATATAACTGCACTAGTGCATCACACACTTTTCCCAAAAGGCATACGACTGCCTCACGTCACTTGTTTTCCTAAATGTCAGCACATTGCAAGTACTAGTAGCTAGTAAGCGTCTTCTCCATTACAACATATAATACACGCTAATGCTAATATTGTATGTTTCTAATGTTTTAGCCAACTTATTCAATACAAAGTTTAAGAAAACTGATCCTAAATTCCCCCAAATTGACCTGTTTTACCTAATACTGTGTAGTGTGTAATGATTTCTGGCTGACCCTTGAGGAAATTTTGCTAGCCGTGATGTTAATGCTGGCTATTTGGCCATCGTGAAGAATGGTATACAGCATGCCAATAGAACACATTGTGTGTTACTTGATGGTGTCCACAAGCATGTGCATGAACTGTTTTTAGTTTCGGTGTATCAAATGTCTTTCCTACACCCCTTCCAGGACATCTGTGTAGAACGCTACACACTCACACGGAGAGCAAACCAAAGTTGTTTCGTGCGATTGGCGCAAGGGTCATTCTAGAACAGGATTATGTTTGGGCTTCAAATTTCTTGAGAAAAAAATATTTTTTCTGATTTTCTGCTACATATTTGGTAATAGTAAATAATAAACTATCAAGAGACTTGATTAGATCAGCTTACAGATCAAACAATTTTGATATCATGATTTATTTCAGGGGTAGTAACAAGGTTGTAAATCTGTACTAATGTTATCTTTCTCTCAGGGGTCCCACAAGAGAAAGTGATGAAACAAATAACGGCAAGAATGACATTTAAATTAGCTTTTTTTGGTATTCAATTTGGTCATTAGTAGGGGTGTAACGGTACGCAAAAATCTCGGTTCGGTACGTACCTCGGTTTTGAGGTCACGGTTCGGTTCATTTTCGGCACAGTAAGAAAACAAAATGCAAAATATAAATGTGCTAGTTGTTTATTACACACCTTTCAACAACAGGAACATTAGCCTATACAAAGCTAGAATTCTGCTCAAAAAGTAGCAGGTATTTAAAGATAATCCAACAACAATTTTCCTTTCAGACCCTGCGTATTGGTCAGCTTTCTTTCTGAAAGAAAGAAGAAAAAAGAAGTCTTGTGCTAAAGAGAAAAGCAATCCCAATGACAAAGATTTTAACATGTATTTTACAAATGAAATGCCTCAATGAATCATTTTTTTTCTTCTGAACGGTTTTCAAAAGCTTTATTGGTGGATTTTCTCAAGTTAAAGCGCCACACAGAAATTAATACATTTAATTGTGTAAGCAGGATCTGTGTATTATTTATATTATTTAATTACAGGTTTTTTCACAATCACAATGTGAGTATGTCAGACTCTTAATGTGAAACATTAAAACTGTTCAGACAATCCAGGCACTTAGACTTCCATTCTCTGTGTCAAACAGCTGAACAGGAGAAGTAAAAAAAAAATAAATAAATAAAAAAAAAATAATTACAGGTGGTTTAGCTCATTTCAATTTATTTTATTTAAATGGGGTATTATTTACTGTATTTTATTATGTGTTTATATTTTACAAATGTGATGTAGCATTCATTAATATTGTATATTTTATGTTGTATAACTTTAGTTCCTATGTGAATATTAGTTCCTACTTGTTTTGTTGTAATAGGAGGGTTTTGTATTGAACACGGGGCCGTGTTGGTTATTATTATAGCAGAGAAGACGGCAGTAAATCAACAAAGACAAGTCAACTGTGCCCCGATCTACCACTCAAGAGATCTGATGGACTTAAAAAGTGGGTTACGATTGCATATTAGTTTGAAAATCGACCAGATCCACCATATTTTTACACGATCCTAGTTACCGGTAGTGGTATTGATGCAGGAGGGTCGCGTCTCGTGTCAAATAATAAACTCTGCCGTTCTTTTCGCGTGCGGCGCATTGAGCCGCTTCTGGGACGCGTCTAACACGCGGCCGCACTGCGACTG
This sequence comes from Corythoichthys intestinalis, assembly GCF_030265065.1. Classification (NCBI taxonomy): domain Eukaryota; kingdom Metazoa; phylum Chordata; class Actinopteri; order Syngnathiformes; family Syngnathidae; genus Corythoichthys; species Corythoichthys intestinalis. Next base: position 3,366,680 of record NC_080414.1, on the reverse strand, counting down.
GTGTGTATTGGCTGATTGACTTTAATGCCCACGTTATCGTGCCGTTGACATTTCTGGGTTACGCTGTCCTACCGTGTTGGTCCTCATTATAGTAGAGAAGACGGAGTAAATATAATCTACATAAAGAAACTGTAACCCGATCGACTCACAGCCTCGAAAAGTAAGATTACATTAGGTCAGAAACTCGTTCGGTACGCCTCCGTTCCGAACCGAGTACCACATACCGAAATGGTTCAATACAAATACATCTACAGTTACACCCTTAGTTATTAGTGAGGGCGAGACAAGAAAAAAATGGCATTTTAGTGTTTTTTTAAAAAAAATCTATTTCCAAGCATTCTTTTCTCTTATTTTTAGATTCGGTCTCAGGACAAGTTAATTTACTCAGAAACTGCATGTTTTAGGATTTTACTTTGTACAGAATACAGAATCTAAGTCAAGCATTTAAACGGAAATCTGTACCTCCACATGACTGCGCTATACACAGTGTATACAGTGATCCCTCGTTTTTCGTGGTTTATGGGGACTGGGATTAAAATGTTTAATCAAGTTAATTACAGCTTAAAAATTAATTAATCGTAATTAATCACAATTCAAACCATCTCTAAAGTATGCCATATTTTTCTGTAAATTATTGTTGGAATGGAAAGATAAGACACAAGACGGATATATACATACAACATACTGTACATAAGTGCTGTATTTGTTTATTATAACAATAAATCCACAAATGGCATTATTAACATTCTTTCTGTTTAAGTGATCCAAGTAGGACTTGTAGTTCATAAAAGATAAATGTTAGTTACAAGTTATAGTAATTTTATATTACAACCCCTCTTCATATTTTCGTTTTAATAAAATTTGTACAATTTTCAATTGAAAGTAGAGTTAATATGATAATAATAAGAATAAAAATATCAATAATAAGAATTGAGTGACCAAACTCCAGTTCACTTTGCATTGTTGTTTAGCTGTGTGAGAATAGGGCCTCATTACTACAGACTGAAGTGCTTTTCTTTATGTGAACTTTTTTTTTTTTTTTTTGAGAGATAGCAATATTATTTTTGTTGTGCTTTCACTAAATGATACTTCTGTTTGTTGTGAAGGAGTTGCAGAAGCGTATGCCAATAAACGGCACAGCCCAAAGAACGCCTGTGTCCACTCGCCTATATCTCTGAGCATATCTTACCCAAAATACAACAAGAGACACATAATTGCCACTAAAAGAAAGCAAACTTACCGAAATATGTGTGGAGCACAAAGCAACAGCATAAACGTCTCACAACTACTAATTCTCTCACTATTAGAAGGAATAACATTAGTATGGAACGGCGCTGCGCTGCCCCCAAGCGGCTGGTGGCATTCTCTTCACTCTTAATGTCCATTAACGGCCTCATTGAAATCTGTTTGAGGCAATGCGAGAGCGGCTCATTCAGTGCATGCGTTAATTGCGTCAAATATTTTAACGTGATTAATTAAAAAAATTAACGCCCGTTAACGCGATAATTTTGACAGCCCTAATATATATATATATATATATATATATATATATATATATATATATATATATATATATATACTAAGGCTGTCAAACAATTAAAATTTTTAATTGAGTTTATCACAGTTTAAAAATTAAATAATCGTAATTAATCATATTCAAAACATCTGTAAAATTATTGTTGGAATGAAAAGACGACGGATATATACATTCAACATACTGTACATAAGTACTGTATTTATTTATCATAACAAATCCAAAAGATGGCATTAACATTATTAACATGTTTTTCTGTTAAAGGAATCCACGCTCCACGGATAGAAAGACTTGTAGTTCTTAAAAGATAAATGTGTATATTATAAATTGTATATTGTGACTAAATATTGCCATCTAGTGTATTTGTTGAGCTAAACGAAATGTTTGAATAGAGTTTGCCCAAATGCATGATGGGAAGATGGGCAACCATGACTGTCAGTGGTGGCTGCAAATGGTATATCTTCACTGTGTTGTATTCCATGGAGGGTGTTAAAAAAAAGATCATCTCCTGTCATTCTTCGCCACATCGCTCGCCGCAATAGTTATAATTGTTGTGGAAGAGATGCCAAAGCTTTAGCCAATAAATAGCACGGCCCCAATGAATGCCTGTGTCCACTCCACTCGCTTATCTCTGCCTCTTAGCTCTCAATATACGTAAAACAGCGCCATTGTTGTCTGTTTGCGGGAGAAAATAATTATACATACACATCAAAATGTACACACACACACACACAAACAAGCAAGACAAAAGTTAATTCAGTTTTCATTTTTATTATAAGGAAAAAAACTGAAATGCTCAATGTTTGCCATTTCCAAGAATACATTCACAGAATGTGTCTTAGCCAACCCCTGCCCTTAACCACTCCTGGCTCTTCTTTTCAATACTAAACTAAGGGCAGCTCATCCTTTACTGTATCTATTCTCCATTGACAATTTCAAACATTTAAAAGATCCATACAGGCTTGATTGATATTTGCACTTCCCAGATTGTTATATGTCATCAACTGCTGATTATTGTTCAAGTAATCCCTTGCTAAATGATTTCTGTGCTGGATATGAGAAAGACTAACCATCTCCTTGGTGATGTTTCATGCAGGGTTACAGTAAACATGATGTCTATGGAAATGATCCCAGAATGCAATTCGTTACAGTGCAATCCCCATGCAATCAGATCACATGCAGTTAGAGCGAAGATGACTGTTAATATTACCAATTCCTCATACAGTCCTTTGACATCAATGTGAATACTGACCAAGATATGAAAGATGAAAACATGACTTATCAACAGACTATAACAGAAACACAAGATTGCTCAGTTATTGTTCAATCTCCAAGAGAGCCCGATATCACACAATAGACGGCAAAAACTGCACCTTAGAAGCACACTGCGACGTGGCACTGCTGTGTTTGTGCACATTATAATCGTCTATTAAAATCCAAAGAGAGAACTACAACTGAAAAGAGGCATGTGCGAAACTACGGCGTCCCTAAAGGGCCATCGACAGAAATAAAATAAAGTTATACCATCTGGTGTGCACCAGATAGTATGTGGTGCGCACTACAAACTATCTGGTCAGCACCAGATGGTATGTGGTGCAGATAAAAAAACTATTTGATGCACACCAGATGGTATGTGGTGCGCACTACAAACTATATGCTGCGCACCAGATAGCATGTGGTGCGCACTAAAAGAATATATCTGGTGTGCACCAGATAGCGTGTGGTGAACACTATAAACTATCTGGTGCCCACTAGAAACTGGTGCGCACCAGATAGTATGTGGTGCAAACTAAAAAGTGTATGGTGCACACCCAATAGTATGTGGTGCGCACCAGGTAGTATGTGGTGCGCACTGAAAACTATCTGGTGCACACTAGAAACTGGTGCACACCATATGGTATGTGGTGCGCACTAAAAACGATATGGTGTGCACCAGATAGCATGTGGTGCGCACTAAAAAACTATCTGGTGTGCACACTATAAACTATCTGGTGTCCACTAGAAACTGGTGCACACCAGCTAGTATGTGGTGCGCACTGGAAAGTGTATGGTGCGCACCAGCTAGTATGTGGTGCGTACTAAAAAGTGTATGGTGCGCACCAGATAGTATGTGGTGCGCACCAGATAGTATGTGGTGCGCACTAGAAACTATCTGGTGCGCACTAGAAACTGGTGCACACCAGATGGTATGTGGTGTGCACTACAAACCATATGGTGCGCACCAGAGTTTTTTAGTGCGCACCAAATTCTATCTGGTGTGCACAAGATGGTATGTGGTGCGTACTAGAAACGGGTGCACACCAGATAGTATTTGGTGCGAATTAAAAATACTATTTAGTGCTCACCAGATAGTATGTGATGCGCACTAGAAACTATCTGGTGCGTACTAGAAACGGGTGCACACTAGATAGTAGAGGTGTGTAAAATTTCCGATTCTTAGATTATTCGCGATTCGGCCGTGGAAGATTCGAGAACGATTCACAAACATTCAAATTCCGATTATTGAAATATGCCAAGTAAAGCAGAAGTACGACACACTCAGCGCGCCGCGCGGTCTTTGGTACGCGATTAGGGACGGAGCGAGAGTAGCTAAACATCATGCTTCTCATTACCCGGCCCCTCGGGTAACGCCAATGCTCAACTCACGGCTCGAGCTCAACTCATGCCACGAGATATAGAAAAAAACAAAAACATACCTGACTGCTGCCGAAAAGCTGCTACAAGCCACATTATGTTACGGTAGATATCATTTATATAGGACTAGATGCATTATAGCTTCGGTATCGTTACCAGCACATCTACAAAAAACTAGATGCAGGCGTTAGTAACGGCCGCCATCTTAAAGCAGTACACTTCCTGCAAGGCTGTTGTTGCGAACCCTCCAAGCGAACCTAATTAACTTTTTATCTAAAATACTCCTAAATCGGTAAAATATTGACTTGAATCTATCTTTAAAATAGTTTTAAAACTTTTACATGTTGAAAGTAGACAAAAGAGAAATTATGGAATAACAGGAGCAATTTTAACAACTTTGACGGTTGATTCACAACATTAAATTAATTGAAAGTAGTTTAAAGCTGCTGATATAGAATGGGGACTGGAGCTTTTTATTTACTGTTATTTTTGTATATTTGTTTACTGCTATATGTTAACTTGATACCGAAATAGTAGTTTGGTTTAGCCTGAGAGGATTTTTGAACAATTTTGGAACTAATGTACAAAACAAATTAAAAAAAAAAAAAAAAAAAAGGAGTGGGGTGCATCAATAATCGTTTTATAATCGAATCGGAGCCTCTGAATCGTAATCGTAATCGTAATCGTTAGGTGCCCAAAGATTCCCAGCTCTACTAGATAGTATTTGGTGCACACTATAAATACTATTTAGTGCTCACCAGATAGTATGTGATGCGCACTAGAAACTATGTGGCGCACATTAGATGGTATGTGGTGCGCACTAGAAACTATCTGGTGCCCATCAGATGGTATCTGGTGCGCACCACATACCATCTGGCGCGCATGCGATTGTATGTGGTGTGCACCACATACTATCTGGTGCGCACCAGATAGCATGTGGTGTGCACTGGAAAGTATCTGGTGCGCACCAGATACCATCTGATGGGCACTAAAAATACTATCTAGTGTTAACCAGATAGTTTCTAGTGCGCATCACATACTATCTGGTGCGTACTAGAAACGGGTGCACACCAGATAGTATTTGGTGCACACTAAAAATACTATTTAGTGCTCACCAGATAGTATGTGATGCGCACTAGAAACTATCTGGCGCACATTAGATTGTACGTGGTGCGCACTAGAAACTATCTGGTGCCCATCAGATGGTATCTGGTGCGCAACACATACCATCTGGCGCGCATGCGATTGTATGTGGTGCGCACCAGATAGCATGTGGTGTGCACTGGAAAGTATCTGGTGCCCACCAGATAGTATATGATGCGCACTAGAAACTATCTGGTGCGCACCAGATAGTTTCTAATTGAGCTTTACTTAAATCTTGGATTCAACTAGCGCCTGAGCTTAGCCTTAAATGATATAAGAAAATAAATAAATGAGGATCTGAGTACAACAAAAGAACAATTGGCTAACTTTCAAAGCAATCCACTAGCTTAAATGCTATATAATGCTAATGTTTACTAGATGGTTTCCAGTGCGCACCAATGGTTCAATGTTTTATTTTTTATTTGTCGATGTCTCTTTAGGGGCTCTGTACGAAATAAAGACGCGCAATTAAATATTGTTAAAACAAGGCAACAAAAAAGCCTCATGTAGCGAGGTGTCCTGTTTTTAAAATGTTCGAAAAGGCCTATTTATAAATCTCCCGCTTACAATAGCTGACTCATTATTGAGAAACATTTCCCTGACTGTTTTAAAGTAGCAATATGTAAGATTGGTGGCCAAAAACAGTACTGACACCATGAACAAAATATTAAAATGGCAAAATCTCGGGTTAACCATTGAGAACTGTGTCAGAAGTATTTCCAAAAAATATGTCAATTGAAATATTGGAGACATTTAATGAATAATTGAAGTGCAAATCCTACATATTGCTCCTTTAACAGAGGAAAGAAACATGATTAGAGAGAATCTTCTGTGAGAGCGTCGTGTCGCCAACACGGAACACGTCTGAAAGTGTCCAACAAGGCAGGATATCTCCCCATGTCTGAAAGCCATGACACGAGTGTCACCTTCCGGGGGAATTTACCGGGCTATAAGTCTGAAAGGGGCTACATAGTGGCTGCTGCTGACCAAAAAAATGCCTGATATAACTCCTCTTTGAAGGGGGCGGAGGAGGCAGCATGTTGTCGACATGAATCTGTCGGGACTGTGTGAGTGTGTGGCGGGAAGGGGGCGGGTGTCAAGTCAAGTCATCAGCCAATCAAGGGGCGGGAAAATGGACCAGCACACTCAGCAAGTGAAAAAGGGTAAATGTAAGTCAGAACATAATGCAAACAATTCACTTAATAATGGTAGGATTTATTCTATCCTTACAACTTATGAGAAGACAATATAAATTACCCATATTACTGAACTCATTATATAATGCAAATAAGGTTGCTTAAATGTGAGTGGGGACAATTTGAGCATCCTGAAAATATGCTAGCGTTATGTCTCTACCGTCCCTATGCAAATCCACGCCCTTGAATAACATTACATCTCAGTGTCAATACTGTTTGTTGAAGTCAATGACAATAGATTGAAATGTTTTTTTGTTTTAAACAATGTCAGAAAAAGAAATCTTGCCTCTTAAATAAAACATGAGTTTCACTCCTTTACATGGTAAATGCCAAAAATGTTGACATTTATGTAAATGTGTCATTCTGTGTGCGTTTAATTCTAAATTATCTCCTCTGTTCCCTAATTGTAAAACCCCTATCATAAGTGTTATAACATAGCAGTGACATTCAGTTTCCCTTTCGGCATTTCCAAAGGTACTTGGTTTCATTTTCCAACAAAAAACATCAGCCTTTTACGGAGCCCCCCGGGTGCCAGGATAGAAAAAATAAAAAATCATAGCTAATCTGTACCCACAGTCTGTGGGTTCAGTTTAGTAAAGTGTACCCACAGATTACTAAACTATACCCAGTTTACTAAACTGTGCCCACATATTACTAATCTGTACCCACCGTTTAGCAATGACCCGGAAACAGAAGTCACCAATGTTTGGCGGGGACTCCGAGTCCAAACGCCGAGGGACCGACCGAGCAAGCATCTGCACCATTTGCCCTCGGCAAACAAAGGGGTTTTAAAAGGTAACTATTGCACGTTTTCTTTGGTAGGCGTCTTTCAGGTGCCATCAAACAATATGGCATGTTGTGTTTGCACATATTCTGTGCTGCTGTCGTTTCCGTGCGTGCTTAATTCAAGTCGTGTTCATTTGTCAGTTAGCTATTTTTAGTAGCCGCATTAGCAGCTACTAACACACAACATGCCATATTGATTGATGACACCTGAAAATGTAGACGGCTACCGAAGAAAATGTGCAATAGTTACCTTTTAAAACCCCTTTGTTCGCCGAGGGCAAAAGGTGCAGGTGCTTGCTCGGTCGGTCCCTCGGCGTTTGGAGTCCCCGCCAAACATTGGTGACTACAGTTTCCGGGTCATTGCTAAACTGTGGGTACAGATTAGTAAACTGTGGGTACAGTTTAGTAATCTGTGGGTACAGATTGCTAAACTGTGGGTAAAGTTTAGTAATCTGTGGGTACAGATTGCTAAACTGTGGGTACAGTTTAGTAATCGTTGGGTACAGATTAGTAATCTGTGGGTACAGATTGCTAAACTGTGGGTACAGTTTAGTAATCTGTGGGTACAGATTGCTAAACTGTGGGTACAGTTTAGTAATCTGTGGGTACAGATTAGTAAACTGTGGGTACAGATTGGTAATCTGTGGGTACAGATTAGCTATGATTTTTATTTTTTCTACTCTAGCACCCGGGGGGGCTCCGTAGCCTTTATACACTGTATGTTTAAAAAAAAAAAAAAAAAAAAAAAAAGCCTGGTTATCCAGCAAGGCAACATAATTTTTCAGGATGAAAAGGCTACTCTATTAACAACCTCTTAAACTAGAAAATGCAATTTCTGGAGAAACTGCAATGGTAGCTTTGCTTTCGCGGGTTAAACCCTTGGGGTCTCACTTCGTTTTAATTTCAGGTAATTTCCTGTTGATATCAGGTCACTTCCAATTAATTTGGACACATTATATGGTTACATCCTGTTGATATTTTGACGCACATGGCCGTCAATGGCATCGACTTTAGATGGGGCTTTGCCCTGCAAAAAATTCAGGACGGTAATAATTTGGCAAAAACGCACGGTTCCCCCAAAATTCGCCATAAACTTTCCCATTCATTTCAAACGGGATGCCACTGACGGCTATGTACGTCCAAATTTCCCATTCATTTTCAATGGCAGGAAAACATAGGTCATTGTGATTTCGGACCATTTACCATGACAGCCCATTGACATTCAACTGGAGCGCAAGTAAGTCGATGAAATTGACAACCACGCATGTCCATGCCGTTGACGGCTATGTACGTCCAAATAACCCAGTCATTTTCAATGGCAAAAAAAACTGTGTGGTTGTGATTTTTTATCAAAAACCTACCATTACAGCCCACTGACATTCAACTGGTGACGAAGTACAGTGATGCCATTGACAGCCATGCAACATGACGTGTCACTGAAATGTCACCCAAATCAAGTAGAAGTAGTAACCTGATATCAACAGGACATGTCCCCAAATTGCCCAAATCCCCTTATCAACGGGAACTGACTTGATATCAATAGGTTGTGTGCTTGAAATGTCCCCAAATCAACAGAAAGTGACCCTAAAATGAACAGGATGTGACTCCAAAACACCCCTAGACCAACTGGGCAGGTTTTAGATCTGTATCTACCACGGCAACGCTCAGTCGCAATCCCTCCAGAAATTGCAGTTTCTAGTTGTCAATCGAATCCAAGTACATTGGCATCAATAGAATCGACATACATGGCTGTCAATGGCATTGACATGTATGGCCGTCATTGGCGGGGATGTACATGGCTGTCAATAGCACGGACGTGCATGGCTGTCAATGGCATCGACTTACTTGGACGCCAAGTTTTTGGTCAAAAATCACAACCATCCAAGTTTTTCTCCCACTGAAAATGTAGGGGAAATTTTGGCCAGTAGAAATGGAACGACAAATTTTTGGGGGGAACCATATGCTTTTGTCAAAATCTGATTGTGACTAGATACTAGAGGTGCAACAACTAATCGATTAATCGACAATTTATCGATTAGCAAATTAATCACCAACTATTTTAATAACCAATTAATCATTTAGACAGGGGTCCCCAAACTTTTTCCTGTGAGGGCCACATAACTTTTCCCTTCTCTGATGAGGGGCCAGGTTCAGTTTTTAACAAAAAAAGTGTGACGATTGCAGGAGTGCCTAAATGTAAAAATTTATTGTTTTTCAGAAAGCGACAATCAAATAACCCTTGCTGGATTCTTCACAGAACAAAAGTAAATAAAATAAAAATTATAATTAAAAAAATATAATATAATAAAATATAATATAACTAGGGCTGTCAAAATTATTGCGTTAACGGGCGGTAATTAATTTTTTAAATTAATCACGTTAAAATATTTGACACATTTAACGCACATGCCCCGCTCAGATTAAAATGACAGCACAGTGTCATGTCCATTTGTTACTTGTGTTTTTTGGTGTTTTGTCGCCCTCTGCTGGCGCTTGGGTGCGACTGATTTTATGGGTTTCAGCACCATGAGCATTGTGTAATTATTGACATCAACAATGGTGAGCTACTAGTTTATTTTTTGTTTGAAAATTTTACAAATTTTATTAAAACAAAAAAATTTATTAAATTTAATATAAAATTTCTATAACTTGTACTAACATTTTTCTTTTAAGAACTACAAGTCTTTCTATCCATGAATCGCTTTAACAGAATGTTAATAATGTTAATGCCATCTTGTTGATTTATTTTATAATAAACAAATACAGTACATATGTACAGTATGTTGAATGTATATATCCGTCTTGTGTCTTATCTTTCCATTCCAACAATAATTTATAGAAAAATATGGCATATTTTATAGATGGTTTGAATTGTGATTAATTATGATTAATTTTTTTTTTAAGCTGTGATCAACTCGATTAAAAATTTTAATCGTTTGACAGCCCTAAATATAATATAATGTAATGTAATATTATATTATATTACTATATTATAACACTATCAATCAAATAATTAATAACCAAATAACCCTCTCTAGGTTCTTCACAGAAAAAGCCATAAAATAAATAACACAAGTAAAAAAAAAAATTTTTTTTAATTGTTCAGGGGGCCGGACCAAATGTGGAGGCGGGCCGTATCTGCCCTGCGGGCCGTAGTTTGGGGATCCCTGATTTAGGACCTTCTTCACCTTAAACTTGTCTAAATTCTTGAAATCTATTTTTAAGTCAAAGTAGGACGTGAACAAAAATCTACTTTTATTTTTGAAAACAACAAATCACATTTTTGCCAATTTTCGGACATCTTACGGTCTGAACTAGCTTCTCAATAAGGCTGGAACAACTAATCGTTTAAATCCATTAATAAATTATTTGCCAGTTAATTTGATAATAGATACAGTTGTAGACTAGTCAAGTCAGGAAGCGCTAATAAAATATTAATTTTGAAGGACATAGTCATCCATTTTATCTTCATTGTTAATTACAACATGCCTAGAAGAACTTTAAGGTAAATTATGAAGGTCATTGAAAGAAGTGACATTTATCCAATGAAAAGATTAATCGTTAAATTAATTGTCCGATTAATCGATTGTGAAAATAATCGTTAGTTGCAGCCCTACTAAACACATTTCGATTTTTTTTTCCCTTCAAAAAAAAAAAACCAACAAAAAACAAACAAAAAAACACACGTTTTGGCGCTAACGGTAATTTTTTGGGGGGTCATTTGAAAGATTTTCTTCGTCGCACAATAATTCCAGTCATTTCGATATCTGATCGGTGTCAATGGGCCAGATGTTTTGGTCTAAGTGGCGTGCCGAAGAAATCTATTCCATTTAAAAAAAAAAAAAAAAAAAACAGGAATAACATAAATACTGCTTTTGCAGTACATGCAAAGCTACCATCAATAGCAATAACGCTAGCTTAGTGATCTATACAGTATTCTTCTTACTTTGTGTTCCTGGAGAGTGATATGACGAAAAGAGGTGTGATTCATTAAAACAAAAACAAAAAAGGAGGTTGAACCTTCTTTAAGGATTCAATGGCACTGTCCATTGATGAGGATTTCCATCAGTATGAGTTCTGTCAGACCAGTGCATGTGCGTGATTAGTAAACGATTTCCGCTTAGGCTCTGTAGTCCACAAAAGTGGTAAATTGTTCCTGTTAAAAAAAATAAAAGCAACACGAGTATTGCTCAGAGGTCATTTCATGGCTTGAAGATAGGCCATCAGGTGTTCCTGTGCCAGCTCTTTTCCTCGTTACATTCGCTCCCAGTTGACTCATTTACATTGCACCTTTAGTCGGCTTTCCCGTTCTCGTGAGGTCTGCCTGCTTTGCTCCGACGTGCCGACTGCAACACTTTGAAGCAGCCGCGGGCGATCTTGTGCATCCACATGATGTTCATGATGTCCAAGCAGATGCTGGAGCAGATCCACGCTAGGCGTCCGCCGTAGGGCACCAGGTAAAACGCCTCGGTGCCGTAGACCGAGTACATGCGGCCGTAGTAGACGGGCATGACGGCCACGCGCACCATAAAAAAGACCAGAGCCATGGCCATGCCGTTCGCCATGTTGGGTCGAGAGGTTCTCGGGTAACCTAGAACTTCAAAGAACCAGCTGCAAGCACAACAAGAACACATAGGGTTGACAAAACTCCAGTTTGGCTGGTGCTCGCAGCTCCCAGAGTTGACTGAACGTATCTGTCATTGGCTATTGCCTAGCCATAAACGTCACTATTAGTTGACAAGCTCCTACAGACATTGTGCCACGCCTTCCCGTAGGGGGCCGGGCCAGGCAGAGCAACGCGTCAGCTTTAACTGCGATAAACGCAAACACACGCTGCGTTCTAACGCAAGATTTAGGTGGAAACAAGACGCAAGTTTTAGTGCATACAAGCAGACAGGAGTGTCTCAAAAGCGATTTAGTTAAGGATTCTAGGTAAATATTATATAAAATAGCACCATGCATGGACTTTGAAAGTGAAACGTAAAAGAAAATGAAAGGAATGGGGAAAAAAAACTTGCTTAACTTTAGCTTGAAATATTTACCTAAAATGCTAACTGCCCGTTTTTTGCTTTTAACCAAGAATCTAGACTGTTTACGTTCATATCTATAGAAATTCCGGGATTTACACATTTAATTACTAGAAAAGCTCTTTGTTTTGTGATGGCTGCCATGTTGGATTTTGTATCCATACACAATAGCGTAACTTTACATTCAAATAATAAGGTAATTTTTGGCAAAATGCTATTTTTCGGGCAAAAAAAACCTGGTAATTTAGTCATTTCTGCATCTACACAAATTAAAAAAAAAAAAAAAAAAAAATGTTTTATTCTTGGTTAAAAGCAAAAAAAAACGCATGTACAGTATGTGTGTATCTCGTCTCCTGTATGTCAAGGTGACAGTAGAAAATGCCAACAACTGATAGAAATTGATAGTCACTGTTTGTTGTTCATTGAAAACGTTTGTAAATAAACATGGTAAAAAAAAAAAAAAATTTAAAAGCAAAAAAACGTGCAGTTAACATTTATTGTACGTAAATATATCGAAGTACAATGCTAGTATGCTAGTAAATGTAGCTAGCAGCCGCCTGATGTAAACAGAGCTTTTCCGGTGAAAATTCATGTGAATAAATGCTTAAATCCCCGAATTCTTCATAGATATGGACGTAAAACAGTCTCGATTCTTGGTTAAAGCAAAAAAACAAACAAAACAAAAACGCGCAGTTCGCATTTATTTTACGTAAATATGTCTAAGTACAACGCTAGTCTGTTAGTGAATGTAGCTAGCAGCCGCCTTATGTAAACAGCTTTTCCGGTGAAAATTCTTGTGAATAAATGCTTATTTCCCCGAATTTTTTATAGATATGGACGTAAAACAGCCTCGATTCGTGGTTGAAAGTAAAAAAAGGTGCAGTTAGCATTTATTTTGCATAAATAAGTACAATGCTAGTATCTTAGTAAATGTAGCTAGTGTCTGCCTTATGTAAACAGAGCTTTTCTGGTGAAAATTCATGTGAATAAATGCTTAAATCCGCCAATTCTTCATAGATATGGACGTAAAACAGTTTCGATTCTTGGTTAAAAGCAAAAAAAAAAAAAAACAACACAACTTGCAGTTAACATTTATTTTACGTACGTAAATATGTCGAAGAATGATGCTAGTATGTTAGTAAATGTAGCTAACGGCCGCCTTATGTAAACAGAACTTTTCCGGTGAAAATTCATGTGAATAAATGCTTACATCCACGAATTCTTCATGGATATGGACGTAAAACAGTCTCGATTCTTGGTTAAAAGCAAAAGAAACGAGCAGTTAGCATTTATTTCACGTAAATACGTATCAGTACAATGCTAGTCTGTTAGTGAATGTTGCTAGCGGCCGCCTGATGTAAACAGACCTTTTTCCGGTGAAAATTCTTGTGAATAAATGCTTAAATGCCTGAATTCTTTATAGATATGGACGTAAAACAGTCTCGATTCTTGGTTAAAAGCAAAAACAAAAAAAAACGTTCAGTTAGCATTTATTTTACGTACATATGTCGAAGTACAATGCTAGTCTGTTAAGTGAATGTAGCTAGCGGCCGCCTTATGTAAACTGAGCTTTTCCGGTGAAAATTCTTATGAATAAAAGCTTATATCCCTGAATTTTTTATAGATATGGACGGAAAACAGCCTCGATTTTCGGTTAAAAGCAAAAAAAAAAACGTGCAGCTAGCATTTATTCTACGTGAATATTGCGAACTGTGACGGCAATGCCGTAGCGGCTAATTTCCCATATTGATTTTTTTATCAAAACATTTCAAAATGCATGCATGGTACGAAAAATATAATAATGACCTTGAATCCTCAAATAAAACACTACTGAGACAATCCTACCTGTTTGTATGCGGTACAGCTTTCGTACTTTTTCAACCTAAATCTGGCGTTAGATCGCTGCGTGCGTGTTTGTGAATAACTCCTCTTGATGACCCCTACTTGGAGGCGAGGCGCAGTGAGTGACGGATGTGACCCGTCAATATCATTATGCATAATAGTAACTATGAAGGAACTACAGTATTCGCTATTGAAACTATGAACTATTTTCTCCACTAAAGGGCACTCATGCTCTTTAGACAAATAATGCTTCATTTCTGTCTTTTTTTTCTCTCGTCGGAATTCAATCATTTTTTTTGTGTGTATTTCAAAGCCTTAATGTGGTTATGTAATGGGTTATTGTACAGTACCGGTATAACAACAGTTCATATAGATAAGTTTGTGCCGAGAGAAAAGAAATACCACTGTTTAAAAAGAAAAAATGAGCAGTTACTCACAATGTTACTCATTACTGGAGCATTCTTTTCACTGGATACTTTTTTTTGCTTGTACTTGAGTATATTTTTTGGGTGGCTACTTTTACTTGAGTAATATTTTGAAGTAACGTTACTCTTGAGTCAAACTTTTGGCTAATCTACCCACTTCTGCCCACAACGCTATTTTACGGTATCATTATTAGAAAAAACAAAAAAAAACAAAACAACGTATAAAAGCCTGCTGATGTTTACATCACATTTCGGCATTTTTGTAGACATGTGTTACGATTTTTAAAGACGGTAGGACACATCACTTTGGAGCATGAACGCCACTGAACTTGATACCCAACCTTAAATTCAAACAAATAAGCAGGCTTCTTTAAACTCCCTTTATGATTTATTACCATATTTCTTTGTTTCGCTCGTTTTCCACCTCAGAAATGGACATGCTCCGTCGACACGGTGCTAGCTTGGTATGAGGGAGCAGACCTCACTAGTAGATTCATAGCTTTGTAAAATGAGCAAGACAAGCTTACGCTCTGATCACTCTGTAGATTTTTTTTTCGCTAACGTGACAGTACGTACCGCTGGTTCACGCATGGCGTCGAAAACTCGGCGAGCAGGCGGAAGTTAGCAAAATAAGGCAACATGCCTTGGCCCTGGAGGGAGAGAGGAAGAAAAGGAAAACAACAAGACATAAAAAGGTACACAAACAAAACACAGGATCATTCTGAATGTTCTCACCTTTGACATAGTTCAGATGACAACAAAGATAAATCACAATACTGTCCTGACAAGATTGGCATGAAATATGTTACTTGTTTTTGCTGCCCTCAAGCGGACCAAAGTTGAACTCGCAATATAACGTACCCTCATTTGAGGCTTTCAGCAATATGGTCACAGGATTTTAACACATCTATACTCACACAAACTAAAGAACATGTCTTAATGTGAATTTTCTTTCCTAGTAAATACATTCAATTGTTAAAAGTACTTAGATACCATGAAGAACAGGCATGGAATCCTATTAAAACTAAGTAATGAGCACAAAAATGCAGGCTACGATATTCAAGTAGGCCACTAAAACATTTTAATTGTTCGAAACTCATTTGTGTCACTTTTATGACAAGGATTTTGAATAGTTCATGGACTTAAAACAAGGGATGTCCCGATCGCATATTTTTGCGTCTGAGTCATCTGATTTTGAGGAATCTGCCAATGCCGAGTCCTGATCCGTCACTGGAAAAAAAAGTAGGTTTTTGTTGTTGTTGCTTAATGCTCAAGCTGCTGAGAACAGCCTCTCACTAACACAATGAATGAATTGCCACAGGACACTTTAGACTGTGTACCAAGCTTAACGATGATTAGCACATTTGTGCCTTTGATCGTAGAGCTACTGTGGTGTCTCTGGCTAGATCAAAGCTACAAACCTGTCAGTCATCATTAACTTTAAAGAGCATACGCCAGGAGAAAAAAAGTCTTAAATGGCATTATTATGTGAATTAGAATCATATTTTGAGACGATTCGACTATATACAACAATTTAGCAAAGCGCAGATGACGAGAAATTAGTCTTTTAATCTGCCGGTTAGCCACGCCTACCATTATAGGGCTTTAGCGTCCCAAACAGGTGGATGACGTCAGCGGTAGACTGTGCTCATCGGTTTTACTATTCAGCCCATTGAGGGGGAATTATTCAGAACGAGGAAAACGCGACGAAGAGAGCCGCAAAATGTCATTGTTTCAGTCTCTCTACTACAATATTTTTACAGGATATTCTTTTTATCCAAGTATTTTTCCCCAATAGCTATATAAATGGCTTGAGAAGGACCAGTCAGCCCATCGAGAGGGAACTATTCACAACGAGGAAAACGCGACGAAGAGAGCTGCGAAATGTCATTGTTTCTGTCTCTTTACTTCAATATTTTTACAGGATATTCTTTTTATCCAAGTATTTTCCCCAATTGCTAAATAAATGGCATGGTCATGACAAATAACAGTCTTGTGCTAAATGGAATATGAAATCATAAAAATGCATTTATTCAGGACAACATGGCAAAATGACTCCATAATGGTCAAAACTGTCGACTTCACCTTTACTGTCGCACCTCCCGAACGATATTTTATGACACCTAAATCGGACATATGTCATTTCCCTTCCCCGGCTTCGGAGAATGTAAACAAACCAAAAGGCGTGACAGCTAGCCGAGCTAACCCTAACCGAGTGATGTTTCAAAGTCTTCGAAGCGGAAAATCACACATAACGAGCCTGGATTTATTGACATGACGACTGGGTTGTCGATTGTCTTCACGGATTGGCAAACTGCCCGGCAGAGAGCAATTTACAGTTCGTTTCCCGGAGGAGGGTGGCTGCAGTTGTTGTGCAGCTAACGTGCTGCTAATGTGCGTGAGTAGAGCTTTTTACATTCCTATCAATGATCAAATGTAAGTAGTCCTTTATTTAAAGAAAGTTTGTAGTGTTTGCTTTGTAGTCGCTGTATTCGTATTTGACATAATACAAAACAAGATGTTTACTCACTTCCTCCTAAGTCCAATGGTCCCACAGTAAATATCCACGGTGAATGGGAACCTTTTGAAACTCCAAAAAGGCGCATACGCCTCTCCCTCATACAGAATGATTTTTCTGCAGCCGTTTGGCTGGCGTGATGCGAAAAAAAACCGTATTAATCCGCAAAATTAACTGAATCCTTCGTCCTCATACACAACAGTACGCTGTATAGTGAAGAGGACGTCTTCTACCGTGCACGTCACAACGCCCTCCTCCTCAATGCGAGACCGAAGCCGGAAGTCACTCATTTTCCTGGCGCGGGATTCAAAAAACTAAATAAATATAGCGATCGCTTCCACACACATCCAAGCGGTCCATATCATTCAGGAGCATAAAATACCGCGTGTATTATGAAATAAACATGCTTTTTCGTGTCACATGCTCTTTGAGTACCAAACGCCAGCTGCACTGGTGACCAACAAAAGCAGCAAGAGGGAGGCTGAGTCGTTCAGCCGTACTTTGTTTCCAAAAAGGTTATCAATATGCTCCTGCCAAGAATCTGTATATCGTTTTTAAAAAGGTGTCAATGTTTAAAAATAAAAAGGAACCAACAAGTTGCTACCAAAATCTTCCACCATTTGATTCTCTGTTAACTCTAGAGTCCCTGACAAAAGTTTTGTCGCTTATCCATTTTGTAGAAACAATTGCTAATAACTAGGGCTGTCAAACGATTAAAATTTTTAATCGAGTTAATTACAGCTTAAAAATTAATTAATCGTAATTAAAAGCAATTCAAACCATCTATAAAATATGCCATATTTTTCTGTAAATTATTGTTGGAATGGAAAGATAAGACACAAGACGGCTATATACATTCAACATACAGTACATTCAGTAAGTACTGTTTTTGTTTATTGTAACTATTTATGTTGCCTTCCACCCTGCAGATCTCTCAGGGTGCAGACAATTAAAAAACCGTGTGGCATTTGCCAAGGCCCACAGCCTGTCAAAAGGATGGACCCTGGAAAAGTGGCAAAAGGTGGATTTTTCAGATGAATATTCCATTGAATTACACTACAGTCGCCGCAAATATTGCAGGAGACCTACTGGAGCCCGCATGGATCCGAGCTTCACTCAGAAAATAGTGAAGTTTTGCCATGGTGGCAAAATCATGGTCTGGGGTTACATCCAGTATGGGGGGTGTGCCAGAGATCTGCAGGGTGGAAGGCAACATAAATAGTCTGAAATATCAACAAATCTTAGCTGCCTCTTACATTCCTAACCATAAAAAGGAACTAATTCTGCAGCAGGATGGTGCTCCATCGCATACTTCAATTTCTACCTCAAAGTTCCTCAAGGCAAAGAAGATCAAAATCCTCCAGGACTGACCAGCCCAGTCACCAGACAGGAACAGGATGAAAGAGGAAGCATGGAAGACGAAACCCAAGAATGTTGATGGACTCTGGGAGGCATGCAAGACTGCTTTCTTTTATGTTCCTGATGACTTCATCAATAAATTATATGAATCCTTGCCGAAGCCCATGGAAGTCATACAAAATATTTAATTTGGATCTCACAGCACCATTACTTAATTCGCTTATGTTATGTAACATATTTTTTGTATTTGAAGTACATCTTTTGTTCGATTTTCACACTACTTTCTGTAGGCGACAAAACTTTTGTCTTGCCAAAATTTGATCTTCATGTCTTCATTAAATAATTTTTCAGTGAAACAAATATATTTTTGTACATTCAACGTCATTTGGGAGGGTCTTAGCTTTCATATGAGCCATTTCTGAAACCAATTGAATAATTAAAAGTCAGGTTATTAGTAGGGCTGTCAAAATTATCGCGTTAACGAGCGGCAATTAATTTTTTAAATGAATCCCGTTAAAATATTTGACGCAATTAACACACAAATGCCCCGCTCAAACAGATTAAAATGAGAGCACAGTGAAAGGTGTACTGGTTGTGTTTTTCGGAGTTTTGCCGCCCTCTGCTGGCACTTGGGTGCGACTGATTTTATAGGCTTCAGCACCCATGAGCATTGTGTAAGTAATTATTGACATCAACAATGGCGGGCTACTAGTTTATTTTTTGATTGAAAATTTTACTAATTTTGTTAAAACGAAAACATGAAGAGGGGTTTTAATATAAAATTTCTATGACTTGTACTAACCTTTATCTTTTAAGAACTACAAGTCTTTCTATCCATGGATCGCTTTAACAGAATGTTAATTATGTTAAAGCCATCTAGTTGATTTATTGTTATAATAAAGAAATACAGTACTTATGTACCGTATGTTGAATGTATATATCCATCTTGTGTCTTATCTTTCCATTCCAACAATAATTTAAAGAAAAATATGGCATATGCATATGGCATTGAATTGCGATTAATTGCGATTGATTACGATTAATTAATTTTTAAGCTGTAATTAACTCAATTAAAAATTTTAATCGTTTGACACCCCTAGTTATTAGCAATTGTTTCTACAAAATGGATAAGCGACAAGACTTTTGTTAGAGACTCTAGAGCTAATGTCGTTACTGCTGAGTATTTCTGGACTGACTTTCAGCACCTTACAAAATGGAAACTTACCTGTGAGGCTGAAAATTTAAGCTTCTCACGAAAACATACTTACTAGATGATACAACTCAGTGTGGATTCTGCTGTTAAGTACTTTCCACCTAGCACGAGCATGCTAATACCTCTAGGAACTGGTAAGTCCATACTGTGACTGGGCATTACATCTCGCTCAGTGCAACCAAACAGCAATAACAGCAGACAAGAATAAGGAGGAGGTCCATATCTCGACCTTGATGACACACATTACATTCGGTAGTTTTTGCAGGAATTTTGTTTCGACAGGCCAACTCGGTAGTTTTTGCATGTGGATTTTCAAGAGGGGTGATTCATGTTACAGACGGACAAAGATTAGAACAAAAACAACAACGAAAATGCCTCGAAAGCAAAAATGAAGCGACACATACAAAGACTGAGAAAATGAGCATGCATCTAAAAGTCGTATCAAGTTTTCCTATTTGGGCAGTTTAACAGCTCTTTTATGATAAAACACAAATATGAAAACAAGCAGAAAAAAAGAGTCAGACGCTTAAATGGATTTAATGTGTCCGTAAATGCTCCATATTGTGATTTTAACCTGAACATTCACACATAGAACACACGTTAACTCATAAAACCTCGACAACAAATGACTTGTAGTGGTTTTCAAAATAGAGCAAATGAAAATGAACTTTGGTTCTCATTCGCATGGGAAAATGTTTTTTTCCACCAGATTTCATTTCTTAAGGGGAAGACAGTGATGAGTGTCCAGTGACAGTATGGATGTCTCTTAAAATTTTTACATGTGCTTGTTCTGCTTGCCCAAAATAAACATTTATATATTTATTTATATTGCAACATTGACTTATGTCAATATACGGATATAAGTAGTCATTTTTTAATATATTATTAATATTTAAAGAGTTTTACTCATAATTGTGTGCACACACATTCACGCATAAAATGTTGCTTGTGCATGAACGTATTTTTGCTGCCCCCACGTGGCTAAAAATGGTAACCACAGGGAAGACGAATGACATCATTAGTAAACAGGGAGCCATGCGTTTTTTACAAGCAATGCAAGCATTTCACTAACAATGACGTGATCTAAATAAGATTTTTTTTTAAAAATGAAAGGATTATGAATTATGATTGACATCACGCTATCGACCAGATATCCTGCCTTGACTATAGCGATAATTTCAGTTGTCAATAAGAAGTGATTTGGAATTACGGTGGTACTTCTACTTCCAAACGTCTCTACATACAGAATTTTCAGGTTAAGACACGCCTAAATTTGGAAAATATTGCCTCTTGTTAAGAACGAAATTTCAGGATATAAATGGCAAAAATACAGTATGGCTAGTACTACTACTTCCAAACGTCTCTACATACAGAATTTTCAGGTTAAGACATGCCTAAATTTGGAAAATATTGCCTCTAGTTAAGAAAGAAATTTCAGGATATGAATGGCAAAAATACAGTATGGCTAGTACTCACAGCTTCTAGGTCAAATTCAAATTATTTTAACTTGTACTAAGATTTATCTTTTAAGAACCACATTGCCTTCTATCCGTGGTTCCCTTTGAACACATTAGACCCCACTGACATTGATGTTACCGTATTGGCCCGAATATAAGACGGCCCTGATTATAAGACGACCCTCTCTTTTTCAAGACTTTTTGACCACCAATTTAATTTTTATACAGAAAATAATTACAGTAAATCAGAAACAAATGATTATAACATTATATTTGAGAGAAAAAGCATGTTATTTTGCCTCATTCAAATCTGAATATCTGAACATTTAAATATGTAAACTAAAGTGCAATCACATTCGTAAATGAATGGCTTCCGGTTTTTGAAATGTAAATAAACCAATCTATTGTGATAAAACAACAAAATTGCAATAACTGCATTAACTGTCAAAGTGAAGTCAAACTGTAACTGTAGTCTTGAAACAAATCTGAATAAGGAAAAACATTGCAATAAAATAATGCAAACTGGTTTAACTTGAGAGTAACTGAGATCTGTCATGACAGAATATCGCTTCAATGATATCTGGCGCCATCTAGCGTCGTGTATGGGTATATTGTCTAGACCGATTATCAGACGACCCCCTCTTTTTCAGTCTTATTTCAATGCAAAAAACACTGTCTTATATTTGGGCCAATACGGTATTTCAGCGAAAACGTGCCTGTAAAAAATAAAAGTATCTGAACCTTTTGGAATTTCTCACATTTCTGCATTAAATCACCATCAAATGTGATCTGATCTATGTCAAAATCACACAGATGAAAAAACAGTGTCTGCTTTGACTTAACGACCCAAATATTTATGGGTTTTCATATTTCAATGAGGATAGAATGCAAACAATGACAGAAGGGGGAAAAATAAGTAAGTGATGTGATGGTTCACTTACTTATTTTTCCTCAGTCTGTCATTGTTTGCATGCTACCTAGAGGTGCACGATAATTATCGGTCCGATAATTATCGTCCGATAATAGGTATTGTGAAGTCATTGATGAAATTGATTGTGATTGACTTATTATATTTATTTGAAAAAAATAATATGGGCACTTTATTTGAAGTCAAAACTGTTCTTGTCTTTGTTTTGTTCATTATAATAATGTTCATGTAATCATGAAAATTCTGGTTCGGGCAAAGGCAAATCCATGCTGAATCAACCACTAGTATTTTTGACCTACAGGTGTTCAAAAACTCAGGCGAATATACATTGAAAAATTATATCTATATTATCGGTTATCGTATCGGCCTTGAGGAGCAGGAAGTTATCAATATCGGTATCGGTTTCAAAAAATGGATATTTTGCACCCCTAATGCTAACCTCATTAAAATATGAAAACTTATAAATGTTTGGGTGGTTTTAGTTAAAGCAGACACTATTTTTTCCATCTGTGTGGTTTTAACAAAGATCACATTTGCTGGTGATTGCAGACACGGTTTTTTCATCTGTGTGATTTTGACAAAGATCAGATCACATTTGATGGTGATTGCAGACACAGTTTTTTTCATCTGTGTGATTTTGACAAAGATCAGATCACATTTGACAGTGATTGCAGACACTGTTTTTTTCATCTGTGTGATTTTGACAAAGATCAGATCACATTCGATGGTGATTGCAGACAGTTTTTTAATCTGTGTGATTTTGACAAAGATCAGATCACATTTGATGGTGATTGCAGACACTGTTTTTTTCCTCTGTGTGATTTTCACAAAGATCAGATCACATTTGACGGTGATTGTAGACACTGTTTTTTTCATTTGTGTGATTTTGACAAAGATCAGATCACATTTGCTGGTGATTGCAGACAGTTTTTTCATCTGTGTGATTTTGACAAAGATCTGATCACATTCGATGGTGATTGCAGACAGTTTTTTCATCTGTGTGATTTTGACAAAGATCAGATCACATTTGATGGTGATTGCAGACACTGTTTTTTTCCTCTGTGTGATTTTGACAAAGATCAGATCACATTTGACGGTGATTGTAGACACTGTTTTTTTCATTTGTGTGATTTTGACAAAGATCAGATCACATTTGCTGGTGATTGCAGACAGTTTTTTCATCTGTGTGATTTTGACAAAGATCTGATCACATCCGATGGTGATTGCAGACAGTTTTTTCATCTGTGTGATTTTGACAAAAATCAGATCACATTCGATGGTGATTGCAGACACTGTTTTTTCCTATGTGTGATTTTGACAAAGATCAGATCACATTTGATGGTGATTGCAGAGTTTTTTCTTCTGTGTGATTTTGACAAAGATCACATTTGATGGTGATTGCAGACACTGTTTTTTTCCTCTGTGTGATTTTGACAAAGATCAGATCACATTTGACGGTGATTGTAGACACTGTTTTTTTCATCTGTGTGATTTTGACAAAGATCAGATCACATTTGATGGTGATTGCAGAGTTTTTTTCCTCTGTGTGATTTTGACAAAGATCAGATCACATTTGATGGTGATTGCAGACACTGTTTTTTTCCTCTGTGTGATTTTGACAAAGATCAGATCACATTTGATGGTGATTGGAGACAGTTATTTCATCTGTGTGATTTTGACGAAGATCAGATCACATTTGATGGTAATTTTATGCAGCTATGTGAGAAATTCCAAAAGGTTCAGATACTTTTTCATACCACTGTAAGGTGGCATACCAAGTTGCACAGTGCAAAATAACACCACAACACAACAAAGGAGCTGATACTGCCTGCAGCAAAAATAAAAATTGTTCCTTTGTCCAATGACACTGTTGTTTTTTTCTAATATATTTTTTTGTGTCAAATTGGTGAGCATATTGTACTCTGAGTTAATGTTGCTAATCAATTTGAATTTATTATGATTCACTGATTTTTAAAACATTTATTTTTCAGTATCAAATAGTCAAAAAATGTACCTACAGTGTATGTTTACAGTTTGGATGTGACTTTTTTTCTTTTTTTAAAAAAAATTAATTCAGGAAAATTAATGCGCTTTGTGTATTCTGTTAAAAAAAATACTGTAAGTTAATCTGTAGTACTTTTTTCATTTATTGTTAGAAATGACACTATGTTGTTGCAGAGGTGTACTTATAATTATTTCATAGACAAATTTACAGTGGTGGCAGAGAGAGGGTGCGCGAAACGTTTACATCTTCCTGAGGGGGGCGTAATAGAAAATAATTGAGAAGCACTGCATTAGAGGGAAATGTCAGGAGAAGTGCAAGGCAGAGCGAGGTTAAACGCAACGAGGTTTCGGCACAAAAACAGATGGGAAACGGTATTGCAGATATTCAGCCAGTTGTTAGGTTAAAGATTGTTCACATGCATGGTAACAGGAACCCTAAAGGGACCTGTTGTTGGCATGCAAGGCAGGCGTCACGCTAGAGAGTATATCTGGAGAGGAGTGGGGTAAGTAAAACAGGACCTCTAAGATTAAGATGAGGCAGAAGAGGGAAAAGAAGGGATAGGAGTGGGTTCAACAGCCAGTACCGTTGTTGAGCATTCCATGCAAAAATTACCATATATTCATTCTAACCGAGAACTGACCATCTAGAACGTTTGAGCGCGAACCAAGAGTGAACAGCAACTGTCCTTCAAGACTGGGCACGTTGATCGTGTCAAGGTCTTAGCGAGTGACACCTCTCAAGAATTATTGAGGGTGTCACATTACGTAATGTAGACTTTTAGTCGCACTTTACTCAAGAAATGCACAATAAAGAGGAAAACAAACAAGTAACACTGTAATATAAATCACATTTTGAGGGGGATTGTATTTCATCAGAATAGATGAGTACTCTGAGAGAGCGACATTCAATTCGGCCCTGTGACCTCAACACAAATGTACCGTAATTTTCGGACTATAAGCCGCTACTTTTCCCCCCTCATTTTGAATCCTGCGGCTTATAGTCCAGTGCTGCTTATTTGTTGATTTATTTGTGTTAATAGGTAACACTTTATTTGAGAGCGCCGTCATAAGACTGCCATTAGACAGTCATAATCAGTGTTGTTAATCTTACTTTAAAAAAGTAATTAATTACAGTTACAAATTACTTCTCCCAAAAAGTAATTGCGTTAGTAACTCAGTTACCTGAATGTAAAAGTAATTAATTACTTGGCAAAGTAACTAGTGATAATTTTCATGTTTTTTTTTTCCTCAAAAAAACAAAAAACAAAAAAAAACTATGTTCTGAATCAACCGTTAAAGTTGTTAAAATCGCGTTATTGCATTAGTTCCCTTCTGTCTACTTTCGACAAGTGTAAGTTTTAAAACCGTTTCATCTTTTAAAGATAGATTTAAGTGAAGATTTTGCCGATTTAGGAGCATTTTAGATAAAAAGTTACTTAGCTTCGCTAGGAAGGTTATCTACAACAGAGCCTTCCTGAGAGGTCTACGAGAGGTCTGCTTTAAGATGGCGGCTGTTTACTAACGCATCTAGTTCAATATATATATATATCTTGCTAATGCCACCGTGTCTGTCATTTGCATCTAGGTCTATAGTATGTCATATTTAACGTAGCATCATGTGGGCGTAGTTTGTAGGCTATTGGCTAGTCAGGAGCCACCTAGCATCGCGTTTGCAACGGCGTCCCCACTCCTGCTCTGCCCTCTCGTCTCCGTGGGTCCGTCTTTCTCAGACTTTTCTCGCGTCATTCATAGTAACGCACGCCTTTCCCGCTTCAGTAACGGTAACGGCGTTACCAAGATGAGAAAAGTAATTGATTAGATTACTCACTACTGAAAAAAATAACGCCGTTATATTCTAACGCCGGTATTAACAACACTGGTCATAATTATGACATGACATTGTCATGGGCGTTAATGAATGCTTATGACATGTCATTAAGTGTCATCCGGCAAATTATGTCACTAACTCCATTTATGTCCAGCTCGGATCTTTTACAACCATTCAAAAGGGAGATAATTTGCCAGATGACACAAAATGACATCTGTCATTAAGCATTATTTGATGCTCACGGCAGTGTCATGTCATAATTATGATGGTCTTATGACAGTCTCATGGCGCCACCTACAAATAAAGTGGTAATAAATTCCATTAGCAATTAATGAAACAACTAGAACACTAAGTGAAGAAATAATTAGCACAGAACATGAATTTTGATTTATTTACATCTGCATTGCGCTGCAATGCATGCTAGGAGGCATGTTGGATGACAACAGTGTTGACAGCAGCTGGCATTAGAGGTTGACTCTCCAAGAGAACAATGATGGCCAAATGAAGCTTCCTGAAGCTTTGGAGCTAATTGGTTCAAAGCTTCATGGTCAAATAAAGTGTTACCGGTTGATATCTTTTGGTGTAAATATTCCATAATACAGTGAGTATAGCTGCGGCTTATAGTCCGGTGCGGCTTATCTCTGAACAAATGTCGTTTTTGTGTCAAATTTGGTGGGTGGCGGCTTATACCCAGGTGCGCCTTATAGTGCGAAAATTACGGTAATCTGTTGTTTTATATCACAAACAAATCCTGCAAGTTTGATAATGATCCCTTGAAACGTTCTTGCATTACCTTGAATATGCTGAAAAGCATAGACGGTCAAACAAAAAGACATGAAACTGAATACAGAAATAGTCTTCTAATGCACTCCTCTTTCTGGGCTTTGGACGTTACACTGACCCAGAACAACCTCACAAAGACTTCCGGTTGTGAGTTGACTAAGAAAATGTCCAGACTGCCAGGACACTGCTGTTCACCCTTAATTGTCTCCTTCCCATCTTGCCTGCACGTTCTGCTATTGGACAACAGGGCACTCACCAGTACATAGTAGTAAGCATACAACGCTGCCAGATGGTGCACTACAAAAAACTTGTCTCCTATGGCCCTCCAGTAGTAAAATATTAGCAACAGATCTGGAAAACAGAAGAAACACCATACAAAAACAGAGAATTTGAAGGCCTCACATCAATGTCAAAGCATTATTATGAGGCTTTACTTACCAGATATGAGGTAGCCTGTTGTAATGGCAACATTAGTCTTAACTAGAGTAGGATCTCCCCTGTTGAAAAGCAAACAATGTTCATTACAAACCATTTCACTATTCCGTTTTTCTGGTAGTCCCCGGGTTACCAATGACTTCCGTTCCTTCTCTGGCGACTAAAGATGTCCCAATCTATCGGCATCCCAATCACGTCGTTTTCAAAGTATCGGAATCGGCAAAAAAAAATATCAGAAATGCCTTTTTTAACATATATGCATATATATTTTTTTAATTAAATCCTTTTCTAATTGTATTTAACGTTACAGACAAAATGTCTTACACTCATCCAGAATCTTTAGTTTTGGCTTGAAGTACGGCTGTCAAATTTATCGCGTCAATGGCGGTAATAACATTAAAATATTTAACGCAATTAACGCATGCGCAACACTACCTACTCACGCATTGTCACGTTCAATCCATAATGGCACCGTATTACGTTTACATAGAGCTAAAAGACAACGTAAAATGAGTAGAGAGAATTTTGGCAGCCTTTGAAGACTTTTTTTTATTTGGCTAAAGCCTTACAATGCCTCTCTCAACAATTAGAAATATCGTGGGAAGCAATGTGGGGAAGGAAGGTAGAATTTGATCTTTTTCTTAAGACCCTACTTTATTTCCCAACGCTGAGAAGATATATCAACTGGTACCATTACGCACAGTCATGGTTGCACTTCTCATCATTATTTACTGAAAGCTCATGAAAATCCACTAGATGGCAATATTTAGTCACAATATACAAAGTCACATTCATCCTTTAAGAATTACAAGTCTTTCTATCCGTGGATCCCTCTCACAGAAAGAATGTTAATAATGTAAATGCCTTCTTGAGGATTTTTAATCAGTCATAATAAACAAATACAGTGCTTACAGTGCCTTGCAAAAGTATTCGGCCCCCTTGAACCTTGCAACCTTTCGCCACATTTCAGGCTTCAAACATAAAGATATGAAATTTAATTTTTTTGTCAAGTGTCAAATGTTATATCTTTATGTTTGAAGCCTGAAATGTGGCGAAAGGTTGCAAGGGGGCCGAATACTTTTGCAAGGCACTGTATGTACTGTATGTTGAATGTATATGTATATTCGTCCGAGTTTTATTCATTTTTTTCTTAATGCATTGCCAAAATGTATATGATCGGGAAAAATTATCGGGAATTATTGGAATTGAATCGGGAGCAAAAAGAAAAAGCAATCGAATCAGGAAATATCGGGATCGGCAGATACTCAAACTAAAACGATCAGGATTGGATCGGGGGCAAAAAACATGATCGGAACAACCCTACTGGCGATGTAAACTGAATTTCCGCGAAAGTCGAAATGAACCCTTTGAGTACCCCTAAATCTCAAAATAACTATCCAGAAAGTCCAAAAAATATTGTATTTTGTTTCATGATGGAGCATACACTGCCCTCTGGTGGCAGTGTTGGGTCTGGCTATACTTGTATGACTGTTCTGTTTTCTACGGTGGCCGAGAGGTGTCAGGCGAAATGCAAAGTCCAACCTAAAGCGCGATAGCAAATTGGCAAAAGCACAAACCCCAATTGCCACAACATGACAGCAAATGGTTCGCAGCACGACCGCAAAAGGCTCGCAAGACAATTGCAAAGATGATGACCCAGAAGTTAAAATAAATGAATAAATAAATAAGACGACACTTTGATATATGTGCTTTGTGACCATCTCTACGGGCCTTTCATAAAGTTGCCCCCCCATCAGACGCAAATGTATATAAAAATGATGTTAATCGTTTGTGTTGCAATGGTTTTGTAGATACAGTATTATGCGTTTATTGAGATATTAATTTCGAGTGGGGACGTCACTCGTAGCTTTTTCTTAGCTTAGCTCCCGCAGCTAATGGAGCGTACCAACTCTCTCAATAACAGAGGAGTGTCCTAACAACTAACATGAACAGAGCACAAAAAATTCGGGTCCATTTTGCGGTAAATTGGGCGGCTTGAGATATTAATTTCGAGAGATGATGTCCCTCTAAGCCCCTCATTTACTGCAAAATGGTTCCGAATTGGTGCCATTCCTTTGTGCTACTTGTTAGGACACCCCTAACAGAAAAATAGCCGCCACGCGTGAAATGTCACCCCTGACGGAAGCGCCCACACGTCAACAACACCGGCACGCCGGAGATGGTCCGCAGTCAATCCGGAGCACTGACGCCGCCGGTATACATTGAACAATAGGATATAATGGAACGATTGGCACCGGCGCTATTTTTTGCCGGACCTGGAACGAAGATGCATTTTGCGCAGTTGGTAACAAGGAATCCGAACTTTTAACAGCACGTCTGCCGCACGCGCACACGCACGCGAGGCGATAAATCACAGCGGAAAAATTTCGCCTTCATTTTTATTTATCGTGCGATAAATGGAATTATTGCATATTGCGACAGGCTTAAATGTACCACATTATAAAAATCAATACGATGACTGTGCAAATATGTCATTATAACTAGAGCTGTCCCGACTAGTCGACGTAGTCGACGTCATCAATGACGTAAATCCATCGACGAGCACAACATCCCGTCGACGGTTAATGAAGGGTTTAAAAAATATATGCGTGGAAAGTTCAGAATGTCGAATGCTCTGTATGCAAGCGGGGAAAGCGGCACAAAGCCAAAAAAAGCGCACCAGAGTGTCCAAAATATTGACTTATTTCAAAGAAACAAAGGAGGTTACACTCTTCTGTCCTGTCTCTTCAATGCCAAGCTTGGCTGCACGTCGGCCGTGAATAAACACCTCAAGCGCCGTCACCCAGTTTGTAAATGTTTTTTTTTTTTTTCATTTTTTGTACACCAGAGGGTGCTGTCGCCTTACTAAATAATGATGTTTCATTGACAATGGGCCTATAAGTGCTATTAGTATTGTTCTCAATGCTAATTGAAAGGTTTATTTCATGTTATGGTTTATTTTATGGTATAGAAAATTATATAAGGTTAAAAGGTCATAAATATATACAGTATATACAGTGATTGCACCCAAGGGAGAGATTGTCAATGATAGGGTAATAATTTAAGGTAAAGGCAATTCATATAGGCAATTCATTGATATATAAATAAGGTTTAAAAGGAAAAAGGTGAAAAGTTTTTGTTAATTTCTAATTGTGTTGTTTTATTTGTGTGCACCGTAGCCGTTACGGTGTGTTTACATCAAGGATGGAATAAAAGTTGTAAACCGTTTAAGAGACCATCTTTCCAATCGGGATGCTACACTAGTTAATTCTATCAGCATTTGAACTCATTGTTTATTTGTGATTTATTATTGTTATTTACGTGTTTATTTGTACTTTAATCAATGATTTAAGTGTTCCAATATGTTTTTTTGTGAATTGATAAGCGTCAACAAAAATTTCATTGCTAAATTAGTAAAAAAAAAAATTATTCTTAGATTAGTCGACTAATCGTAAAAATAGTCGGCTGACTAATCGGGAGAAAATTTGTCGTTTGGGACAGCCCTAATTATAACACAAATGACTTACAGTTTAAAACACTTCAAACAGACAATTTATCGTTAATGGCTGCTGTGACATAATTACCCAACACAAGTGTTTACTTCAAGGTTTCAGGTTTCACCAGCATCAATGTACCAATGTAAATGTAGTGTAAATCTGAAGCTGTTGAAGCATTTTTTTAAGAATTGCCTTTATAATCTACGTGCTTTTAAAAAAAAAAATCTATGTGCTTTAAAAAAACAAAAAACAAAAAAAAAAACGTATATCGGCCTCAAATATCGACTTACAAACTTACAAAGCTTTTTTATTTTTTTTTTTTTTTACATATCGGTATTAGCATTTGAAAGTCCCACATCGGCCGACCTCTAACTGTAATTACGTATATAAAATTTATTACTAACAACACTTTCTGGAGTTCAACGATATTTATAGGGCTTCAGCTATGGATTATTTTAGTAGTCGATTAATCGATGAACTAGTTAGTTTGAATAATCCGAGTTATTGGATAAGGTACATAAAAAACTAAAATACCTGAGGTGGGCCTCAAACGGTATGAAAAAAAAAAAAAAAACGAGGACCTAAGTATAACAAAAGAACAATTAGTTAACTTTTATAGCAAAAGTCCGCTAACTTAAATGCTATAAAATGCTAACATTTTTTTTTTTTTTTTTTTTTTTTACACACTGCTCTTAACAAAGGGTTCAAACACATATTCTCACATAAAACGTCTAAATATACCTATAAACTAAATTACGACTGCATTTAAAAAAAACATTAGCGCAAACAAAAACAGCTTATGTTGGTCTTAACTGAGAGCGGCTGGATTCAGCCATGTGAAATGTTCACTGTTGCCACTAGAGGGCAGTGTATCCACCCAAATCAATATAATATAACTAAATGCAAACACTTTCAAAACAAACCATTACGATGCCACTTTCATTAAAGGAATACTACAGGCAGCAACATTTAATTCTAATCTTTTTTCTAATCGAATTACTCCATTTAATCGATTAATCGTTGCAGCACTAGATCTCAAACGAGAAACTCTCACCAGACTGGGTCTTTGTTGACGGCTTCATCGAAGAACAAGATGTAAAGACAGAAGATTCCCACGACCAGAGCGTGAAGAGTAGAGACTGTCCTGAAAAAAATCAAATCAACACTAATAAGAATGCCATTTAAGCATGTCACTGTAATAAGTCATTAGTTCTGCTTCGACAGGGAGCCACATAGATCTAGCGCAATTAGAGTGAGAGAGGGGTCAGGCTCAACAGTGCCCCAATTCCAAGACACGTCGATTGCTCGGTCGGAGCGGACCCCGCCCTCCTCGTCGCCGAGACCCATCACCACGAATCATTGCATTTTATTTGCCTCTCATAAAGCTCGGCGCCATTTCATTTTTATGAGTGCTATCATGAGTAATAAAGTGAGAATGAGTGATGTTGAAAATCAAGTGAGTCATGCACGTTGGCGAGTGCCGAATTCTATCTGCTGTATCATCTCCAAGCAATCTGCTTGGGCAAAGCGCTCCAAGATCGAAGGACAAGACGCATACTATGCAATGTTACCGCTTTTTTTTTTTTTGTCTGAATTCCTTAAATCATTTACACAGTCTTAAGATACTACAGGTCAGGATCAGGACATAAGCTGTTAAAGTCTGTTGTAAAATATATTGCGATAGAATAGTGTGCAATGTTTTGCCGAAGATGTATAACATGTAGTTGTGGAATGCCATGTCAATCCATAAATTGACAAGGGGGGGCGCTACAGTGGCTTAAAGATTAGCACTACATTCGACATATTTACGTAAAATAAATGCTAACTGCCCGTTTTTATTGTTTTTTTTTTTTTGCATTTAACAAAGAATCGAGACTGTTTTACGTTCATATCTATGAAGAATTCACAAGAATTTTCAACGTAAAAAGTTCTTTGTTGTGTTAGGTGAGGTGGTCGCCACATTGGCTAACAGACTACCATCATTCTTCGACATATTTATGTAAAATAAATGCTAACTACCCGTTTTTTTGTTGTTGTTGCTTTTAACAAAGAATCCAGACTATTTTAAGTCCATATCCATAAAGAATTCAGGGATTTACGCATTTATCCACAAGAATTTTCAACGTAAAAAGCTCTTTGTGGTGATAAGGCTGCACCACAGTGGCTTAAAGCCTAACAGCACATTCGACATATTTACATAAAGTAAATGCTAGCTGCCCCTTTTTTTTTTTTTTTTTTGCTTTTAACCAAGAATCGAGACTGTTTTACGTTCATATCTATAAAGAATTCACAAGAATTTTTTACGTAAAAGACTAGCAGTACGTTCGACATACTATATTTACTTAAAATAAATGCTAGCTGCCCGTTTTTTTTGCTTTTAACCAAGAAACGAGACGGTTTTATGTCCATATCTACAAAGAATTCAGGGATTTAAGCATTTATTCACAAGAATTTCAACGTAAAAAGCTCTTTGTTGTGGTAGGTGAGGTGGCCCCCACATTGGCTAACAGACTAGCATCATTCTTCGACATATTTACGTAAAATAAATGCTAACTGCCCATTTTTTTTTGCTTTTAAACAAGAATCGAGACTGTTTTACGTTCATATCTATAAAGAATTCACAAGAATTTTTAACGTAAAAGACTAGCAGTACATTCAACATACTATATTTACTTAAAATAAATGCTAGCTGCCCGTTTTTTTACTTTTAACCAAGAAACGAGACGGTTTTATGTCCATATCTACAAAGAATTCAGGGATTTAAGCATTTATTCACAAGAATTTAAACGTAAAAAGCTCTTTGTTGTGGTCAGGCGGCGCCACATTGGCTTACAGACTAACACCAATGTTCGACATATTTACTGAAAATAAATGCTAATTACCCGTTTTTCTTTTTTTTGCTTTTAACCAAGAATCGAGACCGTTTTATGTCCGTATCTTAAAAGAATTCAGGGATTTAAGCATTTATTCACAAGAATTTTCAACGTAAAAAGCTCTTTCTTGTGGTAGGTAAGGCGGCCGCCACATTGGCTTACAGACTAGCACCAATCTTCGACATATTTACGTAAAATAAATACTAACTGCCCATTTTTTTTGCTTTTAACCAATACAGAATTCAGGGACTTGAGCATTTATTCACAAGAATTTTCAACGTAAAAAGCTGTCTGTGTTTCCACTCGGTCAGCTTTGACGGAGATAGGCCCCCTATTAATCCGCCCAGTGTCCCGTCAATATATTATGAAGTCTATGTGCAAGCATGTAAAATAGTAAAAAAAGTTCTATGTATACAATTAAATCTTCTAAAGCTCCACTAGCGGATAAAACATCAACAAGAGCGTCACAATCTGCTCACCTTGAGTTCCATTCCACCTTCTGCTTGTCGCTGAGGCCCAGGAAACCCGGGCTGATGCGCGTCGACATCCACGGGCTGACTTTGTGAAAGAGCCACTGGAAGGTGAAGAAGCTGGTCACCGAGATGGTGAAGATAAGCTGGCTGAATGCGTCCATGGCCACCCGATTCCACTGTGGAAAGGAGAAGAATGTTTCCTGGTATTGCACATACTATAAGCAGACAGCTATTCTTTGACAGACAAACAGAGATCAACTAATGACAGTATGTCTTGGCTTCACAGATGGCCGTTTGGGCTGTGAAATCACACTTTAGACCTGCTGTTCACTGAAATTCAGCAAATCTAGTCTGGGAAGGACTCTTATAATCAGAAAAGATAAAAATGATGTATCTCCAAGCAAAGGCTCATGCTATTGACAGAACATCACAACAAAATTACATTGAACATTAATTACACTGCTAACTATTTTATGTAGTATAGTTGTCGTAGGGAATAGTCATTCTAGTACTCAAAGTAAGCAGTGTTACATACCATAAGTATGTTTCATTTGTAGGTAGCAGTTTTTATTTACGCTGCTGGCCAGAAGTATTGTCACTAGAGCTGGGAATCTTTGGGCACCTAACGATTCGATTACGATTACGATTCAGAGGCTCAGATTCGATTATAAGACGATTATTGATGCACCCCCCTCCTTTTTTTTTTTTTTTTTTTAATATAAAATAAAGTTTTGTACATTAGTTCCAAAATTGTTCAAAAATACTCTCAGGCTAAACCAAACTACTATTTCAATATCAAGTTAACATATAGCAGTAAACAAATATACAAAAATAACATTAAATAAAAAAACTCCAGTCCCCATTCTGTATCAGCAGCTTTAAACTACATTCAATTAATTTAATGTTGTGAATCAACCGTTAAAGTTGTTAAAATTGCTCCCGTTATTCCATAATTTCCCTTTTGTCTACTTTTGACATGTGAAAGTTTTAAAACTATTTTAAAGATAGATTCAAGTCAATATTTTACCGATTTAGGAGTATTTTAGATAAAAAGTTAATTAGGTTTGCTTGGAAGGTTCGCTACAACAGCATTGCAGGGAAGTTTACTGCTTTAAGATGGCGGCCGTTTACTAACGCCCGCATCTAGCTTTTTGCAGATGTGCTGCTACCGCTACCGAGTCTATAATCCATCTAGTCATATATAAATGATATCTACCGCAACATTATGTAGCTTAGCTGTACTTGTAGCAGCTTTTCGGCAGCAGTCAGGTATGTTGTTGTGTTTTTTTATCTCGTGGCATGAGTTGAGCTAGAGCCGTGAGTTGAGCGTTGGCATTACCCGAGGGGCCGGTTAATGAGAAGCATAATGTTTAGCTACTCCCGCTCCGTTCCGTCCTGAAGTCCGCGCGGCGCGCTGAGTGTGTTGTACTTCCACTTTACTTGGCATATTTCAATAATCGGAATTTGGATGTTTGTGAATCGTTCTCGAATCTTCCACAGCCGAATCGCGAATAATCTAAGAATCGGAAATTTTGCACACCTCTAATTGTCACCCCTGCAATTCTATCAGATAATGCTCAATTTCTCCTAGAAAAT
This sequence comes from Corythoichthys intestinalis, assembly GCF_030265065.1. Lineage (NCBI taxonomy): Eukaryota > Metazoa > Chordata > Actinopteri > Syngnathiformes > Syngnathidae > Corythoichthys > Corythoichthys intestinalis. The sequence goes on along the minus strand of NC_080414.1, from coordinate 3,331,129 downwards.
GATTGCAATTACAAATGCTTTGGTAGGAATATCTTCATTTATTTTGCTTGCAATAAAAAACAAAACAAAAAAGAGAATGGAAAAAAATTAGATCATTATCATTTTACACAAAACTCCAAAAATGGCCCAGACAAGTATTGGCACCCTTTGAAAAATCATGTGATCCTTCTCTAATTTGTGTAATTAACAGCACCTGTGGCACATAACCGGTGGTGGCAATAACTAAATCACAATTGCAGCCAGTTAAAATGGATTAAACTTGACTCAACCTCTGTCCTGCGTCCTTGTGTGTACCACATTCAGCATGGAGAAAAGAAAGAAGACCAAAGAACTGTCTGAGGACTTGACAGGCAAAATTGTGAGGAAGCGTGGGCAAGTCCATCTCCAAAGACCTGAATGTTCCTGTGTCTACCGTGCGCAGAGTCATCAATAAGTTTAAAGCCCATGGCCCTGTGGCTAACCTCCCTAGATGTGGAGGGGGAAAAAAAATGACGAGAGATTTCAACGAAAGATTGTGCGGATGATGGATCAAGAACCTCGACTAACACCCAAACAAGTTCAAGCAGTTCTGCAGTCCGAGGGTAAAACAGTGTCAACCTGTACTATCCGTCTGCGTCTGAATGAAAAGGGACTCTATGGTAGGTTACCCAGGAAGACCCCACTTCTGACCCAGAGACATAAAAAGGCCAGGCTGAAGTTTGCCAAAACTTACCTGAGAAAGCCAAAAACGTTTTGGAAGAATGTTCTCTGGTCAGATGACACAAAAGTAGAGCTTTTGGGGAAAAGGCATCAACATAGAGTTTACAGGGAAAAAAACGAGGCCTTTAAAGAAAAGAACACGGTCACACATGGTGGAGGTTCCCTGATGTTTTGGGGTTGCTTTGCTGCCTCTGGCACTGGACTGCTTGACCGTATGCATGGCATTATGAAGTCTGAAGACCACCAACAAATTTTGCAGCATAGTGTTAGCCTGGAACTCCAGACTCACCGCTGTACCAGCAATAGAGTTCAAATAAAAACTGGTGTGGACATCAACTTCCGCACTTTCAAATGAGACCTACCAGCGGCACGTGGGTGACGTAATTACAGCATGACGAAGCTTCAAAGACGATATGCGTAAACACGTTGCTGCCGACACGTTCGGTGTTAAAGGGTTAAGATGGTTTTGTATCCTTTCCCAGCTTTATACAAATCAACAATCCCTGATCGCAGGTCGGCAGATAGCTCTTTGACCGAGCCATGATGCACATCAGACAATGCTTCTAATTAGGGCTATCGAATATTTTAGTAATCGACTGAAAATTCTATCGATTAATCGAGTAATCGGATAAAACAAATATATTTTTAGGTGAAGAGCAATTATAAATATACATGAGAAAACAAGACATTTCATCTAATCTTAAACCATTTTCAGTCAATCAATGTCTTTATTTTCAATGTATATTGTTGAAAACAGCCAACAATTGCATCTCAGATGTAACTAGAATAGAAAAAAAGACTAATTCACTGCATTCACTCAAAAAACCTTTATATCTTATTAAAAATATATATACAGTGCCTTGCAAAAGTATTCGGCCCCCTTGAACCTTGCAACCTTTCGCCACATTTCAGGCTTCAAACATAAAGATATAAAATTTTAATTTTTTGTCAAGAATCAACAACAAGTGGGACACAATCGTGAAGTAGAACAAAATTTATTGGAAAATTTAAACTTTTTAATAAAAAGGAAAAAGGAGGACTACGACGGCGGTCTGAAACCCGCGGCTCTCGGGCCGCATGTGGCTCTTTAGCGCTTTTTTATGGAAAAAGATGGGGGAGGGAAATATATTTTTTGTTTTAATAGGATTTCTAGGAGGACAAACATGACACAAACATTCTTTCAATTCATTAATATTGTAATGAAGTTAAACTTGTGGTGGCATCGTACAACAGAGTAGTCACGTGGTGCGCTATAGGATCCACTGCAGGGAAAATAAACATTTAATCATGAAAGCTAATTATGTATTTCTAGCCAACTTAGTCATTTTTATAGTAGGCTAATATAGCTAGTATTGATAATTATAAGGCTTGTACAAGGCTTTGAATTTTTTGCTGCTCCAGACATACTGTATCAGTTTTTTTTTTTTTTTTTTTTTTTTTTGGGGGGGGGTCAAATATGGCTCTTTCAACAGTTTGGGTTGCCAACCCTGAGTCACTACGAGATGTAAGTCGTACTATTGCTACGAGAAAAAAAGTCGCATTATTACATAGGGTAACGTAGCTGTAATCAGCTACGCATTTTACATACATGTACCGTAGCTGAGAGCTATAACATTAGCCTAGCTAATGAAATATTTCAAATATATCTTTGTTATGGTTCTTCTTGGGGGAAAAAAAATAATTAAGGAAAAAAAAAAAAATTTGCCGTGGCACGACATGGTGAGGCTGTCCGACTCCGATGCAGCCCACCACCACAGTTTCAAAAAATCCTATGGGAAACACTGGTCAGAGACCCTCCCACCACAGTCTCCTAAAATCCTGTGGGAAACACTGCTGTATATATACCTAAAAATGCTGTTACGCTTGATAACACACATCACTTAAAAGTTAGGATTTTTTCGCACGTGTTTCAATTGAAATTTTATTTGTGTCAAGCCATTTTTAAGTTCTAGTTAAGTTTTAAGTTAGTCTGAACTGTAAGTCCTGATAGGATTTTGAGTTTTCGCAGTGTTCATAATAAATGTATGATACAGGCTGTATTGGAGCACATTAGGGACCAGTGCTACTGCTACTTGGTGTTTTATACAGCAATGACTACTGAGCTAAAATTGATAGTTAGCATTATTGAGTTTTTATTTTACACCCTCATCACTCCACAACGCTATGTTATGTTAAAGCCTGTATGTAAGACAAGTTAGCCACACATCGAAAGTGGTCATATTTAATAGAAACCTAGCCCTCCGCAGGACTAACGTTACTTGAGCTAGTGAAAGTAACGTTAATCTTATTTATTAGCGCTTAGTACTCTACTGCTTTAAGATGGTGGCTGTTTACTAACGCTGCCCAGACGCGGCCGAGTCTGTCATTTCATATCTAGTTCAACATACATGTGATCTCTATGAGACTCATCAGACGCTACCTACCAACGTAGCATCGTGCGGGCTAGTATTTAGCAACGTCAGCGTCATCTGTAGCGGCTGTCAGGTGCAGTAAGTTTTTTTTTGTTTTGTTTTTTTGCTTCTTCCTCTACGCACGTGACATCAGCGCGTTGTCCCGCATTAAAAGTAGTCCGAGCAAAACGTGAAGCTTAGAGCTGTCAAAATAAACGATTACTCGAGGTGAATAAAATTACTCGGATCAGTTTTTAAACTCGAGTTACTCGAGTATTCGTTTCAGCTCTACTTCTAATCAAGACATTTCTTACCAGGTGTGTGTTTTATAGAGGGCATGGCAGCTTTAAACCACTCGTCACTGATTGGGCACACACCTGACATAAATTGTTAGGTAAAAATTGGTTTCAATAGCTCTTTAAATCCCCTCAGGCAGAGGGTTCACTTACTTAATTTTCCCCCTTCTTTCATTGTTTGCATGATACGATCCTCATTAAAATATGAAAACCTACAAATGTTTGGGTGGTTTTAGTTAAAGCGGACACTGTTTTTTCATCTGTATGATTTTAACCAAGTGGTGAGTTCATGCAGAAATGTGAGAAAGTTTAAAAGGTTCTTTTTCACACCACCGGATGTATTTTTTGCAGGAAGCAGTTTTTGTTTACATTCAGAATTTTTCCTAGGTGTGATTGTGAGCATGAATGATTGTTTATCAGTTATTATTACGAAAAGCATGCAATATTTCCTTGCAAATAGGGGGGAAATGATTTGGAGAAAACTGCAGGGTATAGCAGTGTTTTGACATGTTTACAGTACTTTCCTAGTATTGCCAGATTCACGTACAGGCTGTACATTTGGCTACAAGTCGCTGGCGAGACGTTCAGACTTATTATTTTTAGTAAATACATAGACATTATAAACGATCAAAATGCAGAAGAAGTATGACGTGTGACTGGTAGAATAGTAAGATAAACATGCAAAATCGGGAAGAAATGCAGTCCTATTTCAACAGTAAGGACCCTAGACGTGTTTGTTACCAGTGTATATTGGGTAAGATGCGCTTGCGTAAGACGTGTTGAGGAGAAAACGTTGGGCCGCGCGCTACATAGATAACTTCGCCTTCAGCAACGAATTCTTCCGACTAGACAACGACATCTCTGTGTCACACTCCCACGCACGCAGCAATGGTGCTTTCACTTTCTTTTCGACATACGAGAGCGACACGCGAAGAAAAATCCCGTCGCATCGCCTTGCTGTATTGAGGGGAAAAAACGGAACGTACGGACTTACCTTACGACTTTCATGAAGACGCCCTGCCTTGCTCTCCCTCAGCGGCTTGAGGTTCCCAAGACTGGCAACGGAGGTGCACGCTCCGTGTCACACCCACGGCCATCGTATCGCTCCATGCTAGATAAACAACTAGCTAAGGCAAAGCATGGGACGAGGCGGGCGCGTGGGCGCTCCCTCCCCGTCTACCAGGCAATGTTTATCCACAAACCGTGACTATGGCTAACGTGCATTTTTGCAGCGGTGCGCTTCCACGAATGGTTTTTAGAGGAGCGTTTTGTGATTGGTGCCTGCCCGAGGCAGGGCCCGCCCCAATTTATCTTTGCTCTTTCGGGCTCAAGTTACCGCAGCGTTCTTAAAGCTACATAACATCGAAAAATACTCAGGGTGGATATTTATAGTCGGGGCTTGTTGATTTCAACAGAGGCAAGCACATGGCCTACTGCTCTCAATATCAAGGAAACGGTTAAGGTCATGGAACTCCCACTCTGTCAATCATTTTCTTGGTACATAAATTAACAATGACTACTCATTACGGAAAACATACATTGCAGAGAGCCGTCTGAACTATTCAGTCATGTGAAAAAGTTCGGACACGCCACGAAATATTCAGTTCTTTATTAAGAAATGTCTGATCTTGTTTTTCTTTTATCTCTGGAAAAGAAAGTGATTTAAAGTGCGTACGACAGGATTAAAAGAAAAAGTCCTAAATAGTATTATTATGTGAATTACAATCATACTATGGATTTTGCCATGTGTCATTGATTTTGCCATGTGGCATAATTGGTTTTGCCATGTGGCATTTTTTCTTTGCCGTGTAGCATTTTTTTTTTTGCCATGTGGGAAAATCGATTTTCCCCTCATGGCAAAAAAAAATGTGGCATTTTTTCTTTGGCACGTGGCATTTTTTTGCCATGTGGCAAAATTGATTTTCCTACATGGCAAAAAATGCCACATGGCAAAGAAAAAAAATGCCACATGGCAAAATGGATTTTGCCACAAGGTAAAATGGATTTTGCCACACGGCAAAAAAAAAAAAAAAAAAAAAAAAAAAACGCAACATGGCAAAATTCATTTTGCCACATAGGAGAAAAAATGCCACATGGCAAAATCCATTTTGCCACATGACAAAAAAATTCTACATGGCAAAAAAAAAAACAAAAAAAAAAAAAAAACGCCACATGGAAAAATTCATTTTGCCACATTGGGAAAAAAATGCCACATGGCAAAATCCATTTTGCCACATGGCAAAAAACATGCCACATGGCAAAATCCATTTTGCGACATGGCAAAAAACATGCCACATGGCAAAATCCATTTCACCACATGGCAAAAAAATGCCACATGGCAAAAAAAAAAAAAAAATGCCACATGGCAAAATCCATTTTGCCACATGGCAAAGAAAAAAATGCCACATGGAAAAAAAAACACCACATGGCAAAATCAATTTTGCCACATGGCAAAAAAATAAATAAAATGCCACATGGCAAAATACATTTTGCCACATGGCAAAGAAAAAAATGCCACATGAAAAAAAAATCCTACATGGCAAAATCAATTTTGCCACATGGCAAAAAAAAAAAAAAATGCCACATGGCACAATTTTTATGCCACGTGGCAAAGAAAAAATGCCACATGGCAAAACCCATTCTGCCACATCGCAAATACGACTTTTGGCTCTCGCTGTCTCAAATTTGGGCCATTAGAAATGAATGGAACGACAAATTTTTGGGGGGGAACCATATATTTTTGACAAATTCCGATTCTGACTAGATACTAAAGGCGCAACAACTAATCGATTAATCGACAACTTATCGATTAGCAAATTAATCGACAATTATTTTAATAACCAATTAATCGTTTAGGACCTTCTTCACCTTAAACTTGTCTAAATTCTTGAAAATTATTATTGTTAAAGTGCGTACGACAGGATTAAAAAAGTCTTAAATAGCATTATTATGTCAATTAGAATCATATTTTGAGACGATTCGACTATATACAACAATTTGGCGACGCACAAATGACGAGAAATTGGTCTTTTAATCTGTAGTTTAGCCATGCCTACCATTATAGGGCTCTAGCGTCCTCAACAGGAGGATGAAGTTGGCAGAGTCATGGTTTTCATCTGGTTTCTCTTTTTAAAGTGTATGGTCAAAAATCATCAAGCCATTTATAATGAATGGAAAATTTGGACGTGCATAGCCATCAATGGCAGAGCCTTACTTGGGTGTCAGTTGAATGTCAATGTGCTCTAATGTAAAGTGTATGGTCAAAAATCACAGCCAGACTTTTTCTGCCATTTATAATGAATGGAAAATTTGGACGTGCACAACCGTCAATTGCATGGCCTGCAAAAATGCCATATACCCCCCAAAAATGCCATACCCCCCCCCCACAAACCAAAATGCATTTTGCCACATGGCAAAAAAAAAAAAAAAAAAAAAAAAAAAAGCCACATGGCAAAAACATTTTGCCAAATGGGCAAAATCCATTTTGCCACATGGCCAAAAAATGCAACATGACAAAATCCATTTTGCCACATGGCAAAAAAAATAAAAAGTCCACAGGTAATAGGTACTGTTAATTAACAAATTACAGAAGCATCACATGATTTTTGAAAGGGTGCCAATACTTTTGTCCAGCCCATTTTTTGAGTTTTGTGTAAAATGATAATGATTTAATTATCTTTGAAATTCTCTTTTGTGTTTTTTCATCACAAGCAAAATAAATGAAGATATTAGTACAAAAGCATTTGTAATTGCAATTATTTTCTGGGAAAATTTGAGCAATATCTGACAGGGTGCCACTGTAACAATCAAAATTTATCTTCTGTGCTAATTATTTCTTCAGTTACATTTCCAGCTGTTTCATTAATTGCTAGTTATGGTATTTGGTAACACTTTATTTGACAGTGGTGCCATTAAACTCCCATAAACAATCATAATAATAACATGACATTAACATGACATTAATGAGCATTAATGAATGCTTATAACAGATTTCATTTAGTGTTATCCGGCAAATGATCTCACTTTTGAATGGATGTAAAAGATCCCAGCTGGACATAAATGGAGTTAGTGACGTCATCTACCGGATTACACTTAATGACATCTGTCATAAGCATTCAGTAATGACCATGACATTGTCATGGCATAATTATAACGGTCTTATAACAATCTTATTATGCCACTGTCAAATAAAGTATTACCTATCAACCATAATAAATCAACAGACAAGCTGCACTGGACTTTAAAGCCGCAGGATTCAAAATGAGGGATAGTCCGAAAGTTATAGTAATCGTTTCTCCCCCCCGAACTTTTGCCTGTAGAACGGGAAGTGGAGTGGGTGCTGAGGGTGCTGCAGCACCCCCTGGTGTTGGGGAGAAAAAGTGTTTTGGTAGGTTTTTTGTTTGTTTTTGTTTGTTAAAAATAAATAAAACATATTGAAACAACATTTAACTTTGGGTACTAAATACACATGTTGAATTTTTTTGTTTTTGTCAACACCACCTGACATCTTGCTCGCTACCGGGTCACGTTGAATAAGGCGTTATTGGAACGGAAAAGTTAACTGTCTAAACAGGAGGCGTTAACATGGCATAAAATAAGAATTTTTTTTTTTTTTTTTTACAAAAGCAGCGACATTTTCTAAAATTCAAGGTCGAAAATGAAGATGATTGTCCTTTGTCCTTGCATTGTAGCCATATTATTGTCGTTGCTGTGGAGCTGCCACCGTGCAGAGCCGTGTTGGATATTCGCACGCAATTTATTTTAGGATTGTGAAAAGAGGGTCTTAACCGAGGCCCTTTTAGTTTTCAAATGTGTTCGTGTGTCATTGCGCCGTCTAGCTGCGGGGATTTGCATTACAATACACGGACACTTTTATTTCCAATACAAAAACTCACACTGTAGGTGAGATAAAATGCTGTCTTTGTAGTAGCCTAGTAGTAGTATGTAAACTATTTAGCATGCGTGTGTACTTTGTGCACGCCTTGTATGGAGAAAACGCGCGAGCAAAACAAATTTGGACCAAAACGGCTGTTTTTGGATGGGGAAAAACAAAATAAGATCCTCAACACCCCTTGCTGTGAGTGACTTCCAGCGCCCCTGAATATTACCTAAATAAGTTTGAGTCCAAAATTGGAAAAGGGATAAATAATCACAAAATGGAGTGAAATACTGAATGAGAATGTAGTACCTTGGTTGACCACGCGATGATGCAAAAGTTCTAGATTTATGCAGCAGGAGGCATCTGAGTGTATATTGTACGAGTGGGATTCCCAAATATAGCATCAATGAGACGAAACAATAGATGTTTAATATTTAACATTGGAAATGAACATACATGCAAATAACAAAGTGACTGAAAACAGATGTGCTCGGAACGTGATGCGAAAACAGACAAAAAAAATCATTAAACCTCGCACAAATCATACAATAACATGAACTTTAGTCAAAAGTTCAGTGGAAAAGGGTTGACATAGATGCACCAGAATGACTAAGGGTCGGATACAAGAAAAACTGACGTTTATGTCTATAGATGGTATACAGTACAAAAATCCCATTAAATTAACAATAACAGATCAAAAAAAAAAAAGGATAGCCAGCTCAGATAGTACATCCATGGTCTTATTAATATTATACATCTAATGTACCTTTTTTTTTTTTGTCACTTTCAGGACAGCTTAACCCGTCAAGTGGTCAATCAAAAGAAGCCAAACAATTCGGCTTCACGAACAAGATATAAGAACTACAGTATGTCAATAAAAGACTAAGGTACATGCATAAAAAAATATATATGCAGTAATATTGTCTTATTTAAAAAGGCACAGGTATTTAGCAACTAAATATATTTTATATGGCTTGGCAACACTGGATATTTTAAACCTATGTTTTCATCCTAATGTGTATAAGGTGTGTTTTTGGTGTTGAGCAATACTTAAAGTGGAAATTCAGAATTTTTGACATTAAGCTTAAACGTCGCATTAGCTGGAGTTTAATTAGCAAGTGGAGTTGATTATAACAAATTCCGTGCGGTTTATTCGTTACCAGTTTCAGGGCTCTAAAGTGGCTAAGCTAGCATGAGTCACACATGCCATTTTTGGACTGTAAAGTCAACATCTTAACGCGGAAGTGGGTCAACAGAGACATGCCCTCGCATACAATCCATGTTATTACTGCTTATTTTCTGCTAGAAATATTTCCAAAAAGAACATGCCGAGTAAACACTGCTGCTATGGAACTTGTAGAAACGACTCAAGACATTTGGACATATAAAGGATGTTTTCTTCATGTTTCACAAAGCCAAAAACTCTGAGGAAAAAATATGATGAATGGATAACTGGTGCGGATGTCAAAAGACCAGTTAAACACAAACAAGGTGAAGCCATTCACCTTCATGTGCAGTAAACATATTGTTAGAGGCCATGGTCCTACAGAGGACAAAGAGGTGAGCCATTTTGAAATTTTTACTATTTTTTAGTGTGGCGTTTTGATGTGCCGCTTCTATTCTGTTCTTCTAACGCCAGATTTCTGTTGAATAAGCACAAAAGCTGGACCGCATCCAAACAGGAGGGATCGTCTCAGGAGTGATTTGTTCGAGGATTTAAGGTGATATTTTTCCGACCATGCATGCATTTAGAAACTTGGGGGGAAAAAAATCAATGGGAGAAATTAGCCGCTACGGCATTGGCATCATAGTTCGCAATATTTACGTAGAATAAACGCTAACTGCAGGTTTTTTTTTTTACGTCCATATCTATAAAGAATTTGGGGATTTAAGCACTCATTCACTAGAATTTTCACTGGAAAAGCTCTGCTTACGTAAGGCGTCCACTAGCTACATTCACTAACAGACTAGCATTGTACTTCAACATATTTACGTAAAAGAAATGCTAACTGCACGTTTTTTTTTTTTTTGCTCTTAACCATGAATCGAGACCGTTTTACATTCGTATCTTTAAAGAATTTAGGGATTTAAGCATTTATTCACGAGAATTTTCAATGAAAAAGCTCTGTTTACATAAGGCGGCCACTAGCTACATTGACTAACAGACTAACATTGTACTTTGACATATTTACATAAAATAAATGCTAACTGCACTTTTTTTTTGTGTGCTTTTAACTAAGAATCTAGACTGTTTTACGACCATATCTATAAAGAATTCAGGGATTTAAGTATTTATTCACAAAAATTTTCAACGAAAAAGCTCTCTTTACATAAGGTGGCCGCTAGCTGCATTCACTAACAGACAAGCATTGTACTTTGACATATTTATGTAAAATAAATGCTAACTGTATGTTTTTTTGCTTTTAACCAAGAACTGAGACTGTTCTACGTCCATATCTATAAAGAAAAAAATCACTCTTCTCTGCAACGTGTTCCCTGCAGAGCTGCTGGATTACAAATGTTCACACTACAGTTATTGACATGCAATGTGAAGTTTGAATAACTTTGTCCTGAAAACACAGTAGCCAACACTATTGATTGCATGGCATGCTAAGACGGGACCATTGACTCGTGCTAGCTTAGCCACTCCTGAGCCCTGAAACGAACAACTATAACAAACTACACAGAATTTGTTGAAATCAACTCCACTGACTGATTAAACCCCTGCTAACTTGAAAATTAAGCCTAATGTAAAAAATCTAAATTTAGGCAAAAGAGGCACTTTTGAGCACACGCAAAATATACGCACGGACACAGTAAAACCTGAGGAATATAGTACATATCAAAATGATAAGGTTTCGCTTACTAAATCTCAACGAGCATGTTTATTGCTTCCACAAAAATGATCAACTTGATACTACTACTGATTATTTTCTATTTTACGAGTTAGTGATTCAAAAGGTGATCTGAAACTGATTTGTCAGTATTCAAAATATTTTGCAATAAAAAAAAGAGGTAGTGTGATACAGACTACACTAGTGGCGGTAAGACAAAAGCCTTAGATTTGTATTGTCATTTAGTAAAAAGTCATGTAAATCATAACTTATATATACATCTGAACTTCTGTCAGATATTTGTCCAAGTAGGCGATATAGATAACTAAAAAGACAATATGTATATAGTGTTTAAATAAGCCACAAAGAGATTTTTCGATGCTCATAGAGATGATTCCACAACCGCTTCACTTCACTACAACATGAATTGTGTGTATCCTTCAGCACCCGTAACGATCACATCCATCCAGATTCTCATGGCCTCGGGGGAAGGGGCCACCATGTAGTAGACCCTGTCGTGAGTCTTCACACTGAAAGTAAGGGAGGGGTTGGGGCTCTAAAGGAGACAAAAAGCAATATATGTGAAATATTGGCATGAAAATGGGTCAGGGGTTAAAAAGGTCAGAAGGGTGTGGAGGAAATATATTCCGGTACACTGTACAACTAGGGCTGTTCCAAATGATTAGTCAGCTGACTATTTTTACGATTAGTCGACTCATCTAATAGTCTGCCCCCCCCCCCCCCTTTAAAAAAAATTTTTTTTTTTTACTAATTTAGCAATTACATTTTTGATGCTGCTTATTAATTCGCAAAAACATTTTGGAACACTTAAATTCTTTATTAGAGTACAAATAAACACGTAAATAAGAACAATAAATCACAAATAAATAGGGCTGTCAAACGAATAAAATTTTTAATCGACTTAATTACAGCTTAAAAATGAATCGTAATTAATCGCAATTAATCGCAATTCAAATCATCTATAAAATATGCCATATTTTTCTGTAAATTATATATATATTCTGTAAAATAAATTGTTGGAATGGAAAGATAAGACACAAGACGGATATATACAGTACATTCAACATACGGTACATAAGGACTGTAGTGGGCATTTCACTCTACTGTCATTTAAATCTTTCTATGCTGTCCTCACTCCGAAGCGTCTACTTTTTCCAAAGCTAGACAGCTAGTGAACAACGCCTTAATAATCAGACTTCTTCCTTTTTCATCTGATTTATTAATAAAATAGCCTCAAACCATTGTCCTCTTTAGACCGTCGTAAAACTACAAAAAAAAAAAAAAGTACACAAGCATTGCATTAGCAACAACGTTAGCTTCGCACGCTATACAGGTTCACTAAACATAAACAAAAAGCGTCTCATACAAAAAATAGAACATTTCGCTTACTAACATAACATGTACATTCTTTACAACAACCGTATTTACGGACAAATCTTGTCCAAGGATCATATAAGCACAACATTACAACGTAGGCGTCAGCCCTAGACGTCGTGCAGCCATATTGAACTGGCAAGAAAAAAATAAACCATGTCGCAAAGCGACCACAAGAGTTCGCTGTTAGACAGCACAAAAAGCCTTGATGTAAAACTTACCAAAAGGCAGAATACTGTCTGAGCGGGACATGTGCGTTAATTGCGTCAAATATTTTAACGTGATTAATTTAAAAAATTAATTACCGCGCGTTAACGCGATAATTTTGACAGCCCTACAAATAAACAATGAGGTCAAATGCTGATAGCATTAACTCGTGCAAAAGAATGGGATGTAAACAGATTCAGAACACTGACTTTGCCTTTCAAACATGATTCAAAACAATTCTTAAAAAAATATCTAGCATTAATATTATAGTATATTACTGTATATAATAGTAGTATAATCATATAACCAATCAGAATTTTCATAAAGGGTGTCATTTTAAAGCTATTCTTAGTGTAGAATCTGAATTCTGAAGTATGTGGGATTAACTCCAGAAATTGTTATTAAATGATGAACACGACATGCTTTTATTTTGAAATGTTCACCGGAAGTACGTTCGCTAAACTGCTCACCGTAAGTCAAGGCATGTGGTGTCAATAATCAATTAAAAAAACATTTTTTTTTGTTTGCAAATGCTGTTAACCAACGATTTGTATTGTTTGAAGTGTCACCTTTTAACCGCACGTTTGCGTTTTGGAGAAGACTGCCAATGTTTTACAGCAGGCTAAAGTAGGTTGTCTTTTTTCCCCATTTGCCTCAATGTACCAATGCTAACGTTTACAGTGTTTAATATAGATGTGCTTCCTTATTTTGTATGTCTGAACATTAATTCTACGGCATGTTGATGACCAATAAACATCCGTGAAAGGAACTGAAGTCTCATATGCCATCAGCATGCACGCACGAGCGCGCGGCGATAAAGCACAGCCGCGAAAATGACCGCCCTCATTTTTATTTACCGTGCGATAAATGGACTCATCATTTCGCGACAGGCTTAGCAACTTCAATAAAACATGTCGTTAGATGGACTTACGATCTGCCAGCTTATAAATGTCTCCTGTCGTCTTCCAAAATTACAACTGGGTGACTGCGTTTTAGGTGTTCATTCACGGCCGACGTGCAGCCAAGCTTAGCATTGAAGAGACAGGACACAACAGCGTAACTTCCTTTGTTTCATTGAAATAAGTCAATGTTTTGGCCACTCTGGTGCGTTTTTTTGGCTTTGTGACACTTTCCCCGCTTGCATAACAAGCGTCCGATATTAAAAATGTTCTCCTCGGATCTACACAATTCATGTTGGTTACCCTTTTTGATTTCAAAAGGGCGAATTTCGCTGAAAGGTGAGAGATTTTCAACCCTGGAAATAAGACATTCTCAGAGACAAATGTCAATTTGTGAAGACGTGTACCTTATGTGCATTTTTCAGGTGGTCGTAATACACCTCTTCTATGGCTTGGAAGTAGATCACGCCTTTCAGCTTGGCTTCATGCTTGTCTACAACGATATCAACATTATAGTGGAACTACATAATAAATTGAACAAACCCAACTACAAAATGGATCAACACTCCAACCTGAGTAGTAGGAAAGCGTCCGCCGATTGCGATCGAAGACGAACCAGCGCTTCTTCCAGGTCTTTATCTTGCCTCCCATCTTGATAAGGTAGCCTCTGCACGTCTTTTCGGAGATGGACAAGTGGAAGCACGTGTCTGCGCTGTGACCCGCCGACTCAATGTGAGCCCGCAGGTCAAAATCGTCCTTGCGCACCGGTAGGTACCGTGTGAGTGGTCGGGACTAGGAGACAGAATAACAACCTCCGTGAAGTTGGCCGCCCATCAGACGCAAATTTATGTCAAAATTGTTTCAATCGTTTGTGCTGCAAAAAGTTTTTTTTTGCCGCCATCGTTCTGCAGTTATTAAACATTGTGTTTTAGGTCATCCAGAGTTCACCCAGGTACGGCAGAATGGAACCACAGTGCTGGTTTATGCTGGAAAAATTCTTGTTTTAATTGCTATGGTTTTATAGATATTGATATTAATTAGGGCTGTCAAAATTATCGCGTTAACGGGCGTTAATTAATTTTTTAAATTAATCACGTTAAAATATTTGACGCAATTAACGCAGATGCCCCGTTCTGACAGATTTAAATGACGGGACAGTGAAACGCTCACTTGTTAATTGTTTTATGGAGTTTTGCCGCCCTCTGCTGACGCTTGGGTGCGACTGATTTTATAGGCTTCAGCAGCCAGTAATTATTGACATCAATAATGGCGGGCTACTAGTTCATTTTTTTGATTGAACATTTTTATTTATAAAATTCATATTCTTTTATATTATTTATATTCATTAAAACGAAAACATTAAGAGGGGTTTTAATATAAAATTTCTATAACTTGTAATAACATTTTTTTTTTAAGAACTACAAGTCTTTCTATCCATGGATCGCTTTAACAGAATGTTAATAATGTTAATGCCAACTTGTTGATTGTTATAAAAAAATACAGTCCTTATGTACCGTATGTATGTATATATCCATCTTGTGTCTTATCTTTCCATTCCAACAATAATTTACAGAAAAATATGGCATATTTTATAGAAGGTTTGAATTGCGATTAATTACGATTAGTTAATTTTTAAGCTGTAATTATCTCGGTTAAAAATTTTAATCGTTTGACAGCCCTAATATTAATTTATAGTGATGATGTCACACGCAGCCCCTCATTTGCGGTGGAATTGAACCACGATGTTGCCATTTGTTTCTGCCTCGTTAGTGCTGTAAAAATTTTTGTTTGAGCTGCCATCGGTTTGCAGTTATTAAACAATGTTTTTTTTTTTTAAATGATTCAGTTGGACAGTTATGTTTAAAACTGATCAAAATTATTACATTTGGAGTGCTTAAAAAGCATTTATTAATATATTACATATATATATGCACACACACACATTTTTAAAAAATCATACTTTGGGGGAAAAAAGTGAGAAAAAACATGTCTTATATGTATCTCTTTCCAGTGCTAGATCTGAATAAATACATTTTTCACACACATACACACACACCCACACACGCACACACACAATAAAAATGGGGGGTGGGGGGTTTATTCACGACTTTGGGGTTTTTCACTTATCGTGGTGGGTTCTGGTCCCTGTTAACCGCGAAAAACAATGGAATACTATACACTGTGGTCATGATGAGTCATCAATAGTCTTTCCAAACAGCTTTTCAAGTCATCTAGTAAATATTTCTTTAAAAAAAAAAAAAAATTAATATCGCAATATATCGCAAACCCCCCAAAAAATCGCAGCAATAGTTTTTTCCAATATCGTTCAGGCCTACTACTCACTACGTAGTGTCTATTGAAAGGGCATTCAGTATTTCATTTCTACATCTTTTCCTCTCACCTGTACTCTCTGTTTCTCTCGTAACTTCACTTCACGATCGATGAGTTTCTGCCGCCTGCTGGTCTCCTCCTGGAGCATCTTCTCCAGTTCCTCCCGCCTCCTTTTCTCCTCATCCAATGCCTGCTTGCGAATTTCCATCTCTCGCTCCTGAGAGTCATCGGTAAAATACTTCTTAAGTATAGTAGATAACACAGAGGGAAAAAAATACACCCGAGTACATCTTGAGTTCTTATCACCTTGTGTTCAAGGAGCCTGTTTTTTTCTGCCTGCGCTTCTCTCAGCAGACGTTCCATCTCCTCGAGCTTGGCCACATTGGAAGTGCTTGCGCTGTAACACACAATACAAACGTTTTTGTTAATTTAATCTTTACGTAATAGATCATTCATTCAATGTATTATACAGCAGTTTATAAATCAAACAATTTCTCCCTCCCTTATTTGATATCCACGCACACACATAATCCAGGGGCATCACTAGACCAAATACAGTAAGTGAGCAAGACATTTTTTTTAGCACTTATCTGTAAGAAAAAGTCAGAAATAGCACTTTAAACTATATACAGTGGTATGAAAAAGTATCTGAACCTTTTGGAATTTCTCACATTTCTGCATAAAATCACCATCAAATGTGATCTGATCTTTGTCAAAACCAAACAGATGAAAAAACTGCTTTAACTTATACCACCCAAACATTGATAGGTGTTCATATTTTAATGAGGATAGTATGCAAACAATGACAAAAGGGATAAAAATAAGTAAGTAAACCATTACACTTAATATTTTGTAGCTCCTCCTTTGGCAGCAATAACTTCAACCAGACGCTTCCTGTAGCTGTGGCACCTCTATCAGGACTAATCTATGCCCAGTCTTCTCTTCAAAACTGCTGTAGTTTAGTCAGATTCCTGGGACGTCTGGCATGATTCATTCTTCTATTAATGATTACGTTGTCCAGGCTCTGAGGTAGCAAAATAGCCCCAAATCATGATGGTTCCTCCACCGTCCCTCACGGTGGGGATGAGGTATTGATGTTGGTGAGCTGTTCCATTTTTCCTCCAAACATGAGGCTGTTTGTTACTCCCAAACAATTCAACTTTGGTTTTATCAGTCCACAAAATATTTTGCCAAAACATTTGTGCAGTGTCCAAGTGCCTTTTTAATGAAAATGTTTTCTTAAGACAGCAGTGGCTTCCTCCGTGGAGTCCTCCCATGAACACCATTCTTGGCCATAGTTTTACAAATAGTTAATGTGTGCACAAAGATATTTGGATTGTTCCAGTGATTTCTGTAAGTTTTTTTGCAGACACTCTAGGGTTCTTTTTTTTACCTCTCTGAGTATTCTGCTCTGAACTCTTGTCGTCATCTTTGGTGGACGGCCACTCCTTGGGAGAGAAGCAACTGTGCCAAACTATTTGTAAACAACTTCTGTGACAGTTGATTGATGACATCCTACAATGCTTCTTATCAAGACAATTCTTACTACTGGTGCACAATAATTATGACGTCATCCCGATAAATCCGATAACATTTATAATAGGACCGATAATATGTACTGTACTGTTTGCAGTTTACATAATAGTATAGGAAATCAGTTGCCCATTTGCGGGGCATGGCTCCCACCTGCTGGTTAGAATAATTCAATGCAACTATTTTTTGTTACAGTAGTTTGGTTCAATCACTTACACATTGCGATGTCTAGCGGTAGCATTGACAGTCGTGAATGCTTTCTGTTACATTTCCGCCTCGGAAATATATGTAAGTATTTTATGTTTACTATTACATATGGATGTGCAAAATATGTTTACCTCTGTGGTGAAGGGCTATAAGTACAGAACTTCATAAGTTGTGTTCTAGAGGCCAGCCAACGCTTTAGTAGCTCAAGCTAGTGTGCTAAGTGTATTGTGCAGTTTGTTGTAAATTGAGTATTGAATATGTGTACGGTATTTTTCTGATGTACTTTCCGAATATTAAGACGAGTGTCTTCCCATAAAAGCAAGAAAAGACCAAGCCTTGTGGTTTATGTAAGTGCATTCATTCTTAGCTGGCTGCCTGGCAGTGCAGAATTGAAACGCACTGTTTTGTTCATGTCATTATGAAAAATCTGATGAGATCAAAGGCAAATCTATGTTGAATCCATCACTATTTTTTTTTTTTTTTTTTAAACCTCCACGTGTTCAAAAACAGGTTATACATTTAAAAAATTATATATTATCGGTTATCGATATCGGTATCGGCTTTGAGGAGCAGAAAGTTATCGATATCGGTTTCAAAAAATGGATATCGTGCACCCCTAATTCTTACCAGGTGTGTGTTTTATAGTGGGCAGGGCAACTTTAAACCACTCATCAGATATTGGGCATACACCTGACTTAAAATGTTTGGGGGAAAATTGGTTTCAATTGCTCTTTATGTCTCCTTAGGCAGAGGGTTCACTTGCTCATTTTTCCCCCATATGTCATTGTTTGCATGCTATCCTCATTGAAATATGAAAACCTATAAATGTTTGGGTGCTTTTAGTTAAAGCAAACACTTTTTTCATCTGTGTGATTTTGACAAAGATCACATTTGATGGTGATTTTATGCACACATGTAAGAAATTCCAAAAGGTTCAGATACTTTTTCATACCACTGCATTGTCCAACCAAAATACAAGTGCACTTTTATTAATCACATCGAGACAAGAAGGAGAGTGAGTCAAGTAAGAAACATAAAAGACAAGCAAATTGGAGCAATGAAATGATAACATCCAAAAGAAAGCTTATGCTCAGTTATATGATAATGTCCTAGAAACCAGAGCTTTCCAAAGAAAGTTGTACACACTACATGATCAATGTTGATGCTTATACGCAATAATATTGATATTTTACAAAATGAGTATATACAAACTAGTGTCGAATAGCTGTAATATTTAGGTAGAGAAGAATTCCAATACAGCACTACATTGTCTTACCTTAATTGAACAAAGGAAATCACACTCATTTTCACTGTACTCCAAATTGAGTACAAATCTCCAATTCTGTCTTTGCACGACAAACCCACATTCATCTTCTACTTTAAAAAAAGTCCAACTAAAACAGTGCTCCAGAAACTACGTGACCAGTCTTGAATGGGAGCCATGCTTCAGATAAGTACAACCCATTCGGTCTACAAACAGTTTAAAAATGTGCAATTTATAACTCTACTGGAACAAGAGGAGGGGGATGGTTCAATGTTTGAACTAAAACGAGGGGGGAGGGAAAAAAAAAAAAAAAAAAAAAGAACACGTGGTTTTAGTCCAAACTGGGCCCCCAAATCATAATCGCATGTTCTGTTCATCAGAACCCAAGGCACGCACACACAACTTTAAACGTTACAAACTTACCTCGAGATGTTGTCAGGAGAGCATGCCGAGATGCTGGTTTCAATGGAGTCGGTGCTATCCACACTCATTGTGTCAAAGGCCTGGTTGTCGCGGTACTCAAAAGCATTGAGGTAGACGTTGGTCTGGGATGATGCTCGAGAGCTCGGCTGACCTGGACGCAAAAAGACGTGTGGGGAAAAAAACAACATGAGAATTTAATTCAGAGTGATCAGTTTTATACCTGTCGGCATCACCCCTTCATGGAGTGTCGTCTGCCCCTCCGGCTTCAGCTTTATATCACTAAGTCCCGCCAGTGTGACTAATGCATTCAATAATATTCCACTGTCCTGCAAGTAATTCAGGAGCATATGCTCTTAAATAGCGGCGCTCAAATGTATTTAGAAAGCTGCGAGTATTGATAAGATACAATTGCCGAAAAAGAACGTCCGAATGCTGAGGAGTAGAGGCAGTAAATACGGTATATAGTGTGTATGCAAGTCCCCTTCTGACTACAGGAAGAAGATACAAACACACAGTCTGATTGCATCTGCCGCAAAGACCTGACACACCCATCTGATGTGCCAGATAAGGAGACCAAAGGCACTGAAGGACCCATACAGCTGCATAGGAAATAACACACAGTTCCAAAAAACTTATTAGATGGGGCTTTGCAAGGCAAAGGCTCTGATGGTAAAATTCCCATATTTTTGAATTGCGAATCTTCGGCACGCTGCACAGCCAAAAAAGTTTGACCGACATTGTTTGGACATCAAAATTATCAGATTTTTCGCGCTAAACAGGAAATTTTTCAAGGACCCCCCCCCCCAGAATTTTCTGTTCGCCCGTAAACAGGTTTTTAAAAACTGTCCCATTCATTTTAAATGGGATGTCATTGACAGCCGATCTCCAGTCCAAATTTCTCATTCATTTTCAAAGGCAGGAAAACATACAGTTGAATGAAAAAGTATCTGAACCTTTTGGAATTTCTCACATTTCTGCATAAAATCACCATCACATGTGATGTCAAAATCACACAGATGAAAAAACGGTGTCTGCTTTAACTACAACCACCCAAATATTTATAGGTTTTCATATTTTAATGAGGATAGCATGCAAAAAATAACAAAAGGGGGAAAAAATAAGTACCGTAATTTCCCGAATATAACGCACACTCCCCCCCCCCCAAAATCAACTTGTAAAATCATGGTGCGCATTATAAACGGGTACATGGTTGGAGACAGAAATACTGTATATATTATATATAAATATAAACCGATTTTTTTTTTTTGTGTTGAAGAAACGTATGCAGCGATCCGTTGCCGACCATTACGGTACGTGACGTCACCATTTTGTTTCGGTAATACTTCACTGTGATCTGCCGAATGATTTCGTCTGTGTTAAATTCTGCTTTTTTCACTCTTCACAAAGCACAGAATTTAGTTTCTTGAACTCATTTGAGTCAACGTTTATTGCAGCTCTGCAACTCGGACCATAACAAACGTAACAACAAAGACTTCCTTGTGTGTGTCCGTCAACTATATCTGTCCTTCGGGAAACTCCAACCCAAATAATAATAGTTCCTATTGTTACTGTCGTGTCGACAGCAATGAGCTCTCTCGGATTTCCAACTTACGTTCTCACGTTCATTTTACCGTATCAATCCATGGAAGAAACATTTATTCATCATGATGAAACGAGCAAGTTATACAGCAGCCTTTAAAAGAAAAGTCAAATCTGTTTTGTTTTCTCCTAGATTCTGGTAAGTTGGAGAAGTTGCCAAATCATATTATTACCGTAAATATTGTCAGTTTATGGTAATGTTTTGAACTACCAATATGCTATGCTTGTGCTGTGTTTCACCGGTCAGTAAAATGACATTTCTGTATCTGAAAGCGAGCTCTGTTTTCGTGTATTCTTCTATTTATTGGTGCTAAATTTGGGGTGCGCATTATACATGGGTACGCCTCATATTTGGGAAATTACAGTAAGTGAACCCTCTACCTAAGGAGACTTTAAGAGCAATTGAAACCAATTTTTACCAAACAATTTAAGTCAGGTGTATGCCCAATCACTGGTGAGTGGTTTGAAGCTGCCCTGCCCACTATAAATCACACTGCAATCAACAGAAAGTGACCCGATATCAACAGGACGTGTCACTCAAATGCATCTTTCTGTATCTACCACAGCAAAGCCCCATCATTATTTCTCCAGAAATTGCAGTTTCTAGTATTTAATGTAATGTTTTAATTTCAGCATTTCAAAACACCCCAAATCTGCAGATTTAGAAGATACTATATAGTTGATGGTTATAGAAAATTGGAAGTTGTCGAGTCTTGTAACAAAACTTAACTCATAAATATACTGTTCCATAATAGTGTGTACATACCTTTTTGCAGACGTCTGCTTTCTGTTTCTCTGCTGGATAAGGAGAGCATTCTGGGAAGAATGCTGCCACAGCTTGTGCTCTGTACTAAAGGTGGATGGGCCTGAGAGCATACGCACAAAACAACTGTATAGTAAAAGTGACAAAATAATCTATAGCTGCTGCTGCATTAAAATCTGACTAAAGAAATAGATAATAGAAATTGGACAGATGTCGTTAGCTACACAGAATTTAGATTACCGTATTGTTCGCACTATAAGGGGCACTTAAAAGCCTTTCACAGTGTGCCTTATAATCAGATGCACCTCATATATGGATCAATATTGGTTAATCGTGACATGATATTCCCTTTCACAATAGCTCAATCTAGTGGATGCATAACGCAACCCCAGCTATTACTACTAAGTAGGCCTGAACGATATTAGAAAAAACTATTGTTGCGATTTTTTGGGGGTTTGCGATATATTACGATATTATATTGCGATATTAAAAAAAAAAAAATTTTTTTTTTTTCAAGAAATTTTCACAAGATGACTTAAATAGCTGTTTGGAAAGACTGGATGACTCACCATAGCCACAGTGTACAGTGATCCCTTGTTTTTCACGGTTAATGGGGACCAGAACCCGCCGCGATAAGTGAAAAACCGCGAAGTAGCGCACCCCCCTAATTTTTTTTTGTGTGTGTGTTTTTTGTGCTCAATGTATTTATTCAGATTTAGCATTGGAAAGAGATACATATAAGACATGCTTTTTTTCTCACTTTTCCCCCCAAAGTGATTTAAAAAATGGATATAAATAAATGTTTTTTAAGCACTTCAAATGTCATAATTACATAATTAATTAAAAAAAGTTTTAAACATAACTGTTCAACCAAATCATTTTTGAACAAGAATAAACTACTGTAGCAGATAAATGCTTGGCTTTATAAATGCTTCTGTTTATTTACTTTAGCTGTGACCGTTGGAGTGACATGTAGAAATTTCAAACTCCTCATGATCACTTCTGGCATTTATTCGTCTACAACGTCCCCACACACGCACACACACACACACACATTCATTCCAGCGCGGCTTCCTTGCAGAAACTGTTTAACATGTTAAACGATGATTGACAGATGCCCGTGTCAAGTCTGCTTCTTCTGCCAGATCAAAGCCATCGTTAACTTTAATAAGCAAGCGCCGCAGTGACTGAGAGGAACAAAGGGCTGGGAGAGGGAGGGTCTGAGGCTGTGCGCAGACCAGAAAGCAAGGTGTATGTGGATTAAAAAAAATAAAAGCTATCGCACGTGCTTGCAATGGGACTATTGCACACACGCACATCGCGATGGCGATGTTTAAACGATATATCGTTCAGGCTTACTACTAAGCCTTATAATGCGGTGCACCCTTTATTTATGAAAAGTTTTAAAATAGGCCATTTGTTGAAGGTGCGTCTTATACGCCGATGCGCCTTATAGTGCGGAAAATACGGTGCAAGTACAACCAAAACTCCAATGAAGTTGGGATATTGTGTTAAACATAAATAAGAATAGAATAAACTGATTTGGAAATCATGTTCAACATTTATTCAATTGAACTAATTTACTTTCTCCAGATAAATATTACATTATTGAGGGCATAACACCCATACCTTAACTGGGAAACTGCGTCCAAGTGTTGCACTTGAGAACTGGGGCATCATGGTGGGTGTCGTTCTCTTTTTGGGTAACGTGTCACTCAGATGGGGTCCGACATCTTTGTCAGATCGCTTCCTTTCCTCCAGCAACCGGAAATGCTGATCACATACAAATGACACATAAAATTGGTCCGTAAACATTGAACTTAAAGTTGAAAATTACTCAACACTGTCCCATCCTAATGCATCACCATCAACAAAATGGATTTCAATTTTGCTACGTCTGTCATTTTTAGCTTAGAATCATTAATTGATGTCTAATATTTAGTTTGATGTGTAAAATTTAGTTATAAAAAAACAAACAAAAAAAACTTTTAAAAAATTATTCACCACATATTTTCAAGTTTTAAACAAATTACGTCACAATGAAAAAATTTGCGTCTGCAAAAAAGTCACGGATATCTACCTCATTACTAACGCTTAATTGTATTTTTTTCGTTACTGTCGCATTTTCGCCAATATTTTAAATGATAAATAATCCATCCAAAGACAAATTGAAAAAAAAAAAAATTAAAAAGGGTAAATATATGAAAATGAAAATCTCGACCACTCCATGATGTCTGCGATTTTTGCATCGCGACCCTTGTTATATTACCATGTTTCACCCATGAAATCCCCCAAAAATCCGGCTATGGCCATTCACAGCTGTGTCTTGACACTTGGTGATACATGCTACATGGAGTTTTTGGATCGAAAAGCGCGATAATACGCGATAATATCTGGTTAAAATCATGGCGTCTTTAATTCTGCTCTCACCTCCAGTTAGGGTTTTGCTGTTTAAATTCTTTTTTTTTTTTTTTAAATGCCCCCCTGTTCAAAAATTTTCTTCTCCCAGAAAATTGAGATTTTAAGCTTTCCAATGATGTATCACACATGCCTATAATAGGACAATTTTGAAATTTGGCCAAATTGGGGGTCCCAGAGCAGAACTTCAGGTCACCTGAGTGTTTTCCGCCATATCTACATATTTGACTTGGTCTATTCATTTCTATATTGTCTGTGATCCGACTGTTTGGAAACTGTGTTTTTTTTTTTTTTTTTAAAGATGTTAAGGTGTTTTTCAGTGTGCATCACAGCTGCGTGGGAAATTTCTATTTCGGTTTAAGCCTCACAAGTGCCCTCATAGGTTTAACTTGTGGGCTGGCATTAGCTTGCCTATTCGCATACGGAATAATATTAAGCCTACGATTCGGAAGGTCGGGGACCGAATCTTCTCAGGTGCCTCCATAATAGGGCTGTCCCAAATGACTAATTTTCTCCCGATTAGTCAGCCGACTATTTTTACGATTAGTCGACTAATCTAATAATTTAAAAAAAAATTTTTTTTTTTTTTTTTTTTTTTTTTACCAATTTAGCAATGAAATTTTTGTTGACGCTTATCACTTCACAAAAAATATATTGGAACACTTAAATTATTTATTAAAGTACAAATAAACACGTAAATAACAATAATAAATCACAGATAAACAATGAGTTCAAATGCTGATAGAATTAACTAGTGTAGCATCCCGATTGGAAAGATGGTCTCTTAAACTGATGGTTTACAACTTTTATTCCATCCTTGATGTAAACACACTGTAAGAGCTACGGTGCACACAAATAAAACAACACAATTAGAAATTAACAAAAACTTTTCACCTTTTTCCTTTGAAACCTTATTTATATATCAATGAATTGCCTATATGAATTGCCTTTATCTTAAATTATTACCTTATCATTGAAAATCTCTCCCTTGAGTGCAATCACTGTATATACTGTATGTATTTATGACCTTTTAAACTTATATAATTTTCTATACCATAAAATAAACCATAACATGAAATAAACCTTTCAATTAGCATTAAGAACAATACTAATAGCACTTATAGGCCCATTGTCAATGAAACATCATTATTTAGTAAGGCGACAGCACCCTCTGGTGTACAAAAAATGAAAAAAAAAAAAAAAAAATTACAAAATGGGTGACGGCGCTTGGTGTTTATTCACGGCCGTCGTGCAGCCAAGCTTGGCATTGAAGAGACAGGACAGAAGAGTGTACCCTCCTTTGTTTCTTTGAAATAAGTCAATGTTTTGGACACTGTGGTGCGCTTTTTTTGGTTTGTGCCGCTTTCCCCGCTTGCATACAGAGCATCCGACATTCTGAACTTTCCACACATATATTTTTTTAACCCTTCATTAACCGTCGACGGGATGTTGTGCTCGTCGACGGATTTACGTCATCAATGACGTCGACTATGTCGATTAGTCGGGACAGCTCTACTCCGTAACGTTCAAAAGCAGAAAACTTCAAAAGTTACCTGCCTGTGTCGGTAGTGGATCTTTTTGACGGGAAGTGGGGGTGGGGGAGACTCGGGGAAAGGGGAAGGCTCTCGATATGTCACCATATTTTCTGGCCAGTGTACAGAAATGGTTTTGGAGGATGGGCGCGGATTTAGATGGGAGCAGGAGGAAGAGGAAGAAGAGTGACAAAGCTTTGGGAAGAGAATAGCAATCAAATCAGGTAACTGAAAAAAAGAGTAAAGGATCATTGAAAGCGTATTATTTGCTTCCTACAGCTACACGCACCTCATCCTCTCCGATGTCATCAGGAAAGAGTATCGTTTCGGACTCGGGGGAGGCAATGGTCGAGGTGATGAGTGGGGCATATTTAAAGTCCCCCCCAAAGTGCGAGTATAGCTCATTGAGTTGACTGACTGTGACATAGCCCTTATATCAGATGGAGAGAGAATATGCAGGGAATCCAACAAAGTCATTTACTCAATATCGTTCGATATCTAGATAGCCACACTCGTCACTTCAATGAAGGAAAATGAAAAAACAGCAGAGAAGAAACATACTACACAGAGATGAAGACGTTACCTCGCTATTCTTGAGAAAAACAGAGGAAAATAGAGAAGGTGGGAAGTCACACAAGTTGAGTGGAAGAGGAGTTGTGAGAAAGGCGGTGTCATGGAAGCCGCTGCTGCTGAAAGATTGACACAAATGAGCCAGGGAGGCTGTATCCTAGCAAGCAAGCACAGGAGGAAAACCCAGCCAATTTTATATACAGTAAAAGGACCATTCTGATCACTATATGTGCACTGAAAAATCCGAGTGAGTTCAACTCAAATGGTTTGAGGAAATTCATTGAAACGAATCAACAAAATAAATAAAATACAGGTAGTCCCTGGGTTACGAAGTACCCGGCTTACATGATTTTGACTTTACCGCGCCGGAGTCTTGTCCACCATTTTGCCTCCAGTCGTTGGGTATTTAAAAAATAAATAAATAAATAAAATAAAAATAACACCGTAGTAATAATAAATAATAATAATAAAATAAAAATTAAGCCATAGTTATGAGGTATCATTGACTTATTTACAGACACCATTTTGTTTTTCATTGTGACGTAAATTGTTTAAAAGTTTATAATGTTGACTTTTGTTTTGTGTTGCATGCTTTTATTTTGGCGCAGGAAGCGTGGAGCAGGTAGTACTCCCGCACGCGAGTAACAGCGCATGTGCTACCACGAAGAAGTCGCGCAGTTGAGTGAGAGAGGGGAAAGATTAGAGCTTGGCTGGCTGTCTCGCCAGCACTTCCCTCCAATGTCCTGGCGAGGACAGTACAATGAAATATGATACATGTTTTTGGATAGTTATTTTGAGATTTAGGGGTACTGAGGGTACTTAAAGGGTTAATTCCTACTTATGCGGATATTCAGGTTACGTCACCAGCGTAGGAACGGACCTCGTTTGTAAGCCGGGGACTACCTGTAGTACGCGTTTATACTTGTTTTTTATTTGAAACCTTGTATACTATATTTAATAGTTTTTCAGGTATTTACTTGGCTTCTTGCTTAAGCAAATTCACAGACTTCTGGCTCCACTCACAGATGAAGAACAAGACCATTTATTTCATGTATTTGGATAATATTGGTACGACAAGTTATTGGATAACATTAGAAAGTTATATGACTAGTAGGCCTACTTCAAATGCCCCAAAATCCTGTTGTACTTCGAGCAATTGATTTAACGTCCTCAAAAAGTTGTGTGTTGGGTTATTTATGTATTTGTTTTGAATGAGCAATTCTAATACTTTCACGGGTTTTAGTTAGGTTGACTTGCTATCATTATCATTTATATTACTTAATAAATTAAGATTAAGGTTTTTACTAAGTGTGCCAGCTGTCAATCACACCTACCTCTCTCAATGTGTAAGTTTGGCCACCACTTAGGTCAGCATATTTTCGATCAAGAGGGGCAAGGTTTTCTTTCTCCTGGGAAATACAAAATATTTCAAAATAAGGCAAGGCAGTTAAGTACAGTAACTAAGTACTTTTACTTCTTTACATTCGACTACGACTGCAACTATCGATCATTTTAGCAGTCGATTAATCGATTAACTATTTAGTTCGAATAATCGAGTAATCGGATAAGGAACAAAAAGAATTAAAATACCTAAACTGAGCCTCAAACGAAAAAAATGAGTAAACGAGGATTTAAGAACAAAAATTGGCTAACTTATAAAGCAAAAGTCCGCTAGCTTAAATGCTATAATATGCTAACTAGGGCTGTCAAACGATTAAAATTTTTAATCGAGTTAATTACAGCTTAAAAATTAATTAATCGTAATTAATCGCAATTAATCGCAATTCAAACCATCTATAAAATATGCCATATTTTTCTGTAAATTATATATATATTCTGTAAAATAATTTGTTGGAATGGAAAGATAAGACACAAGATGGATAGGCCTATATACATTCAACATACGGTACATAAGGACTGTAGTGGGCATTTCACTCTACTGTCATTTAAATCTGTCTACGCTGTCCTCACTCCGAAGCGTCTACTTTTTCCAAAGCTAGACAGCTAGTGAACGACGCCTTAATAATCAGACTTCTTCCTTCTTCATCTGATTTATTAATAAAATGGCCTCAAACCACTGTCCTCTTTAGACCTTAGTGAAACTACAAAAAAAAGTACACAAGCATTGCATTAGCGACAACGTTAGCTTAGCACGCTATACAGGTTCACTAAACAAACAAAAAGCGTCTCATACTAAAAATAGAACATTTCGCTTACTAACATAATATGTACATTCTTTACAACAACCATACTTACGGACAAATCTTGTCCAAGGATCATATAAGCACAACATTACATCGTAGGCGTAAGCCCGAGACGTCGTGCAGCCATATTGAACTGGCAAGAAGGCAATAAACCATGTCGCAAAGTGACCACAAGAGTTCGCTGTTAGACAGCACAAAAAACCTTGCTGTAAAACTTACCAAAAGGCAGAATACTGTCTGAGCGGGACATGTGCGTTAATTCCGTCAAATATTTTAACGTTATTAATTTAAAAAATTAATTACCGCGCGTTAACGCGATAATTTTGACAGCCCTAATGCTAACATTTCGGTCACACAGAAATCGGCATATGGGTAGAACTGCTTTTAGTTTGGACTGTTGATTTCGTACTATGTCATTTTAGTCAGACAATTGAAAAAGACATACCGTATATAAGACTGCCGTGATTATAAGATGAACCCCTCTTTTTCAAGACTCAAGTTTGAAAAAAAGACTTTTTGAACACCAAATTATTTTTTATACAGAAAATAATTACAGTACATGTGAAACAAATGATTACAACAATATATTTGAGAGAAAAAGCATGTTATTTTGCCTCTTTCAAATCTTAATATCTGAACATTTAAATATGTAAATAAAGTGCAATCACATTCGTAAATGAATGGCTTCTGGTTTTTTAAATGTAAATAAACCAATCTATAGTGATAAAGCAACAAAATTGCAATAACTGCATTAACCATCAAAGTGAAGTCTAACTAACTGTAGTCTTGAAACAAATCTGAATAAGGAAAAACATTGCAATAAAATAATGCAAACTGGTTAGACTTGAGAGTAGCTGAGATCTCTCATGACAGAACATCGCTTCAATGATATCTGTCGCCATCTAGCGCCGTGAATGGGTATAATGTCTAGACCGCGAATATAAGACGACCCCCACTTTTTCTGTCTTATTTCAATGCAAAAACACAGTCTTATATTCGGGCCAATACTGTAATTGGTTGATAAATACCCTTTGTAGCATCTCTTCAAGTTTACGTCTCTCCTTCAGAAAGCTTTCCTTCTCTCGCTCAGCCTGCTGGGTAATCTCCTCACCCTGCTTCTCGAGAGTCAACAGCCGTTCCTGGAAAAAGAATAGAGTTCAGTAGATTTTAATCCATGTAAAGGATCGTGAGCAGTACAGTCGGGGTCATGGGTAGAACCTCGCGGGTCGCACTGCTCCGATGGTACTCTGCGATCTCTCGGAGAAGCTGTTGTGTTTGGATCTCTTTTTCCTCATCCTGCCTGCTCTCTCGCTCCAGCTGCTGGAACTCCAGGTCTTCAAAGCGCTTTGTTTCCGTCTCAAGTATCTCACAGTCCTGAAACACACACAAAAATAGGTTTAACTGCAGCGCATGAGAGTACTCATGACACAACAATAGGTAGCCCCACATTAAAGGTCCTTTACTGTATTTCAATTATTGGGTTTTAGGATAATGAAAGGTGCCCCCTTCTCATTTAGCTAAATTACTCTCAATACTTAAAATACTTTGGTTGGCGTCTGTGAATATAAGATGGTGTACATGCAAACTACAGGTAGTCCCCGTGTTACAAACGAGTTCCGTTCCTACACTGGCGACGTAACCCGAATTTCCGCGTAAATCGGAATTAACCCTATGAGTGACCCTAAATCTCAAAATATCTATCCAAAAAGAAAAATTCAACTGAACTATCCAAAAAGTCCAAAGGTATTGTAATACTCTATATATGTATGTATGTTTATATACAGTGGTATAGAAAAGTATCTGAACCTTTTGGAATTTCTCACATTTCTGCATAAAATCACCATCAGATGTGATCTGATCTTTGTCAAAATCACACAGATGAAAAAAACTGTCTGCTTTAACTAAAACCACCCAAACATTTATACGTTTTCATATTTTAATGAGGATAGTATGCAAACAATTACAGAAGGGGGGGGATCAGTAAGTGAACCATGACATTCAATGTTCAATGTAAAAAAATATATGCGTGGAAAGTTGAGAATGTCGGACACTTGATATGCAAGCGTGGAAAGCGACACAAAGCCAAAAAACCGTGCCAGAGTGGCGAAAAACATTGACTTATTTCAATGAAACAAAGGAAGGTACACTGTTGTGTCCTGGCTCTTCAATGCCAAGCTTGCATACCAGGCTTCACGTGGGATGTGAACGAACACCTAAAGCGCTGTCACCCAGTTGTAACTTTGGAAGATGACAGGAGACAGCAAGCTGGCAGATTGTAAGTCCATCTAACTGACAAACAACATGTTTTATTGAAGTTGCTAAGCCTGTCACAATATGCAATGAGTACATTTATCACACGGTAAATAAAAATGAGGACGGTAATTTCCACGGATGCGTTTTATTGCCGCGTGCGTGCGTGCATACATTTGTGCATGCGTGTTGATAGCATATGAGACTCCAGCGCCTTACACAGATGTTTATTGGTCATCAACACACCGTAGAATTAAAGTTCAGACATACAAAATAAGGGAACGCAGCTATATTAAACACTGTAAACGTTAGCATTGCTACACTGAGGCTAAAGAAACACCGTAAATGTTAGCGTTGCTACACTGCTATAGGGGAAAAAGACAACCTACTTTGGCCTGTTATAAAACATTGGCAGTCTTCTCCAAAACGCAAATTGCGGTTAAAAGGTGACACTTCAAACATGAAAAAACACTGGTTAACAGCATTTGAAAACAAAAAAAGGGGGAAAAAATTACTGACACCACATGCAATGACGAAAAGTGCTCTTTTTGCGGAGTGTAAAGCTTACGGTTAGCGGTTTGGCAAATGTACTTCCGGTGAACATTTCAAAATAAAAGCACATCATGTTTGTCATATACATAACTATTTCTGGAGTTAATCCTACAGTTATATACTAATTCACATTCACAATACGAATAGCTTTAAAATGACACCCTTGATGAAAAATCTGATTGGAATGAATGAATAACTATTATAACACTATTATACATAGTAGTACACAATAATATTAATGCTAGATTTTATTTAAAGAATTGGTTTTAATCATGTTGAAAAGGCGAAGTCAGTGTTATGCTATCAGCATTTGACCTCATTGTTTATTTGTGATTTATTATTGTTACAGTGGGGCAAATAAGTATTTAGTCAACCACCAATTGTGCAAGTTCTCCTACTTGAAAAGATTAGAGAGGCCTGTAATTGTCAACATGGGTAAACCTCAACCATGAGAGACAGAATGTGGAAAAAAAAACAGAAAATCACATTGTTTGATTTTTCAAGAATTTATTTCCAAATTAGAGTGGAAAATAAGTATTTGGTCACCTATAAACAGGCAAGATTTCTGGCTGTCTAACTTCTTCTAATGAGGTCTAACGAGGCACCTGTTTTAACTCATTATCGGTATAAAAGACACCTGTCCACAAACTCAGTCAGTCACACTACAAACTCCACTATGGCCGAGACCAAAGAGCTGTCGAAGGACACCAGAGACAAAATTGTAGACCTGCACCAGGCTGGGAAGACTGAACCTGCAATAGGTAAAACGCTTGGTGTAAGGAAATCAACTGTGGGAGCAATTATTAGAAAATGGAAGACATACAAGACCACTGATAATCTCCCTCGATCTCTGGGGCTCCATGCAAGATCTCACCCCGTGGCATCAAAATGATAACAAGAACGGTGAGCAAAAATCCCCGAACCACGCGGGGGGAACTAGTGAATGACCTACAGAGAGTTGGGACCACAGTAACAAAGGCTACTATCAGTAACACAATGCGCCGCCAGGGACTCAAATACTGTATTGCCAGACGTGTCCCCCTGCTGAAGCCCGTACACGTCCACGCCCGTCTGCGGTTCGCTAGAGAGCATTTGGATGATCCAGAAGAGGACTGGGAGAATGAGTTATGGTCAGATGAAACCAAAATAGAACTTTTTGGTAGAAACACTGGTTCTCGTGTTTGGAGGAGAAAGAATACTGAATTGCATCCGAAGAACACCATACCCACTGTGAAGCATGGGGGTGGAAACATCATGCTTTGGGGCTGTTTTTCTGCAAAGGGACCAGGACGACTGATCTGTGTAAAGGAAAGAATGAATGGGGCCATGTATTGAGAGATTTTGAGTGAAAATCTCCTTCCATCAGCAAGGGCATTGAAGATGAGACGTGGCAGGGTCTTTCAGCATGACAATGATCCCAAACACACAGCCAATGCAACAAAGGAGTGGCTTCGTAAAAAGCATTTCAAGGTCCTGGATTGGCCTAGCCAGTTTCCAGATCTCAACCCCATAGAAAATCTGTGGAGGGAGTTGAAAGTCTGTGTTGCCCAACGACAGCCCCAAAACATCACTGCTCTAGATGAGATCTGCATGGAGGAATGGACCAAAATACCAGCAACATTGTGTGAAAAGCTTGTGAAGAGTTACAGAAAACGTTTGGCCTCCGTTATTGCCAACAAAGGGTACATAACAAAGTACTGAGATGAACTTTTGGTATTGACCAAATACTTATTTTCCACTATGATTTGCAAATAAATTCTTTAAAAATCAAACAATGTGATTTTCTGTTTTTTTTCCCCACATTCTGTCTCTTATGGTTGAGGTGTACCCATGTTGACAATTACAGGCCTCTCTAATATTTTCAAGTGGGAGAAATTGCACAATTAGTGGGTGACTAATACTTATTTGCTCCACTGTATTTACATGTATATTTTTACTTTAATAAAGAATTTAAGTGTTCCAAAAATGTTTTTGTGAATTAATAAGCATCAAAAAAATTTCATTGGTAAATTTGTAAAAAAAAAAAAAATCGTAATCGTAAAAATAGTCGGCTGACTAATCGGGAGAAAAATGGTCATTTGGGACAGCCTTAGTTGTAACCCGGGGAGTACCTGTAAAAAACTTTTGGATTTTTTTTGGATAGTTATTTTGAGATTTAGGGGTACTCAAAGGGTTAATTCCAATTTACACTGAAATTCGGGTCACATCAGCAGTGTAGGAACGGAAGTCGTCGAGTACGTTATAATTTGGGGACTACCTGTATTGCAATTTGACTCAACAACTGGACTTGAATGGTTTATCTATTGTGTTGGACAAAATGTATCCTTTATCAAATAATATTTTTATCCAAGGTGGAGAACCATTCGGTACTTTCATCACTCCAAGCACCTCGTCACACTTGATTGTTTATCCATTTCTCTACGTTCCTTATGACTAACAAAGCCTCATGTATTTCTCTACTGCCCTAATCTTGGCTCGACAAAGTACTCCTTGACTTTCAATTGAATCAAATGATCTTGCAGTTGACCGCCCATGTTTCAATCCAAAAAAACAATATCAGACAGTACAGACACACAGATATCAAATATCAACAGCTAATGCATCATGTTATAGTGGCATTATCCCTCACACTAGCATGTGCAGACTGCATGGTTCCAAAGTCTGACAAAGACATGTTCACGAATGTGCGAGCGGTAAGTGTTTAGTGCGTGTACTGACCCTGGCTAGCTGCTCCTGCAGGGGCTCCTTGGTGGCCTCAGGGCAGCTGTCCAGCTGGGAGCGCTGCTCATACACAATCTGAGCCAAACTCTCTACTCTGCCCTTTTCTGTCTGCAGCAACTCGCACGCCTGATACATACACATTTGCATGGCGACATATGCACACACAAGTACGTGCCACGCACAAAGCGGAGTAGAAACACAAGAGACAAACACGCACGCAACAAACACACGCAGGACACAGAGAGGATGGCAGCGTTAGTGGGATTTGAGGAGCCATTGTTAGTTACCTCTGTGATGAATTCAGCAAGTCGGGAGGGGAAACTAGCAGTTGAATTCAAATCTACTTAAGGATGGAGAGCTAGTAAATAGATATTTTTTGATTGTTTGTAAAGGGTGATGAAAAGGGCTGATGTGTAGAGAGCAAGTACATGGAATGGGTTACATGAGGGTAAACTCAAACAAGTTCTAAACTTAAACACAGGCATCCAAAATCTGGAAAGGCACTCTACTACACCTACTCTGAAACCAAATTTTCATTTGAGCTGACTCTCCTTTTATCCATCAAAGTATTATTTAATCCATATCCAAGCACCACCTTGTTGACAATACACAGACTTGAATATACCCTCAAAGTCCGTGCAGAAGTGTGAGATACGATGGCTTGGTGACCGCTATACCCTCGGCAGTATTTGCAAATATATATTTGGATCAGAGACAGCATGAGAAGGATTAGCACCTACTGCTTGGTCACATGACCTCAAAACCTTAGTGTCATTGAGTAGCATATACTGTAGATGGAGTTTGTTATGTTGCAATGTAATAGTTTTTCCCCCACTCGGTTCTTGTTTGAACTAATACAGGGTCTTGTGGTTCTGACTCTTGACTAGAACGCTTGTGTTTTTTGTGAAGAAATATATCGCTCTCATTTTGCAATTGAGTATAGGACGGAAATACCTTGTCTTTTTCATGCTGCGATTTAGTCTCCATGTCAGCTATCTTGTTTTGAAGTGCAGCCAGAGCGTCTTTTTCCTGTTGGAGTGCGGCTATCTCGGACGCTTGCTCTGCCTCAACAAGAGCTTGTTCTACCTCCACCTAGACAAATCACATCACAAGAGCATTTCATTCAAGCAGTCTATATAGGTAAGCTTTTAGAACAGTGGTTCTTAACCTGGGTTCAATCGACCCCAGGGTTTCGGTGAGTCAGTCTAAATGGTTTGACGAAGGTATAGAAACACAGCCCTATTTTCGTACGCTGATTAGATCTAGGCAAATTGGCTTTTTAGTAGGGTTGGGAATCTCTGGCATGAAGCCGATTCGATATGTATCTAGATACACAGGCTACGATTCGATTTAAAAAAACCGATACATTTTTAAGGCAGAGCGATTCGATACGATTCGATACAGTTTAAGAACGATACGGTTCGATACAGTGTGAAAACGATACGATAGTAAACATTTGTTGTTTGTTCTTAAAGTATTTTAAACAGATAAAAAAGACCAAATTTCTACGAGCAAAATTAAACAAAAGTTCATACCAATGTATGTTTATTTTTGAGACATGAAAAAAAAATAAGGCCAACTAGATGACCATCATTTTGTTGGCTGGGATTGATAATAAAATAAAACTCCAGTGACAGACAATAAAGTGCAGTAATTCAATCTCTGTATTTCCTGGTGTTTTGAACACAAGCGGTAGGTAATTTAGGTGCAACCTTTCGACGTAAACATCTTACAAACTAAAATTATATGCAGGAGCTCTAGAAAAAAAGAATTAAACCTGCTAGTGTTATCATAATAAATAAATAATAAATAAAGCAGAATCCTATTATTCTTTACCTCTGGTATAATTAGGGGAATAAGAACATGGCATTTTAGCCAGATAGATCAATAATCATTAATTTAACCTTTTACACAGCAAAGTCATTCACTTATGCCTGTGCTTCCACATTTTTATTCCTCATCACTGTCCATATCTTTTTTGAAGGGCAGATTTTTCTTGAGGAAGATCAACTGATCCACACGTTCATGTTTAAGTAGACTGCGTTTCGTGGAAACAATATCTCCAGCAGGTCGTGCCATTGTAGTGGGTTATTTTTCAGGGTTAAAAACTCACTATCTCTGTCCCATACAAATCTGGCTGCCGTCTTCACTTCAAAGTCCGACGTGCGTTGAAAATCAATCGCTGTCATTCGTAACTTCCGCCTGGCAAGCTGGCGTCAGGGCTCGTGTTGTTTGTTCATTGTTTTAGCACGCGCGACAGTTTGCTCTGGCGTACTTAGGACACGCCCGTCACGATCGAAATGCATGATGGGAAGTTGAGGCAACCACGACTGTGAGTGGTGGCTGTTCATGTTATGTAGTGTGTGCTGTCTCGCTTGAAGTGCGGCGATCTGTGAGGTCGAGCAGTGGGGAGGGCACTGCGCAGCATCATTGAAGTACAAGCTAATTATGTGTCATTCATTTACACATCACTTGGTACATAAAACTAGAAAAGCAATGGTATGAACACTGATAGCCGGTTTATGCTCCCGCGATAGCAGAGTCCTTGTTGGACTATCAATACATCTAAGATTTACTGGCTATTTACTTTCAGATAGTTAGGTTAGCTATCGATACAGCCGTATCGCTCGCCTGTAAAACCAGATATCCGGTCGTATCGGTTTATCGTTCTCAAGCTTACTTTTTAGACCAGGTTTTGGACTGGTTTGCAGACTTAATTTATTTCTTGTAACTGCTAGTCTGATGGGAGAAGGAACTGGTTTGCTCAGTGGAAGGTTGACTCAAACTTGGTATGAGGGAATACAACAGACCAATGGGCAACGTGGTCTCAAATTTTGACCTGTTTATAACGCATGCTGTCGAAATGAGAAGAATTCTTAATGGGAATTTTCTAAATTATTAGCTTGCAAGCTTGGATATATCTGTTTTGAATTTGACAAAAAAATGCTTTATAATCTAATTCCGAAGGGTTCAGTGAATCCAAATGTGAAACTTGTGGGGTTCAGGACCTTTAGCAAGGTTAAGAACCACCTTTTTAGAAGCTTGCAAGTGAACATTAACCATGGTGCCCAGTGTCAGTTCAAATCAAGCTACATTTATTTAATTACATGTATTTATGAAGTTTGACACTTTTTACACATTTTTTAATTCACCTCTCGTCTGACATGGATAACAGACAGCTACGCTCTGGTTTGGCCCATATAACGCTGTAAGTTGTTTCAGCTAATAAATGTTTGTGTATGCACTATTAATTAAGTTTACAGATACAGTTTGTGGAGTTACGCGTGAGCGATTTACTATGAGAATCCGGCATTGTAAAGTCGACATCGCATAAGTCGAGTACGTCGTAACCCGGAGACTACATTTACAAAATAAAATTCCTGAGTGTTTCTTCAAATGATGCAGCATTGCACTTTCATTTTACAAGAGCAATAAATTTAATAATTTAATCATTCAAAATTAAAATACCCGACCTCAGCCTCAAACGGTGTGAAAAAAATGATGATATAAGTACAAGAAACCAATTAGCAAACTTGCATAGCAAAAGTCCGCTAGCTTAAATACTCTACAATGCAAAAAAAAAAATTTTTTTCTACAAAGCTCTCTAATACATCAGTCAAACAAATATTATCACAAAAAATGCTAAATATACTTCTAAACCAAATAATGAATGCATAAACATATTAACTCAAACAAAAACAAAAAAAGACCATATGTTGGTCTTAACAGGGGGCAGCTGGATTCCGCCATGTTAGTCGACTTATGTCGTATTCATGGTTGCCACTAGAGGACAGTGTATCCACCCAAATCAATAAAACTAAATGCAACGCTTTCAAAACAAACCATTACAACGTCACTAATTAAACGAATCCTCAAAGCAGCAAAATTTGACTCGCTTTTTCATAATCAAATTACTCGAGTAATTACAAAGTTACTAAGTCTTACAATCTGCTTGTATTCGTTTAATGCTTTTAATTTATTTTTTAGATTATTTAGCCTGAAAATTATGCCCTGAATTATTATTTCACGGTATCATGGGAAGTCATGCATGCATTAACTGAAATATAATCATTTCTTGCGGAGACGTTCATGATACGAACACATTCACACTACGATCTTAATCGTGGAACGGATTGTGCTCATATCATAAAGGTTTACTGTATTTATTGTAAAGGAATTCAAGCCCAAACAGTTCATGCGATAACTATCCACACCTCTCGGGCGGATTCCTCCATCTGGTTGTCCAGCTCTTTAATTTTTTTTTCCAGCTCCTCCATGTTGTTTAGGACCTGGATCCTCTCCCCCTCCACTCGCCTCATTTCCTCCTCCGAGGGTAGGGCTTCCTGTCCGAAACGGTGGACTGCATCATCGTGTGCCTGGTGGCACGATCAACACAATCAATGACAGAATCACTGATAAGTCAAGCTGGAACGCACATGGTTTGCGGTGATAAGCCTCAAACAGTGTTTTATTGAAGGTATCAAATTGTCCTTTCAGGAATAATTTCAACAGCTTGGCATTTTAGATCACACTTTCAGAGAGTTTGGCGTCATTTAGGAACCATATCGACAATTTTGGAAAATGACCCGTAGCATTTCCTGTTTGCAATGCAGATATGAAAGCGTGCGCCACTCGCGAGTTGATGCAGATAACACAATAGTTGTCAAGTGTCATTACAAGGAAAATTTCACTGGTGATAGACTATTGATGTCTCAGTTAAAGATGCGGGGCGAGTGCATACAAACGCCAACTGCGACACTTAACCCTCTCTAACCTAATAAATGAGCTGTAAATATCTTCCATCTGTCTGTGTGAAAGATGGATGTGTTGATACTTGATTAAAGGGGGTCAGTTCATATCTTATGTGTGCCAGAAAAGTCCAAACAGATTTCCACTTGAAGACTGATTAATCTCTAAAGAAGCTGACTAAAGTTAAAGGTGCTGCTACTAGATTCTTGTATTCCTTACCTACAGTGTATCACAAAAGTGAGTACACCCCTCACATTTCTGCAGATATTAAAGTATGTCTTTTCATAGGACAACTCTGATAAAATGACACTTTGACACAATGAAAAGTAGTCTGTGTGCAGCTTATATAATAGAGTTCATTTATTTTCCCCTCAAATTATGGGCGTTAATATCTCAACCCCTGGCAACGAAAATTGAGTACACCCCTTAGAAACTACGTACATCCCTAAATGTCCAAATTGAGTACTGCTTGTCATTTTTCCTCCAAAATGTCATGTGACTCGTTACAGGAGTGCTGTCGGCATTGCTGCAGAAATTAAAGAGGTGCGGGGTCGGCCTGTTAGTACTCAGACCATACGCCGCACTCTAGATCAAATTGGTGTGCATGGCTGTCACCCCAGGAGGAAGCCTCTTCTGAAGACGGTACACAAGAAAGCCCGCAAACAGTTTGCAAAGACATGTCAACAAAGCACAATGGATTACTGGAACTGTGTCCATTTAGTCTGATGCGACAGGTGGGCTTTCTTGTGTACCGTCTTCAGACGAGGCTTCCCCCTTCCTCCAATACTCCTATAACGAGTCACATGACGACACTTTGGAGGGAAAATGACAAGCAGTACCCAATTTTGACATTTAGGGATATACGTAGTTTCTAATGGGTGTACTCACTTTTGTTGCCCGGGGGTTAGATATTAATGGCTATATTTTGAGTTATTTTGAGGGGAAAATAAATTAACTCTATTATATAGAGCAGGGTTCACTAAATCCGGACCTCGGAGCCACTTTTCCTGCCGTGTTTTCCATGTCTCCCTCCTCCAACACACCTGAATCAAATAATGAGGATCATTACCAGGCTTCTGGAGAGGTTGCTGATGACATAATCATTTGATTCAGGTGTGTTGGGGGAGAGAGACGTGGAAAACATGACAGGATTGATGGCATCGAGGTCCAGATTTGGTGAACCCTGATATACAGTAAGCTGCACACAGACTACTTTTCATTGGGTCAAAGTTTCATTTTGTCAGTGTTGTCCCATTAAACGATATGGTGGAAAACACTCAGGTGACTTGAAGTTCTGCTCCGAGACCCCCAATTTGGCAAAATTTCAAAATTGTCCGATATGCATGTGTGATACATAATTGGAAATCTTAAAATCTCAATTTTCGGGGGGAAGAAGAATTTTGAAGAGGAGGGCAAAAAATAAAATACAGCAAAACCCTATCTGGAGGTGAGAGCACACGAGAACAGAAATACAGACGCCATGACTTTAACGAGATATTATCGCTTACTTACCTTGTTTGGATCCAAAAACTCCATGTAGCATGTATCACCGAGTGATTTTATGGGTGAAACATGGTAATATAACAAGGGTCGCGATGCAGAAATCGCAGACATCAAGGAGTGGTTGAGATGTTCTTTTTCATATATTTACACTTTTAACCGTTTTTTTTTTTCTTCCCAATATTTCTTTATTTGGATCGATTATTATCTAACATATCGGAAAAAATGCGACAGCAACAACAACAACAAAAAAAACAATTATTTGATAGTTATGAGGTAAATATCCATGACTTTTTGACAGATGGCATTTTTTTCATTGGGACGTCATTTGTTTAAAACTTTAAAATACGCGAGTGAATAATAAAATTTTAAAAAAAATTTTTAAACGAAATATTAGACATCAATTAATGATTCTAAGCAAAAAATGACATATATTTTGAATAATAAATATAATTACCTTCGTTTAATGGCTGGGTTGAAACAAAAGCGGTGGCGCGACGTCTGTAAACGGGGGTCTCCAGGGTAAAACGGACACATTAAAAATAGTTAGAGGGCTTAATGCGCCATGAATCTGCTATGGCAGCATATAGACATATTGTTCTATCAAACACAACAGTTCCTTTGGCTTTAAATTCTTTTAAAGAGCAGTGCAAGAGCAGAAACTGCTTTTTCAGTCCTGCCTGTGTTTTCCACCATATACTTAAATATCTGCAGAAATGCGAGGGGTGTATTCACTTTTGTGATACACTGTACGTGATGCTGGATGCATTTTACTGGTTGCGCATTTGACCTGCTATCAAAAAAGGTTAGACACATTCATGCTTTGAATATGCATCCCTGTTACATATTCGTGTCTTGAGAACACCTCACGGTCTTTTCTTAAATGACAGGTGAATAAATGCTAAGATTTGATCAGTTTCATGAAGATTCCTTAATAAAATTTCGAAGCCATCTCCGAAACATTTGATTTTTACCTCACGTATCCTCTGTGTATGTGGCGAGGGTGATGAAGCAAAGCTGCGCAGACTGACAGCAGGCGATTCCGCCCTGCTGTCTCGAGTATCACCGCTGCCCTTCTGTCGTACCAGTAGCTCTGCGTCGTAATACCCGTTCTCTGTGATGAGTCCATTCCCTCTTGAGCTGCTGGAGAAAACTGAGGGCGTGTCGTCGTCGTCATCATCGTCGTTCAGCTGAAGCTTCTGAAGCTCCTGGTTGATCTTCTGAAGGTCTGCCACAGCAGATGCTGGATTTTTATCTGATCCACCGTCTTCCTGGTCTAGCTTGGAGCAGAGGGACAAGATGGTTTCGAGACGCTGTCTTTCCTGAAGGGAGAACACGCACATGTAATATTAATTAGGGGTGGGAACTAGAGCAGGGCGGCAAACCGAAAATTTACCGTCACCGAAATTCTTCACGATGACCGACGTAATTTTGACCAAGTCGGTAAATTCGGTAATTTAATAAAACAAGAAAATATAGTCTTTTTATCCCGCTTTGACGCTGTGTTGTTCGGCTATGTTCATTCCCCTTTAAGAAAACAGACAGTGTGCTTACGTATGGAGTCACGTGATTTTCAGGAAGCCAATCAAACAGAAGCCCGGTAGGCTAATGCTAACGGCTAACGCTAAAAGTAAACGGGATGGAGTCGGGCTTAAGTTAGCTAACTTAGCTTCGCCAAACTTTCACCCGGCATTAAGTAAACTCTTGGCAGGTTCCAGACGGGCTTTCACCCGCTGTCCTCCCTGGTTCTCACGATATTAGGAGAGGATGCTTTCAGTGCGTTCTTCTGGTAGCCAAGCCACAGGCTAACGCTAGCAGCTAACAACGGCTACAAATGAACGTGAAAGAGTCGGACAGCGGCTCTAACCTTGTCGAAACGGCTGAAATTAATGAGTGGACTGGGCACGGACTTCATGTAGAAATCATCATGTCGCATTATTTGGCATCTCTGTGTGATTTCTCTGAAAGCTTTCATGATGGTAAAGCACTCAGCATAAAGTAGCCTAATCCAACAGTGAAGCTTATATATGACAGTTTAATGGCCACAGCTATTTTTCTGAATGTGTTTGCTTTATTCTGCCATCATAAAACCTTAAATGTTTCATTGGCATCAGAGCAATACAGCTTTAATCTGGTTGTGTCTGTGTGGAGGGTGCATGAATTAAAAAATGTTTCGGGTTGACTGAAACCTTGACGTAAACACTTGTGTTGAATAATTATGTCACAGCAGCCATTACCAATAAATTGTCTGAAGTGTACTGTTAAAGCTGCAAGTCATTTGTGTTAGAATGACATGTTTGCACAGTCATCATATTGATTTTTATAATGTTGTACATTTTCCAAGTCATACAAGCTGTTATAAATGTTCACACTAGAATTCTTATTGTTTACAAGATTTTTTTTAATACTTAATGTTTAGACTGCATGTGCAATTGTTAGATTGAAAGTTGGTTAAATAAATTTTATGAGAAACGGTTAATTTGTATTCCATGCATTTATTCAAATTTTCAAATTATATAACAGTCTGCTTGGGCAAATTTATCGTCATTTATCGTTATCGAGGTAAATCTGCTCAATTTACCGTGATACTTACTTAAGGCCATATCGCCCAGCCCTAGTGGGAACCTCTGGGTACCTCACGATCAGGCATCTGCCGATAACCGGTTTCAAGGTATACCGTGTGATGAAAACGTCCCGGTTTCAAAACCGCAAACATTTCCCGTCATATCATCCCTAGACTCCCTAAGCTTTTTTTTTTTTTTTTTTTTTTTTTAGAAATCCCGAGCTTGCAGCTGCAATGCTCAACCCTGAGTTTGACTTTGGGGCATTTCAGGTCATTTACTGTTGACTGTCAGTCACTCCCTATTGATTTCAGGGCATTTCTGGGTCACTCCCTGTTGATTTTAGGGCATTTATGGATCCCTTCCTATTGATTTTGGGTTACTGAGCAGGAAGCGACCCAAAAATGCCTTAAAATCAACAGAAAATTAGTTGCTAATGCCCCGAACATTGGAAATACCGGCTGCAAATGCTCCGGTTTCAAATGAACAAACGTTTATTCGCCCCTCCCACTCTCTCTCACTCACCCACTCACTCATTTAGACGTCCAGCGCCGTCAAAGGCAGTCAATAAGCTAAGAGTCACACTCTTCTAGTGAAAGATTTTGTTAGCAAGTGCAACCTTTAGGTTCCTTTTACCTTAAACAATGACACCTTTTTAAAACGATATATTGATTCTTGGCAGGTGCACATCGCTAATCTTTTGGGATACAAAGTATTGCAAAGTATCACCTAGGGC
This sequence comes from Corythoichthys intestinalis, assembly GCF_030265065.1. Lineage (NCBI taxonomy): Eukaryota > Metazoa > Chordata > Actinopteri > Syngnathiformes > Syngnathidae > Corythoichthys > Corythoichthys intestinalis. The sequence goes on along the minus strand of NC_080414.1, from coordinate 3,287,617 downwards.
TGCAGCTATCGAATATTTTAGTAATCGAGTAATCGACTGAAAATTCTATCGATTAATCGAATAATCGGATAAAACAAATATATTTTTAGGTGAAGAGCAATTATAAATATACATGAGAAAACAAGAGATTTCATCTAATCTTGAACCATTTTCAGTCAATCAATGTCTTTATTTTCGATATATATTGTTGAAAACAGCCAACAATTGCATCTCAGATGAACTAGAATAAAAAAAAAAAAGACAAATTCACTGCTTTCACTCAAAAGACCTTTAGATCTTATTTAAAAAAAAAATATATATATATATATATATATACCTAAAAATGCCATTACGCTTGATAACACACATCACTTAAAAGTTAGGATTTTTTCCCCACGTGTTTCAATTGAATTTCTATTTGTGTCAAGCCATTTATAAGTTCTAGTTAAGTTTTACGCTACTCTAAACTGTAAGTCCTGATAGGATTTTGAGTTTTTGCAGTGTTCAAAATAAATGTATGATACAGGCTGTATTGGAGCACATTAGGGACTAGTGCTACTTGGTGTTTTATCCAGCAATGACTACTGAGCTAAAATTGATAGTTAGCATTATTGAGTTTTTATTTGACAACCTCATCACTCCACAACGCTATGTTATGTGAAAGCCTGTATGTAAGACACGTTAGCCACGCATCGAAAGTGGTCTTAATTAATAGAAACCTAGCCCTCCGCAGGGCTAACGTTACGTGAGCTAGTAGTGACAGTAACGTTAATCTTATATATTAGCGCTTAGCGCTCTTTATTAGCGCTTAGCGCTCTACTGCTTTAAGATGGCGGCTGTTTATTAACGCTGCCCAGACGCGGCCGAGTCTGTCATTTCGCATCTAGTTCAACATACATGTGATCTCTATGAGACTCATCAGATGGTACCTGCGACCAACTTAACATCATGCGGGCTAGTTTTTTTTAGCAACGTCGGCGTAGTTTGGAGCGGCTGTCTGCTGCAGTAAGTTTTGTTGTTGTGTTGTTGTTTTTTTGCTTCGTCCTCTACGCACGTAACATCAGCGCGTTGTCCCGCATTAAAAGTAGTCCGAGCGAAACGTGATGCTTAGAGCTGTCAAAATAAACGATTACTCGAGGTGAATAAAATTACTCGGATCAGTTTTTAAACTCGAGTTACTCGAGTTGCTCGAGTATTCGTTTCAGCTCTAGTATCACCATTTCGATATATTGTCACACCCCTAGTATCAATGTATAATCGTTAAAAGAAACCCAACTTATTTTTAAAAAGGTAACAGCGGGACATGAGAAGTGACAAACTACTATTACTGTATATACAGTACATCCACACACAGAATGGGAAACAAATACATAGATTGGACTTCAAGTGCAAGTGCACGTACAGAAGATTTTTAATACAAGCATTAAATCTACTCTTGAAAGTCAATGACAAACAAAAAAATTTTAATTACCTGTGGAAGCATTGCAAAAGGCAAAAAAAGTCCTTAATTATTCAAAAACGCACCCTCGTCCATGAACGGTGCATTATTTTTAAAGCATGCTGACGTTCCCTCGAGCGCGAGCTTTTTGTTGCCGCTGTTGAGTGCGGTTGAGACACGGCGACAGATTACAGGGTGTGAGCGGCGGCTACGAGTTCAGCGAAGGGGAAGGGAGAATTTAAAGCACCAGCATGATCAAGTAATATTAGAACGGGAAAGACGGAGAAAAGGAATGTGGGTCAGAGGTGTTAGGATCTGCGAATGTGAATGAGAGCAGAAGTTAATGAGAAGGTGGACAGCTGTCAACTATGCTCTGAAGAGTGCGCGAGAGCACAGGAAATGGCACCAGGAGAACAAAGCAGGACTACGGGATCGTGTTCCATAAAAAAAAATTCTAACCAAATACTAATCTTGTTACAGTGGTAAGAAACAGTATCTGAACCTTTTGGAATTTCGCACATTTCCGCATAAAATCACCATCAAATGTGAGCTGATCTTTGGCAAAATCACACAGATTAAAAAACAGTGTCTGCTTTAACTAAAACCACCCAAACATTTATTGGTTTTCATGTTTTAATGAGGATAGTATGCAAACAATGACAGAAAAGGGAAAAATAAGTAAGTGAACCATCACACTTAATATTTTGTGGTCCCCACTTTGGCAGCAATAACTTCAACCAGACGCTTCCTGTAGCTGAAGATCAGTCTGGCACATCGATCAGGACTAATCTTGGCCCATTCCTATCTACAAATCTGATCTTTGGCAAAACCACACAGATGAAAATACAGTGTCTGCTTGAACTAAAACCACCAAAATATTTATAGGGTTTTATATTTTAATGAGGATAGCATGCAAACAATGACAGAAAAGGGAAAAATAAGTAAGTGAACCATCACACTTAATATTTTTTGGTCCCCCACTTTGGCAGCAATAACTTCAACCATACGCTTCCTGTAGCTGAAAATCAGTCTGGCACATCGATCAGGACTAATCTTGGCCCATTCCTCTCTACAAATCTGATCTTTGGCAAAATCATACAGATGAAAATACAGTGTCTGCTTTAACTAAAACCACCAAAACATTTATAGGTTTTTATATTTTAATGAGGAAAGCATGCAAACAATGACAGAAGGGGGGGGGGGATAAGTAATTGAAACCTCTGCCTCAGGAGACTTAAAGAGCAACTGAAACCAATTTTTACCAAACATTTTTAGTCAGGCATGTGCCCAATCAGTGAATAGTTGATTAAAGCTGCCCTGCCCACTATAAAACACACATCTGGTAAGAAATGTCTTGATGACAGGCATTGTCTGATGTACCTCATGGTTCGATCAAAAGAGCTGTCTGAAGACCTTCCATCAAGGATTGCTGATTTGTATAATGCTCGGAAAGGATACAAAACTATCTCTAAAAGTCTGGATGTTCAACAATCGACAGTCAGAGAAGTTGTCTACAAATGGAGAGGCTTTGGTACGGTTGCTTCTCTCCCAAGGAGCTGACGTCCACCAAAGATGACACCAAGAGTTCAGCGCAGAATACTCAGAGAGGTCAAAAAATAACCCAAGAGTGTCTGCTAAAGACTCACAGAAGTCACTGGCATAGTCCAATATCTTACACACATCAACTATATGTAAAACTATGGCCAAGAATAGTGTTCATGGGAGGACTCCACGGAGGAAGCCACTGCTGTCTAAAAAAAAACATAGTTGCCCGTTTAATGTTCGCAAAAAGGCATTTGGACACTCCACAGAAGTTTTGGCAAAATATTTTGTGGACTGATGAAACCAAAGTTGAATTGATTGGGAGTAACACACAACATCATGTGGGGAGGAAAAATGGAACAGCTCACCAACATCAACACCTTATCCCCACCGTGAAGCATGGTGGAGGGAGTATCAAGATTTGGGGCCATTTTGCTACCTCAGGGCCTGGACAACTTGCAATTATTAATGGAAGAATGAATTCAAAAGTTTAAATATACAAAATATTAAATGTGATGGTTCACTTATTCCCCCCCCCCCCCCTTCTGTCATTGTTAGCATACTATCCTCATTAAAATATCCAAACCTATAAATGTTTGGGTGGTTTTAGTTAAAGTAGACCATGTTTTTTCATCTGTGTGATTTTGACAAAGATCAGATCACTTATGACGGTGATTTCATGCAGAAATGTGAGAAATTCCAAAAGGTTCAGATACTTTTTCATACCACCGTAGATCTTATGTTCGCATCCCATTGAGAGTGAGCAACATGAACTTGTGTCACTTTGTCACCTTGTTCTCTTCTAATGGCCACAAGGTAATGTTGCACAATTTGTCAGAAGCAGAACTTTACTGTGATTGGTCAAGAAGCACATTACAGTATATATATATTTTTTTAAAAAAACAGCAGCAGCTCACAGAGCTTTGAATGGAAGGGGCATGAAAAGATTGAAGGCTGGAGATAAAAATGTCAGAAAAGAAAATGTGGCTCTGCAGACATTAGCAAATGATGATTTATTTGTTTGGAATGGACAACAAAAAAATGGAATGTGCCAATTTATATTCCAACATGGTTTTAACAAAGCCATTTTTTGCACAAGCCCACCAAGACATCTATAAATAAGTTGATTTTTATGACTAATTTCTTTTTATGACCACTAGATGGAGGAATAACACAGTGATTACACATTGTTAGTACAGTATACTGTACCGTCCTAATCTAGGGATGCCACAAATAATTTTTTTGATATTCATTTTAGCTCTATGTCAAATAAATGGATCAAATGTGAAACATGCTATTACACCTTTCCCCAAGCAGCAGTGCTTTTATGACTAGCATGTGTTCCAGCTTTAGATGTTTCAAGTACTGCATGTAAACACTTTTATGAAACTTTTATTTTATATTAGACACTCTGGGATGAGCATTTTAGGTGTGTACATGTGCATTGACTTTCATTAAAAGTCAATGCACAATGCACTTTTTTTTTTTTTTTTTTTTTTTTTTTTTTTTTTTTTTTAAATCACCTAGATTATGCTTCTCTCGCTCTTTGCTGACATAATTGCTGCATGAATTCCAATTTTGGAGATTTGAGATTTCGGACCACCGCCACATTCTGGAAAAATGTGGCCCAGATCCAATTTTAACCACATATCAAAGTGACTTAGATCGGATTTGAAATGGTCAACTTTTATGCCAACTGTCCAGTTCAGAAAATGCATTTGCCGATACAGATTTCTCAAAAAATAAAAAATAAAAAAACAACACTGTCAGCCGATTGCCAATATCCTAAACTAAGTTTGTAAGCAGATATTTAAGGCTGATATACTCTTTTTCCTCTTCAAGCACATCTACTATGAAAGGCAATAAAAAAAAAAAATGCTTCAAAAGCTTCAAATTTATAATGATTACCTGAGACAAATGATTAACTCAGTTTAGTTCTACCAAACCAACGAACACAGCACTTCTTTTAAAGATTATACACACTCAGCAAGAACAGTACATTATTTTCCAAATAATTAAACGCACAAGTACGTCACAACGAGATGTAAACAAGTCAGTTTAATATGATGCTTGCCATGCTAAAGGTAATGCTAACGTAAATGCTATGCTAATGCTACGAGCTACATTTACTGTACTGTGTAAGGTAGGGTGACCATATTTTGATTTCCAAAAAAGAGGACACTCAGCCAGGCCTCAAGATACTTGATGAAGTTCACTCAAAGATGCCTATATCATTTTAATATATTTAAAGTGTGCCCCGTCACTCTGGATGGAGTATTTGATACACTGCCAATGGGAAAACCCATTGGCAGTGTATCAAATACTTGTTCTCTCCACTGTGTGTGTGTGTGTATATATATATATACACATATATATATATATACGTATAATATATAATGCAGACCCATAGAAATAGTCCTGTCAATACACATACACACAGTAGGCTATGTGCCAACTAAACATTTATATAAATTACTATCATGACAATTGTCCTTGACAAATTTTTATTCCCATTCAATTGATATTCTCATTCAATGTTCTAGATTGCACAGAAACAAAAACCGAAATAAACTGACAAACTATTCAACCAGCATGTTTCCAAACGTAGCAGTTCAAAACTACGTTTCCCATAATGCCTAGCGCGGTTTATCTTACTGATAGCTAGCTGAGGCAAAAATCAAACTTTGCTATAAAAGTTTACAATCATCGGCGGTTTACAATCAAAGCTCCGACAGAAGTCAACAGTTTCCATTATATACGTATTTATCGTAAAAAACGTCAGGCGTTGTGGCCATATCGTCAACCCAGTAGATGGCGGTAATGCCTCATGATAGGGGTACTCTGCCAACAAAAACAAGAAGAACTACTCCTTCCCTCCCTACTACCAGGAGCCATGTCATCGCAGGCAGGCGCTGCCACCCAGTGGCCGGAGGGATTCTCTTCAAATTGGTCCCGTGAAAAATCATAAAAACCGGACATTTTTATGAATTTATAAAACCTGCCCGGACCACGAGGATACTACGTGAAAGTAGGACTTGTCCGGGCAAAAGAGGACGTTTGGTCACCCTAGTGTAAGGATCACTCAGTAAACACCTTAAAAGGCTAAAGCAACATTTGTGCATATACTCTTATGCAAGACTTAAAAAAAAAATCTTACAATATTTACAAAACAGGCAAGACTGAAATTTCCTTTAGCAGCCTGCCTTCAAGCCGCTGCAGGGTCCTACCATCAGTCAGGAGCGGCCACAGTTTCCCACACAGATGCCTGATCCAAGTCCTTTCTTATCAAGATTTTTTGGGTATCCGGCCAGTGGCGGAACACAAAGTTCATATATCGGCTTCCCGATATGTCGGTCGACCTCTAGTTTCAAGTACTGTATGTGCATAATTTTATGAAACAAATTAGAGGTGATACTCTGGGATGAACATTTTAGCTCTACATGTGCATTGACTTTAATCAACAGAATGCTAACAACCATGTATCGCCCATACGCGGTCCTGTAAATCAACAGTGTCAAAGTTTGGTTTTTGTGCATAGCATAACTTCACTTGGCATTACAGGCCATGTCAAATAGATAATTATGAGAAAGGGACAGTGGAATTCTTAGACCAATTTTAAGTTGCACATGTGCATGTTTATCCACCTGCTGCTCTTTTGACTCGGCCCTTTCATTTTCTTGGTTTCCTTAAGCCACATCTGACTGACTTTGTCCGAGGCCCAAACCGCACTCTACACGCAGGCCACCATGTGATTGACATAAACATGTATCTCGCACACATATGTACACACTCGAGCCAAGTGAAAGGTTAAAAATAGCCCTGTTAGTATGGGCTTCATGCCAGATGTGGTCTTGAGGTTAGCCTCAACCAGTGTGTGTGTTAAGATGCCTGGGAGAGGAACAAGCGCCTGAGAAGAAATTTTTATAGTGAAGAAGCAGTTGTTGATCAACTCCCCTTCCTCCAAATCCATGTCCCCTCCTTCTGGAGTCTCCTCATCAAACTCGACATAATTTACTACTTTTACTTGCCTCCTACGGACTGGATGGTCTTCTCCTGGTGTTCCACACCTTCTTCTACCCCTGCCTTGTCGTTATGATGCCATATTTCCAATATAGTTGTGATCAAAATTAATTATTCCAGCAGTGAGAGGATGTCAGACTTCACGAATGCAAGATGGCGGCCACTGACGTGAACTTCGACTGGATTTTATTCAGTCGCCTCGGGAAAACGTAATAGTTACGATGAGAAAGTGCTGCCATCTAGTGTTTAATGGGCAAAAATGAATCTTTATGACGAGTACAGGTAGTTCCCAGGTTACGAACGAGTTCCGTCCCTATGCTGGCGACGTAACACGAATTTCAATCGGAATTACCCACTTTAAAAATTCAAAAACCTATCCAAAAACTCCAAAATTATTGTATTTAGTTTAATGGTTGAAGATACACTGCCCTCTGGTGGCAGCGTTGGGTCTGGCAGGACCGTCGTTCAATAATGCTTCCATACAGGAGCATTCAGACGTCTCACATGGATAAAGGATAGCTGCTCTCTGGTATGGCCTACATAAGGCTGTAAGTTGCTTCCGCTAATATATGTTTGTGTATTAGAGGAATTCCAAAAAATCAATTATTACATGCATCGCAATTCGACATGTGACGATTCGATTACGATTCATAAAGGTTCAAAAACGATGATTTTCACTCATAACTTTATGACAGCCGCTCGTAGCGGAACGAAATTCAAGATAAGTCTGCCGCCCGGACACCGTTAACGGACGCACGCACGACGCACGTTATGATGGATGCTTCCAGTTACTGGGAGAGAGATTTACTCCTTTTTAAAAGACTGGAAAATAAATTTGTGTATGAGACAGGCAGGAACAGAAGCGCGACGCAAGTTATTTTTTAGTGCGAGAGGGGCAGAGAGATAGTTCGTTGCTCCTTGTCTTTCAGATGTCCAGCAGTAGTTTTAAGGCATTTCAATTGAAAAATGTCCTGAGTGTGTTGCTAAGACCTGTGTGCGTCTATAAGAGGTGAGTACACGAACCCTCTTGTACCGTTTAGCCATTATTGTTGTTGTTTTTGAGATGTTAATAGTCAGCCCCGAGTGCTAAGCTGATTAGCTAATTCGCTAACGTGCATTTTATATGCAGCATGTGTAAAACCATGATTAAGTACAGTGGTAACACTACAAACATGCGAAATAGTACAGAAATCTGTTGTTGCAAGTGCTGCCTGGGTGCCAACAGGCGTGTGTGCGCGTGGGCGGGCAGGGAGAGAAGAAAGTCGAGTACGTCGTAACCCGGCGACTACCTGTACGACAGACTTTATGGCCCACAGAACTCAAGGATGTTAGAAAAGAAACGTTTGTTTGAAACTCACCAGTCTCTCCACCTCCTGCTCACGAAGACGCTCCTCTTTTTGATGATGATGGTAGTCACTTAGTTCCTCCTTCCCACTGAGTGAGCTGATACTCCCCCGTCTTTCCCTAAAACCACCTGGTGGGGTGACTCCTGCTTTTCCAAATGATGACCTCCTCTCATTACGTCCAAAGCCCAGAGTGCTAGTAGGTTCCAGGTCTACCCATGCTTTCGAAAGCTCTCTTTCAGAGGGGCTGGTGATCGAGGAGCTGATGGAGCCCGCTGAGCTTGTGGAAGTCAGGCTGAGTTTCTTGGCCACGCGAGGGGAAGAGGACCCTCCCGTTTTGCACGGGATTGTAACGTCAGGTGGGGATGTCGTGAGAGAAGCCACGCCATTACAGGAGGGCATCTTAAGGGAGGAAAGTGAGATAGAAACGACGCCCTCTCCTTTTGTTGTGTTATAGATTGTATGATTCCTGTTCGAGAGCTGTTGGTTGGAGTTGCTGGAGTTGTGGTTGAGGTCTAGATTCGTATTTACGCTGTTGTTGTTGTTGTAGTAATTGTCTTTGCTAAGTTTGTAAGTATCGGAGCGTTGCGGGTGAGCTGTTGACAATGTCAGAACACCGTTGTTATTGTCTCGAGGAGACGGAGACGGGCAAAGGCGAGGCAGCGATCGGCTGTGCCCGCTTCCCGTCATCATCCCGTTTAGAGAACCGGCAGAGTATTTCCTCGTTCGACCGCTCTGTACAGCTTCTTGGTTGCCATAACTTCGTCGTCCAAGACGGGGGCTCGAAGGCATGCTGACGGCGCCGCCGTTCATTTGAGAGCGGGATGAGGACGAGGAAGGAGGAAGTGAGAGGAGGGAGCTGTCGCCGCCCGATACAGAGGTGGATGAGCCCCTGCCGTTCCATGTTGACAATAATGAAGAAGAGCCCGTGTTGTTGAAACGTCGGCTCTCGCCGGTGGAAAAGTTGTCCTGGTTGCGAGTGATGGAGGAACGTGACTGCAGAGAGGAATGGTCGGAACGTCGAGACGGGGACGCAGGGGAAACAGATTTCAGTGACATAGGGGGACGATCCGTGCCATAGAAACGTCTTGCCTGTTCATGATGTGCCGATGAGGCCGAGGACATAGAGGTGATGGGTGTGGTAGGAGGAGACTAAAACAGAAACGATGGGAAGATTATTACAGTAAATAATGGTATACATATTTTGAAATAGTTAGTATTGCATAGATTAATCGATTTAATCGAGTAATTCGATTAGAAAAAAGCTTCAAATCACATTTTGCTGCTTGGAGGATTCGTTTAGAGTGGCGTTAATTTTATTGATTTGGGTGGATACTCTGCCCTCTAGTGGCAACAGTGAATATGACATGACTAACATGGCTGAATCCAGCTGCTCCCCGTTAAGACCAACGTAAGGTTGTAAATTGTTGTTTGAGCTAAGATGTTTATGCATTTGTAATTTCGTTTAGAGGTATAGTTAGCAGTTTTTTTGTGGGAACCTGTGTTTAAACAATTCTTTCAGAGCATTGTAAAAAAAAAAAAAAAAAAAAAAGTTAGCACTTTATAGCATTTAAGCTAGCCGACTTTTACTACGCAAGTTAGCCAATTATTTTTTTGTTGTACTTAGATCCTGAATTTAAAAAAAAAAAATTATACCGTTTGAGGTTTAAGCTCAGGTATTTTTATTTGGTTTTAAATGTATTCATTGCTCTTGTGACAGTGCAATTCTGCATATTTTGAAGGTATTTTATGTATTTTTATGCAATCTTGGCAAGTCAAACTAAATTACTGCAAGCATAATCACTGTTTTTATATCTCCTAAATTGTATTCTGCAATGCATTAAATGTTTGTAATCTGATTACTCGATAACTTGAAGTAACTAACTGATAGGGTAATCGGTTACTTAAATAATCGATAGCTTTACCCCTAGAAAGAGTCTCTGACACAGACTCCTGGCAGTTTGTCAATACAAGCTTAGAGTGCCATTCTCGAGCCATTTAGCAAAAGTTAATATGATACAACGATGGTCAATGTTCCACAAGAAACCGCATAAATGCTATGCTTAATCTTGTACATGAATTACAATTCCTGGATAGCGGTGAACAATGTATGCCAGGACAAACAACCAACTAACCAGAGACAGTAAGAGTAAGATCATCATTGAATGACAGCTGACCTGTGTCACACTGAAGTACGACGGGTTGGTCGTCCCGTTTGCTCTCAGGCTGTTTTCCAGAGCTTTTTTCTTGCGCTGTAGGGTGTCCATTAAATCCCGGAGCTCGGAGGCTGAGCGCATGCCCCGTGTGCTGCTGGTACCCCCGACCACAGCATGGCCATAATCGCTGCTAAACTTCAGGTAGTCTGTGGGTGGGAGACAAAAATGGATGAAAACATGATTACTTAGCAATCATTTTTAGGTGAGGTGTGTGTACGCGTGTTTAAAAATCCCTGAATACACACATAAATAGGAGTGGGAACCTCTTGGTACCTCACGATACGATACGATATACGATACAAAGGTCACGATAACGATCTGACGATATGGCGATACAACGATTATCGATACATTGGAATCAGGAAATCATTCTAGGATATTCTACAAACAACTAACAGAGAAACAAGCTTCTAGTGTGAATTGGAATCAGTTTATCACTAGTAGACGTCCAATCCATTTGAACTGGGAGGGTGGCAGCGAATGAACTTTCGTTCATTCGCTGCCATCCCTCCCACTTCAAACAGATTGAACGTCTATGGCCGTCAGTGGCAGTCCAAGCCAGGCGATTTGGTAATTTTGGGCCATTTAAAGTCTCACTGGAACAGCACCAAACAAAAGTTCCAGCATCATCACCATGTCCAATGCAGATTCCTGACTCTTGACAAGGTGATGATGCTGGAATTTTTGTTTGGTGCCGTTCCAGTGAGATTTACAAAGATGATCGCCTGAAGAAGACATCAAAATTCCCTCAGTCCTTGATGATATGGGGCTGCATGTCAGGCAAAGGCACTGGGGTTAAATCTTCAATAAATGCACAAGTTTACATTGAAATTTTAGACTGCTTTCTTATCCCTTCAATTGAAAATGTGTTTTCCAAGATGACAATGCATCATGCCACAGAGCTAAAACTTAAAGCATTCCTTGGAGAAAGACTCATCCAGTCAATGTCATGGCCTGCAAATAACCCAGATCCCAACCCTATTGATAACCTATGGTGGAAATGGAAAAAAATGGTGCACAGCAAGGCTCCGACCTGCATGGATGATCTGGCAACTGCAATCAAAGTGAGTTGGCACCAAAATGATGAAGAATACTCATCAATTCCATGCCTCAGAGACTGCAAGCTGTCATAAAAGCCAGAGGTGGTGCTACTAAATACTAGAGATGTGTTTTGTTATTTCTTTGTTTCTCATGATTCCCTTTTTTAAAATTATTATTATTTTTAAACATTGTCACCTTTTTAAAACGATATCTCGATTCTTGGCAGGAGCATATTGATAACCTTTTGGGATAGAAAGTATCACGATATATCACCATTTCGATATTTTGTCACATCCCTACACATATATGCATGCAAGAAGCCACCTTTTAACACAGTGCTTCTCAATTATTTTCTGTTAATCCCCCCCCCCCGAACTCTCTTTTAAAAATTTTTTTTTTTTTTTTTTTTTTATAAGTACACCTCTGCATAACATCGTCTTTTACATAAAAAAAAAAAAAAAAAGTAATACAGATTAGTGCAGCATCGATTAACTCGAGTATTCGATTAGAAAAAAGTATTTAAATTAAATTTTGTTTCTTTGAATATTCGCTTAATTAAAGTTGCGTTCTAATGGTTTATTTTGAAAGTGTTTGCATTTCATTTTATTAAGGTGGATACACAGCCCTCTGGTCTGCCTCGTTTCACATGGCTGAATCCAACTGCCTTCAGTTAAAACCAACGTAAGCTAAGTTTTCTTTTGAGCTCATGTTTTTAATGCATCCGTAAATTCGTTTATAGATATATTTAGCCATTAACCATTTGTTAAGAGCATTGTTAAAAATAAATAAATAAATAAATAAATAACAACATTAGCATTTTATAGCATCTAAGCTAGCAGACTTTTGCTATCTAAGTTAACCATTTGTTCTTTTTTGTACATAGATCCTCATTTGTTTATTTTTTTTTTTTTATATCGTTTGAGGCTCAGCTCAGGTATTTTAATTTTTCATGTTCCTTATCCGATTACTCGATCATTCGAACTAACGAGTTAATCGATTAATCGACAACTAAAATAATCGATAGCTGTATTAAAAGTCAAATGCTACGTCATGTTTCTTCGTGTTAGCTCTTCATAAATCAATTGCTCCTTGCTGTGTGCTCTTGTTGGGTTCAAAATTACTGCATACACTCTGAAAATGAGAGCGCCACTGAAACCCACTGAGTGGATGTGCAGTTACCCCTCATTCTAGTACGGCCAAAAAGTATCTTCCGCAAGGTCACATGGGCCCCCTGGCAACGCTTTACGCCCACTATTTGAGAAGTACTGCTCTAACATAACAATCATAGCCAAAACAAACAGCTGAACCTGACTTTAAATCCTTAGTGTAGGTTTTTGAAACCAAAGAGACCTCAATATATTTTTGGAACTTTCTCACCAGCCCCACTCCCTTCAGAAAATCCTTTTGAACCATTTCAGTGTTGGGCGAGAGGGTGGAGGTTAGGTAATTGCTAACCTTCGATAAACTTCGATTTGCACTCTGCCCGTTAAATGTGACAAAGCAATACAGAGTAAGTAAAACATTACATCGCTGAGAATAGAGTCTCTTATTTTTCAATTTCCATTATTATAAGATGAAATCTCACCTACCACGTGGGCGTAAACCTGCACATTTTTATGTCGCTGTGGCTTAATGTGGTGGTCTCTCTTAGACCACCCAGTGTTTAACAACCACACATTTTAAAAAAAGGGCCTAAAATGAAACAATAACACCAGGTCCATTTGAGCGGGTGGGACACAACCATGCCTGAGTGTACCATATTTGAAGTAAATAGTGCAAAAAGTCTACAAATGTGTTGTTAGAAGGGAAATGAGCTCTTTTGTTGAGTTATACTGTCTCAGTGACTGGCTAAGCTATTTGAATTTCTTCAAGGCTGTGTGAGAGAATGTCAAACCTTACGTGGTGGAGAGAAATGTGGCGGAAAATGAAAGGCATCAAAAGCTCTCACGACACACATGCACACACGCACAGTGTTGAGTTTTGCGTGTCCATAAATGGGCAGATTTATACTGCAGGTCTGTTGTACATCAACTCTCCTCTTCTGCCTCTCCCTTTGTGTGGGAGCAATCGCTTTAGCTGTGAGTCTTGGCGAGCAACAAAATGAAGGTGAAGACTTTCGGCTTTCACAGCAAAAGGTCAAAAACGTTTCGGAAACTTGTCCATACTAAAGAACTCTCGCTATCACGTGGAAAAATGAACTATGTATTTTCATGACCACAAGGCGCAGCTAAAAGTAAAACATTTTCTCGAGAATGGACAGTGCGCCTAAAAATGTGGTGCACCCATTATGTAGACTGAGTACTAAATGTGTCTGTCTGACTGAGCAATTTCTGAAAAGGCAGACGTGAGAGCCGCATGAGAACCTTAAAGGGAGAAGGTTGCGCGTGATAAGGGGCGTGACCCCAGAGTGTGCGCCTTAGGCTAAACACCATTGGTTTGGCGAAGGACTCTCGAAAATTTGCCTCTAATGTGAAGACACGATTACGAACGTGCCGTGTTTGATAGAGACCTATCCCAGCTGTTCAACTGGCTAACTTGCATAGCAAAAGTTGCAAATGCTATAAAATGCTAAAACATTTTTATAACAAATCGTTCAAACACATATTACCGCAAAAAAACTGCTTAATATATTTCTAAACTAAGTAACGATACTAACGAATAACATATTAGCTCGAACAAAAACAAATGTTTAGGTTGGTCTTAAAAGGGAGCAGCAGGATTCAGCCACGTTAGACGAGTTATGGCATATTTGCTATTACCACCACTAGAGGGCAGTGTACCCACCCAAATCAATAAAACTAAATGAACACTTTCAAAACAAACCATTAAACGTCACTAATTGAACGAATCCTTGAAGCAGCAAAATTTGATTCAAAGCTTTTTTTCCCCCCCAATCGAATTCAAGTTAATCGATTAATAGTTGCAGCACTAGTGTGCATGTGTGTGTGTGTGTGTGTGTGTGTCTGGGGGGGGGGTATTTAACGACTTGTCGCACACATCCCTTGTGAGTACTTTGTTAAATTTAATAGATTTTGCAATTTTGCTCCCACTGCCTTAAAAAAAAATGCTAGCGTGTATGCTAGTGTATGTTTTTCATGAACCCAATATAATGCAGTGCGCCCTGTGTGTGGGTGTGTGTGTTAAACAAAAATATCATCCAAAAATGAGCCTGTGCCTTGAAATACGGTGCACCCTATGGTTGCAAAAACTAGGGTAATGAAATTATATGAAACTAAAACTGAAAAAAAAATGTAAAGTGATCCTCTAACTTAAATACATGTAAGCTCTAATAAACCACAATTGTTCTCTTGTACTAAAATATGTTGTTAGAAACACATAAAATGTTAAATCAATGGCAATATTTTGTAATATTTAGTCCATATTTTGACCGTTAGTTGGCGCCATGGTTTGTGGGCTCGCAGTGTTTCATCATGTCGTCATTGGTAATGTCGTGTCGTCATTGGTATCTTGCATGTTCAACAATTGCTTATTGCTGCCTTAACTCGCGAAGTAACATGCCACGATGTGCTGCTTTTGGATGCAATGTCCAGTCAAATGGAAACAAGGGGAGTGAAGTGGTCAAGGTGGAATTATTATTTTTAGTGAATAAATGTGCATAAGTGGAAGCTTCTCCCCCTTTTTGGTCCCTGTATGCACGTATCCTACCCACCACGCGTTACAACTGGCGCCCAAACATTGGATCCTCAGTCAAGTAAGGGATCCGTCTATTTTCTGGATCCGACGGTCCCACCGCGTCTGCAATATTGGTTTCGGATCTGTCCATTTTTTTGATTCGTCGGTCCCACAGCGGCTTTTAGGATCAGTCTATTTTGTGGAATCGACGGCCTAATCGCGGCTACGACATTGCCATGGGATCGGTCTAATTCCTGGATCTTCGAGTGAGTAAAAAATGTGGATTTGGATTATTATTGTTATCTTTTATGTTGACTATTCTTCGTGGGAGTTTTCAACAAATCATACTAAATAATTAAAGCACTATGGCATGCTACAGTGACGACAGTGACTGACGTGGACCTTACAACAATGTTGGAGTTCGTCAGGGAACGTTTGTTTGCCTACTGCTGAGCTCCCGAGTGAAGAGTGGTCAAGGTGGAAATATTTTTTGTGAATGAATTTGCATGAGTGGAAGCTTCTCCCCTTTTTGGTACTTTTATACACGTATCCTAGCTACCACCCGTTACAATGTACAAGACATGGATTACACAAGGTGTGCTCTTTGGCCTGTACTGTATGTAAAGCACACGACAGCTGCGGATGCTAACAATCTACATAATTATATTGGGATAAGTTTGAAAAAGCAATATGCTTACCTTGAATATCTGCTAATAAAACCGGAGAGCATACACTCTCGCTCCCAACCAGAGTTCCCAACAGCACTCTCTCGCATCACCAGTTTTGCCCAACTTTTGTCTTATCAGGTATTTGCTGCACGCATTTTTCCCTGAAGCTCGTCTTGTGAACGACCAACAGTGCTGTCCTGCTCTTCACTTTTCAGATCTGGTTCAAATAGGAAGGATAGAACCGACGACATGTAGGGAAAGCCAACGAGTGAAACGCTGGAATTTCAGCAAAGGGACCGGTGACGTCACGCACTGCGACGTAACAAGAATGTAAAATTATTTTCAGTGATAGGTCGCCAAACTTTATTAAAACAAAAACATTAAGAGGGGTTTTAATACTAAATGATTATAACTCATACTAACATTTATCTTCTAAGAATTACTTGTCTTAAAAATAGAGGATCCCTTTAACGGTTAACCTCAGTAACGGCCTGCCTTATAAATGCCGTATCAGTGCAACACCACTAAAACACAGAAAATATCCATCTGTTTTTAACAACTATTTTTGACTCATTAATGTTTATTGTATCATTGCAATGTGCTTATTCATGTACATCTTTTACAATGAAAGGATGACAGAAAGGTATGAGCGACTTTTGTCTGAAAGCTGCTTAGTATGTCGCAGGGGAAGTTCCGTATCCGGTTGGATGGTCTTTAATGAAAGAATCGGAGCGAGCTTTTGTGGTGAATGTTCGAGAGTTTAAAGATTTACAGTTTGGCACGCAAATACCCCAAAACACTTCCTCACACAGCTCAATCAATCACTGAGAAGACAGTGGAGTCCTGCTGTATCCCTATGGAAACAGAAGGGCACCACATGACAAAAACATTCCAATATGTTTTAAATTTAAGCACGCTTGACGATGAGAGTGTGTATTTTGGAATAACATGAGCGTGAACCTCCAGCCGCCGACCACCTTCCTGCCTGTCGGCATTTCTGCCGCACCCACTCAACAGCTAATCTCACATACTGTACTTTCGTGGCTAATCACAATGTAAGAGCGGTTTTTATGTTGAGGAAGATGTTCTAAAGTGTAAAGCTCTTGAAATAAATGGTAGGGGTTAAGGGAGTTCCAAATACTCGATTATTAGATCCATCGCGATTCGACACGTGACGATTCGATTACAATTCATAAAGGTTAAAAAACGATGATTTTCCCTCATAACTTTATGACAGCCGCACGTAGCGGAACGAAATTCAAGACATGTCTCCTGCCCGGACACCTTTGACAAACGCACGCACAACGTTATGACGGATGCTGACGGTTACTGAGTGAGATACTGTATTTACTACTTTTTAAAAGACTGGAAAATAAATTTGTGTATGAGGCAGGCTGGAACCTGGCCGCCACGCTTCTGTGCGCAAGTTATTTTTTAGAGCGAGAGGGGAAGAGAGAGAGTTCATTGCGCCTTGTCTTTCAGAAGTCCAGCAGTAGTTTCAAGTCATGTCAATTGAAAAATGCCCTGAGTGTGTTGCTAAGACCCGTGTGCGTCTATAAGAAGTGAGTACACGAACCCTCTTGCACCGTTTAACCTTTATTGTTGTTTTGAGATGTTAACAGTTAGCGCCTTTGTTTCCAGAAAATGTGGAATTCATTCCATCAGTGTAAATTTTATTGTATTGTTGAGAGAAATAAGTACTGCCTTTAAAATGGTTAATGTTTTTGCACTTTGTAAAAAATTAAAAGTAAAAAAGCAGTTTAAGGGCAGCTTTTTGTTATATGGGCATGTTTCAATCGTTCCTGTTGAATCATTAGGATATTTTAAATAAATAATGGACATAAATTTGTTTGGCTACTTTAATTAGTAATGTACGATAACCGTCATCGTCAATACCGTGATCGTTGTTCAAAAATCGAATTGTAGCAGCCTGAATCGGAATCAAATCGAATCGTGGGGTGCTTGAGATGGCACACCCCTAGTAGGGGTTAGAGAAGAAGACTATTCGAGTTGCATAAAAAAGGCTTAGGGACAAAACTAAGAATGAAGTGATCTGGATTACCGTAATTTCCCGAATATAGCGCACACTTTTTTCCCCCAAAATCAACTTGTAAAATCATGGTGCGCATTGACCCCAAGGGTCACTCTTATTTAACATCTATATGCTTCCATTAGCTCAGATAATGGAACAGTATGACATCTCCTATCACGCCTATGCAGATGACACACAACTGTACATTTCTGTGTCCCCCACATGATTATAGTCCCTTAGTCTCCCTGAGTAAATGCATTCGTCAAATCAATGAATGGATGTGCCAGAATTTTCTCCAGTTAAATGTGGAGAAGACAGAGGTGATCATTTTTGGGCCAAAAAAGGAAAGGTCAAAGATAAGCAGCCAACTTAGCACAATGTCACTTACAGCTACAAATCAAGTCAGAAACCTTGGCGTAATTATTGACTCAGACCTAAAATTTGATAGCCATCTAAAGTCCGTCACTAAATCCGCTTATTACCACCTAAAAAATATAACCAGAATTAAGGGGCTTCTGACTCAACAAGACATGGAAAAACTTATGCATGCATTCATTTTCAGCAGATTGGACTACTGCAACGGTATATTTACAGGTCTTGATAAAAAATCAGTCAGGAAGCTGCAGCTAGTACAGAATGCTGCAGCCAGAGTCCTCACAAATACACGGAAGCTGGACCACATTACACCGGTTTTGAAATCGCTACACTGGCTTCCAGTGAGTCAAAGGATAGACTATAAAATACTACTGCTCGTCTACAAAACACTTAATTGCCTTGGACCAAAATACATGCTTGACTTGTTAGATTCCTATGAGACATCTAGACCCCTAAGGTCGTCTGGAACGGGTCTTCTGCATGTTCCAAGAACAAGAACCAAGCAGGGTGAGGCAGCATTTAGTTATTATGCTCCTCACCTCTGGAACAAGTTACCCGAACGTCTGAAGTATGCTCAAACTGTTAGCTCCTTTAAATCAGGGCTAAAAACGCTTTTGTTTGGCACTGCATATCCATAACTGTCTATATATTTCAACCTACCTGCCTTCTATTCCTCTTGTGCTTATCTCCATTGCTGATTTCAATTATTATTAGTAGTAGTAGTTTTTGCTTATTTTTATTTTTGTTTTATTTTTATTTATTTATTTTTATTCTGTGATTAAATGCGATCATTTGTCTTGGTTTTTACGTTGTGTTGATTTAAATGTGATTTTTATGGTCTTCATGTGATGTAAAGCACTTTGAATTGCCTTGTGTTGAATTGTGCTATATAAATAAATTTGCCTTGCCTTGCCTTGCCTTGCCTATAAACACGTACATGGATGGAGACAGAAATATATATATGTTAGGGCTGTCAAACGATTAAAATTTTTAATCGATTTAATTACAGCTTAAAAATTAATTAATCGTAATTAATTTCAATTCAAACCATCTATAAAATATGCCATATTTTTCTGTAAATTATTGTTGGAATGAAAAGATAAGACACAACACGGATATATACAGTGGGGAGAACAAGTATATATATATATATAAGAAAACCCATTGTGTTCTCCCCACTGTACATTCAACATATGGTATATAAGTACTGTATTTGCTTATTATAACAATAAATCAACAAGATGGCATTAACATGATTAACATTCTCTTAAAGCGATCCATGGATAGAAAAACTTGTAGTTCTTAAAAGATAAATGTTAGTACAAGTTATAGAAATTTTGTATTAAAACCCCTCTTAATGTTTTCGTTTTATTAAAATTTGTAAAATTTTCAATAAAAAAATTAACTAGTAGCTCGCCATTGTTGATGTCATTACACCTTGCTCACTCCCCAAACCCATAAAATTCTTTGGACCCAAGAGCCAGCAGAGGGCGCCAGACAACAAAAAACAGGTAACCAGTAACAAGTGGACATTACACTGCTGTCATTTTAATCTGAGCGGGGCATGTGCTTTAATTGCGTCAAATATTTTAACGTGTTTAATTTAAAAAATTAATTACCGCCCGTTAACGCGATAATTTTGACAGCCCTAATATATATTATATAAATATATATATATATATATAAAACTTTTTTTTTTTTTTTTTTAATTGACACGGCCACGTTGTGTTGAAGAAACGTACGCGGCGATCCGTTGCCGACCATTACGGTACGTGACGTCACCGTTTTGTTTCGGTAATACTTCACTCTGATCGGCCGAATGATTTCGTCCGTTAAATTCTGCTTTTTTCACTCTTCATAAAGCACAGAATTTAGTTTCTTGAACTCATTCGAGTCAACGTTTATTGCAGCTCCGCAAATCGGACCGTAACAAACGTAACAACACAGACTTCTTGTGTCCGCCAACTATATCTGTCCCTCGGGAAACTCAAACCCAAATAACAATAGTTCCTATTGTTACTGTCGTGTCGACAGCGATGAGCTCTCTCGGATTTCCAACTTATGTTCTCACTTTCATTTTACCGTATCAATCCATGGAGGGAACATTTATTTATCATGATGAAACGAGCAAGTTATACGGTAGCCTTTAAAAGAAAAGTCACATCTGTTTTGTTTTCTCCTGGATTCTGGTACGTTCAAGAAGTTATCAGATCATATTATTACCGTACATATGGTCAGTTTACAGTAATGTTTTGAACTAACAATGTGCTATGCTTGTGCTGTGTTTCACCAGTCAGTAAAATGACATTTCTGTATCTGTACATGAGCTCTGTTTTCTTGTATTTTTCTATTTAGTGGTGCTAAAATTAGGGTGCGCGTTATACAAGGGTAAAATAATTTTCCTAGACTTTACAAGTAAATTTGGGGTGCGCGTTATACACGGGTGCGCCTTATATTCGGGAAATTACGGTAAGTGCGAGGGCAGAAAACGGACTGAAGGCGTACCTGTATTGTAGGCTAGGGCAGAAACGGGGCTCTTTTGAGGAAGCATGCTCTTCATTCTGCTTGCCTCCTCAGGATGGTTGAACCGGAAGAAGTAGGATTTGCCAAGACACAGGGAATAACCTGAAAAAAGAACATACAGTATAAAAGGAGGTAGTGACAAAGTTGCACGTAAAAACGCTAAAGAATTAGATGTGGCATTAGCACAGCCCACATGACTTTGCACTAGCAGCCATTCCAGACTACGTTGTGTACTCTGGCCATCAATTAGGCCGAGAGAGCCAGGTATTAAACAAGAAGGGTCATGACCTCTGTATTCCACACAGAGAACCACAGCTGTCCAAATACTTCAAAAGAGAAAGGACAGAGAAAAGCTCCCACGGACAGTCTGTGAAAATGACAACGACACAACAACTAGAATGTTCTGCTAGAGATTCTTTATAATCAGGGATCAGAACAATGTTTGCCTTTTAAATAACAAAACTTACATCAGATTTTAGTTACATAAGACCACTAAAATATGCGCAACTAAATTCCAAAATGAAGCTAAAGTATCTTAAGTGGGAAACTCATTGGACTATATAACACCATTGCAAATGCTGTGCAGCAGATTCCTTGGACCTGAGGTCATAGAAAACCTCCGAAGCAGGAGTAAGATAGCGACCGACCAAATGGAAAAACATTGCTTTAAAAACTCCCTTCCTATCTTCCCTCTATGCCAGTGGTGTCCAAACTATTCCACATAGGGGCCGCAGTGGGTGCTGGAATTCATTCCTACAAAACAAGATGACATCTTTTCACCAATCTGGTGTCTCACAAGTGTAATCAGTTGATTGCAGTCAAGGTGCTGCTTGTTTTACCACAAACTTCATTGGTTAAACTGTCCGTGCTCGATTGGTAGGAACAAAAACCACAGCGGCCCTTGCGGACAGGTTTGGACACCCATGCTCTATGCAATCTTAGCAGCTTTAGCAACCTAATTGCAATTGCATTGTATGGTAGGTAGAGTTGTCCCGACTAGTCGACGTAGTTGACGTCATCGATGATGTAAATGCGTCGACGAGCACAACATCCGTCGAGGGTTAATGAAAGGTTTAAAAACTATATGCGTGGAAAGTTGAGAACGTCAGACGCTCGGTATGCAAGCAGGGAAAGCGGCACAAAGCCAAAAAAGCACACCAGTGCGGCCAAAACATTGACTTATTTCAATTAAACCAAGGAGTGTACACTGTTGTGTCCTGTCTCTTCAACGCCAAGCTTGGCTCTACGTCGGCCGTGAACGAACACCTAAAGCGCCGTCACCCAGCTGTAATTTTGGAAGACGACAGGAGACAACAAGCCGACAGATCGTAAGTCCATCTAACTAACTAACGTCATTTTTTATTAAAGTTGCTAAGTCTGTCGCGATATGCAATGAGTCCATTTATCGCATGGTAAATAAAAATGAAGGCGGTAGTCTTGACGTGTTGATGGCATATGAGACTCCAGTTCCTTTCACAGATGTTTATTGGTCATCAACACGCCGTAGAATTAAAGTTCAGACATACAAAATGAGGAAACACATCTATAATAAATACTGTAAACGTTAGCATTGATACATTGAGGCTGCTATAAAACATTCTTCTCCAAAACGCAAACTTTCAGTTAAAAGGTGACACTTCAAACATGAAAAATGGCTGGGTAACAGCATTTGCAAACGAAAAAAAACAACAACAAAAAATCTATTACTGACACCACCACAAAATGCTTTTTTTTTTTTAGCATAGTGTAAAGCTTATGGTTAGCGGTTTAGCGAACGTAATTCCGGTGAACATTTCAAACAAAAATAAAAGCACGTCATGTTTGTCATGTAAATAACGATTCCTGGAGTTAAACCCACATACTTCAGAATTCAGATTCTTCACAAAGAATAGCTTTATAATTACATGCTTTATTAAAAATCTGATGTATACTAGTATATTTTGAATTAATGCTAGATTTATTTTTTTAAGAATTGTTTTGAATCCTGTTGGAAAGGCGAAGTCAGTGTTCTGAATCTGTTTACCTTCCATTCTTATGCACTAGTTAATGCTTTCAGCATTTGACCTCATTGTTTATTTTTGATTTATCATTGTTATTTACATGTTTGTTTTTGTACATTAATACTAGTGATGGACGATAATACATTTTTCAACCGATATCGATAACCGATAATTTCCTGCCCCTTCAACCCGATAACCGATAATGACACGCCGATAATTCTATTCAAATATGTGTGTAAAATTTTAAAGTATACAAAGAGCAAATGTTACTGTGCAAAAATGTAATTTAGTCCTATTTTTTTCCACATCAAATGTGAACAAGTAGTAAATTCCAACAACTAAACAATGGCAATGATGTGTAATGGTAAGCTTTTGGCAACAATTACTTAGAGAGTAAACACCCAAGTTGCACAAAAATGCCTTTAAAAGTAAGCCATTCCTAACATATATCACATTACTACACTGCAAAAACACCTCCTTAAAACTAGCAGAAGTGGACAAAACTGTTGATTGCGCACATTTGGAGGCTAAATCAAGTATATAATTATCGGATTGCATTATCGGTTGAATTTCGTTTTATCTGGATTATCTGTGTGACGTCATAATAGCCATTATCGGCCGATAATTATCGGTGACCGATATTATCGTGCCTCTCTAATTAATACAGTATTTAATTGTTACAAAAAGATTTTGTGATTTGATAACCGTCAACAAAATTTCATTGGTAAATTAGTAAAACAAAAAAAATTATTAGATTAGTCGACTAATCGTAAAAATAGCGGGAGAAAATTAGTCGTTTGGGACAGCCCTAATTGTAAGTGCCAAAAACTGACGCTTTGCAATGCCAAATTATCAATTCTCAACGCAAGACAGTACAGGCCCACACACATGAAATGTTGAGTCTGCACAGCTGTGCTATTGAACTTCTAAAATGCATCACTTCTGTAAACAGTGTTGCATGCACACAGCAAGGAGGTGACATCCCTTTAGTTCAAAAAGAGGATGATCGCTGAGGAGATTACGAACAAGCTCTAACAACATGTGTTTGCAATAGCCAGACATGAGTGTGCATGCTCTGACTCACAGAAGCCCGCAGTATAAGAGCAAACACTGAGATGTGCGTGTACTAGGCTCGGAGGTGGGTAGAGTAGCCACAAATTTTCACTCAATTAAAAGTAGTCATCCAAAAATTTACTCAAGTACAAGTAAAAACCTATTCGTTAAAAAGAATACTTAAGTAATGAGTAACATTGTGAGTAACTGCTTACAATGTTAGATTGATAAAAAAATTAATAATGGTCTATTTACTTGTGCTGCAACGATTATTCGATTAGTTTGAGTAATTAGATTAGAAAAAAGATCCAAATTAAATGTTGCTGCTTCGAGTATTCATTTAATTAAAGTGGCGTCGCAATGGTTTGTTTTGAACGTGTTTGCACTTAGTTTTATTGATTTGGGTGGATACACTGGCCTCTAGTGGCGACAGTGAATATGACATAACTCATTTCACAAGGCTGAATCCAGATGCTCCCTGTGGGAATATGTGTTTGAACTTTGAACCATTTGTTAGGAGCATTACAAAAACAACAACAAAAGTTAGCATTTTATAGCATTTAAGCTAGCGGGCATTTGCTATGTAAGTTAACCATTTGTTCTTTTGTTTTACTTAGATCCTCATTTATTTGTTTATTTTTATATACCATTTAAAGCTCAGCTCAGGTATTTTATTTTTTTGTATGTTCCTTATCCGATTACTGGATTATTCAAACTAGCTAGTTCATCAATTAATCGACTACTAAAATAATCGATAGCTGAAGACCTTTTTTTTTTCTGAGCACAACTTGATCTATCTATATGAACTATGATATGTATACTGTACTAAACTACTATATGACCATTTTAGCCCAAAAAGATGACGCAAAAAACAGACTCTGATTCCTCCGATTCCTATAAAGTACAGCTTGGCCGATATATGGAATTTTATTCCAACAGCGCCCGATAAAAAAAAAAAAAAAAAAAGCCGATAAAATAGGATTTTAGTCAGGCATCTGTGTGGGCAACTGTGGCCGCCGCTGACCAACGGTGGGACCCCGTAAGGACCCTGCAGCAGCTTGAAAGCAGGCTGCCGTTTTGTAAATACTGTAAGATTTGTTTAATCTTGCATGAGAGAATACACAATGTTGCTTTAGCATTTTAAGGTGCTTACTGAGTGATCCTTACACTCTAAATGTAACTCGTAGCATTAGCATAGCATTCACATTAGCATGGCAAGCATCCTCTTAAACTCTCTCCATTTAGCTTAGCAAGGAGAGGTATGAGAGTCACGTTTCGTCGGCCGGGATTTGTGTATATCCGTCTTCCGAAACAGCCTGATAGCACAGATATAAGTACGCCTGCCCCTCTGCTATTGGATGCATTGTTGACGTAATCCCAAGATTGCCGTCCACCGCTCGCTTTCCCTGAGAAGTCCGCTCCCACATACACAATAAATGACTTGTCGCTGAATCCTTCACACTAGGCTGCCGCTAGTTTGCCCAAGCCTTAATGGAGTCATGAGGTTATTGTTGCAATGTCTCAAGGGTGAAACTGAGACAGCCACTGTCAGCATCTCTGGCAGAAATAAAGTCAATATGTAGTACATTTTTCTCAAAAAGTTAATCAAGTAAATGTAACACGTTACTACCCACCTCTGAGTAGGGTTGTCAAAAGTATTGATGGTGAAATGTTGTATCCGGATACGATATTTGACCATAAAAATATCGATACCCATTTACTGAATTTGTTTTCGCACGACCACAGGTCACCAGAAATTTGTTGTCATGGGGTAAATTTTAAAATTATTTCAAATGAATCAGACATCTACTAGTGATGAACTCATTTAAATAGTTTTTAAGAGCCTCTTGATAGGTGTCAGTATCGTGACAACAGTAGCGTGTACACCTCGCCTGCAATCTGCTCACATAAAATTCTAATTTCCTACTCTCAATAAAACTGCCATCTGTGCAAAAAGATGCAAGTGTGCTGGTCTCATCTGTTCTCACTCCTCACATTTTCCGCTCATCCTAAAACAAATAAACATACCAATCAAGAATTTTACGGTGTTAATTTCTTGATTCATCCCTTTTTAAAGCTGACTCTGCAAGCAACTCCATAATTTTTACAGTTTGCCCGACTGGTAGTTGCAGTCATAAACGCCACATAAGTTGTATTTTCTTCATAGACAAGCCCACAGCAGATCACATAAAATGTCGTCAATAATCCAATTTGTTGCAAAGTGGAAAATCGCCTCCCACGTTGAAGAACAGCGTGATGCTGTAATAGTTTTTAAAAACATTTAAGAGATAATTGAAAGCTTGCCATCTACAAAGTCCAACCTCAGAGTCTTTGAGGATGCAGATGTAGGCCCGTCTCAAATCAAGTCTGGAGTCAATTTCTTTTGCTCTAGATGTACTAAATTCCACTCCTACCGCAATGTAAAACCAGAAGAAACGCTAAACTGTTTCTCTATTTAGTTAACATTAGCCAAATTGTGTCCATGGCGTTACAATGAAAAATAAACCAATCACACCGGCCTCATGGCAAACACTAGCTTAGATGAAATGACGTTAAGGGCTACTTGTGTGAAGCGGTATTTGGGCCACATGAATGACAATAATACAAATCATTACAAGGAGAAAAATAATAAGTTTTCCTATTTTTGTTTTATTAAAACAAGGCTTAAGTTGTGATTACACAATAAACTTGTAATTGTATGGATTACCATAAAAGTCTACCTGCTACCTGTTCGATTTATGGACTTTTTTTCCCAGAACCGAAAAAAAAAAAAAAAAAAAAAAGGCCACTAAAAAAAAGGATTTTGATCAGGCATCTGTGTGAGCAACTGTAGCGACCGCTGACTGAGAGTACAACCCCGGAAGGACCCCGCAGCGGCTTGAAAGCAGGCTGCTACAGGAACCTTCAGGCCTGTTTTGTAAATATTGCAAGCTTTTTTTTTATCTTGCATGAAAGGATATGTAATGTTACTTTAGCCTTTAAGGTGTTGACTGAGTGATACTTACACTCTAAATGTACCTCATCACATTAGCGTAGCATTCGCGTTAGCATTAGCTTTAGCATAGCCAGGATCCTCTTAAACTTTCACTTGTTTACGTTTTGTCGCGACGTCCTGGTGGGTTTAATTATTTGAAAATAATGTGCTGGTCTTGCTGAGTGTGTATAATTATCAAAATAAGTGCAGAGTTAGCTTTTCTTTGCATCCTTTCCCAGCTTTATACAAATAAACAATCCTTGATCACAGGTCTTCAGACAGCTCTTTTGACAGAGCCATGATGCAAATCCGAAAATGCTTCTCGACAAGACAATTCTTACCAGGTGTGTGTTTTATAGTGGGGAGGGCAGCGTTAAACCACTCCTCAGTGATTGGGCACACACCTGACATAAACTGTTTGGTAAAAATTGGTTTCAATTGCTCTAAGTCTCCTTAGGCAGAGTGTTCACTTACTTATTTCCCCCCCTTCTGTCATTAATTGCATGCTATCCTAATTAAAATATGAAAACCTATTAATGTTTGGGTGGTTTTAGTAAAAGCAGACAGTTTTTTCATCTGTGTGATTTTGACAAAGATCAGATCCCATTTGATGGTGATTTTATGTAGAAATGTTTTTTCATCTGTGTGATTTTGACAAAGATCAGATCCCATTTGATGGTGATTTTATGCAGAAATGTGATAAATTCTTCCCAATCTCCCCATTCGTTATGAATACGGAAGTCGATGCGAACGCTTACGGTGAATTCTGCAAAGATGGCGTGACCCCCCCAGACCAAAGTCGTCGACGCTGACAGGAGGGGGCGGGCCGATGGGGAAATACGGTACAAAATCAAACATTTCTTATTTGCTACATCATCATACCTCATTACTATTCATCCTTCACACAGCCGCTGGAAACAGAAATCATTCAGTCATTCAATTCATCTGCAGGCGACCAGGAGATCAGGATTTTACAGCACTGTGTGGTGGTCTTCATGGGAAACAGTCTTCCCTAAGGCAAAACACGAATGTTTTGTCCACCAGCGTCGCAAAAGCCAACCAAACCTGAAAAGTTACCTAGTGTTGTTTTAAGTCTCAGGTAGTTGAAGTTGTTGAAGCATTTTTTTTTTTTTAAATTGCCATTCAAAATCTACATGCTTAAAGAAAAAAAAGTATATCGGCCTCAAATATCGGCAATCGGCTAATTTTTTTATTTTTATTTTTTAGATATCGTTATTGCCATTTGAATTTGAAAATCCTATATCGGTGGATCTAGCTATTATTTCCCAGAAAAAGGCAAAAATAGCCGTCGTCAAACATTTTTAAATGCCAGTACTATTTTAGCCAATTGAATGTGAGCACAATCACTATTTGACGGGTCTCAAGACAAAGACAACAGATGCTATTATAGCCTGTTTTTTGTTAATATTACTTTCCCACCCCTTAATTTCAGTGTGACCCAAATAATCTGTGGTAAGGCCATTTATTTTGGGGGAAAAACGGCACTGCCATAAAACAGCAATGGTTTATCGGTGCACTTTTTCAATGTCCTCATACAATTGGCAGTCTCAGGTTGCAACTACTGGTAAACATAAACGTATTCATTCAAGACAAAGATACTCAAACATGCACACACACCACTGGGTTCCCATTGGGAATGTAAACTGGCCTTAAAACCACATTAAGGTTCTCTGGGGCCGCATCATAAAACGACAGACTGGTCTTTCTCAAAGGAGTCGGAGTTAATTGGGTCAGTTAGTCGGTCACGCACACACAGAGATACCAAAATCTTATCCAGAAAGCATCAGTCCATCAGCCAACGCAACACAATGAGGCAGCTGGCCAAAAGCAAAACACAGCAGGCAATCATCGAACAGTCAACAAGATAACCTCAACAGAAAGATAAAGGAAGTTTTGCATGAGGCTAAAATATTGAGGAATAGGATAGGTGATAGGTGGATGGGGGAAGGGGAGACTTCACACTATAATGACATTTAGGACAATGAAGCAGGGTTTGTTTTCAGGCATTAGGTAATCTAAAAACGGAGACTTCGCAGCCCGGGGCAAGTGTGTCTCTTTGACACACAATTGTATGAGAACATCAAGGGATACATTAACTCCTACCCAGAGGTGGGTAGAGTAGCCAAAAATTTTACTTAAGTTTGGGTAGCATTACTTCAAAAGTAAGTCATCCAAAAAATGTACTCAAGCACAAGTAAAAAGGTATGTGGTGAAAAGAATAATGAATATATGAATTCTGAATGAGTAACTGCTTATGGTGTTTGATTTTTAATTTAAAAAAAAAAAAAAAAAAAATTGTAAACAATTTTTTTTACACAATAGTATTTTTTCCTCTGCACAGTTATCGATATGAACTGTTAATATCATACCGATGACATAACCAGATCAAGCCAAAAATAAAAAATAAAAAAATCTAGAGAAAAACAATCTACAGAGATGAAGCGTCATTCGTCCAAAGAACATGAGTGCCCTCTAGTGGAAAAAACTTATTTCCAATTATGAAATTAAAAGGATCATATTTCTAGTTTACCGTGGTCAATCGGTGCCAAATAAAATCTGGGAGAAATGTCAGAGATTCGCCCTTTTGAGTCATGTTGATGGCAGCGTTTAATGTCAAATACTTAAATTTTTACAGTGCTTTAAAGGGTACCACGGAAAGAAAGACATGTAGTTCTTAAAAGATAAATGTTAGTACGAGTTATAATAATTTGATATTAAAACCCCTCTTAATGTTTTCGTTTTAATAGAATTTATAAAACTTTAAATAAAAAATAAACTAATAGCTCGCCATCGTTGACGTCGTAGAAGGTGAGATCACATGGGCTCCCTGCCGTACTTCCACAGTGTCATGTAGTGATTTAAATCAGTGTAGTGATTTAAATAAACCACAAGGTGTTAATGGCGAGTTTTAAATTAATTAGAGATCAAGCCAACGAATGTGTTTTGTCCCTCGACTGACGCCTTAGTTTCCTGGTTTATTGTACCTTACGTTCATTTGAGTGTGGTCTTCACAATATACAACTCCTGATAAGGGCTCCCAGCCTCATAAATTGTATATTTTGACTAAATATTGCCATCCAGTGTATTTGTTGAGCTGAACGAGTTGCTAAAATGTTTAAAGTTTTAACAAATTCTGAGTAAGTTTTATGTGTATTTTGCATATCTTGATTGCGAATACCAGTTCTCTTTGCATTGTTGTTTAACCGTGTGAGAGTAGGGCCTCATTAATACACATTGAAGCGCTTTGTTTTTTGTTGAGGGATACGACTATTATTTAAGTTTTATTTTTCACTATAATATACTTATGTTTGTTGTGCAGGATTTTCCGAAGCTTATGCCAATAAACGGCGCGGTATAACAAATTTTATTAAAACGAAAACATTTCGAGAGGTTTTAATATCAAATTATTATAACTCGTACTAACATTTATCTTTTAAGAAACTACATGTCTTTCTATCCGTGGTACACTTTAAAGGCACTAGTCTTCAATGTATATTTTTCTCAAAAAAGTTATTCAAGTAAATGTGAGTAAATGTCACGCATTACTACCCACCTCTGATCCTACCTTCCCAGGTTACTGTCCTGCAGGAACAAAAGGGTGGGATGGTACACCTACATTGATCATACAAATGTATAAAATAATATCCTACGATAACATAGTAAGAAAAAAATGATCATTTCAGTTGATTTGTTTCCAACGACTGATGTAGACAGATGCAACTACAATGAGGAGATTCAATTGCAGGCAATCAGCTGTGGTTGGACTTATTGTGCAAGAAAAAGAAAATCAATGTCGTCAGCTGGTAAGCGAACCTCTGTTCTTCTGGCAGTTCATCACAAAAAGGTCAACAGATGGCCGTGATGATCACAAATGATCAAGTGTTAAAAATATAGCATTGTCATAACATTATAGCTAGACAAAGAACGTGTGGTTAAGTAGGTGCAAGGTAAGCTATTTTTAACCACACTTTTATATAGGTGGAGAAAATAACAAAAGAAGTTCAAGACAAGAGAAACCCAGATGAATATACGATACAAGTTCAAATTTTGAGCAAACTTTCTGATGTTTTGCAAAATAAACCGTGCCTAACCTTTTGGTAGCTCTTAGCTACTAAATCCCATTACTAACCTTTAGAGTCCCATTCAGTGACGGCAGAAGAAAATGTCCTTATTTTTGGCTTTTCACAGCAAACCAGGCACGCCAAGACATTTATTCCAGAGGAATGATTTTTAAAAATGATACTCTTCACCCTTGTCAGTCAACGCGCTACTTTTGTTTGCTTTGCTCATCCACAAAGTGAGCAACTCCTCTTCGACTCCGTGGGATGAAGAAAGTTCACTGATTTACATCCAGCTGTGGACCGCACCAACTACATTTGATAAAAGGGGTGCGCGAATTCGATTGAGTAACTCCTACGTTAAAATTTCTAAATTATCCGTCACTAGATATAAGATGGAAAATAATAATAGAAAATTCGAAACGTAGAAATGCGTCGCATTCCACAATGCATACAGAAACGGCTAGTAGGGCACCGCATCTATTTGTAGTTGGTACATTCGAAGGTTGCTATGAAGCTTTTCAAGCCACACCCCTACCAAGCCTTCTTTTGTTTCGTGTTTTTTCTTATATGAATAGTGCTTAAATTTACCCTTAATAAACAATCGAGACCTATTTGAGAAAAAAAACTATACGTACAAAAAATTTAGGTGCAAAGCATACGTGGCAAAGTCATTAATTCCCTTGTTTTATAGTATTTCAGATGTTTCTGTCATCTTGATTGCATCTGGATTTAAAGTGACACTTAGTAACTTTTCAGTTTTGGTCCAATTCAGCGACGCCGGTGGACAAAAGCAGTAGTGTTTTGCCTTAATGAAGACTGCCTTTCCATTGAAGACCAGCGCTGCATTTCCCATGAGGACCAGCACGCACCCGTACAGTGTCGTAAAATCATCAATCAATCAAAAATCAATCTCCCGGTTGTCTGCAGATGGATTAAACAACATTTCTGTTTCCAGCGGCTGTGTGAAGGATGAATATTAATAAAGTAATGAATCCAGTTGTAGCTAAACAATAGCATATGACGGTTAGCAACCATGTGGCTTAGTGTGGCTAGTAGGCTACCCCCACCCCACCATTTTGGGACCATCACGCCAACGAGAGAAAGCCGGGCCAATGTTTATGTATATCCTGGCAGCCTGCCTTTCTTTCCTTCTCAGACAAAACTTTTTGTCTCTTTTGTTGCTCTGCCATCTTGCAGACAAAACTTTTTGTCTCTTTTGTTGCTCTGCTATCTTTGCAGAATTCGCACAAAAGCGTATGTATCAACTTCCATCTTTATAACGAATGGGAAAAAGGGGAAGTAACGTATGTTATAAAGCAATCAGCACATTTGTAGTTGTTTTTTTTTTGTGTGTGTGGCAGGGTTCCTGCCACCCACCTCAAAGTTAATTAGTGCCGGTGAAAACGATACAGACCCCCTCAAGATATAAAAGAGGTATCATTGAACTAGTGGTCAGTCAACATATTATCACAAATGTTATGAAAATATTTTATAACTTTAATAAAAGTTAGCTAATGTTGGTTTAAAGGAAATTTACTCGTGCAACACATACAGGTAGTCCCCAGGTTATGAACGATTTCTGTTCCTACGTTGGTGATTCAACCCATATTTCTGCTTAAATTAGAAATGACCCCTTAAGTACCCCAAAAATAACTAATCAAAAAGTCCAAAAGTATTGTTTTCTTCAATGATGGAGGATACACTGCCCTCTTTTGGCAGCATTGGGTCTGAATGGACTTTTGCCTTGTATGATTTAGCAGACTCAGACGTCTGACATGGATAAAAGATAGCTGCATTCTGGTTTGGCCCACATAAGGCTGTAAGTTGTTTCAGCTAATATATGTTTGTGTATGCATTTGTAATTAAGTTTACAGCTACAGTTTGTGGACTTTTACTATGAGAATTGTAATACGTTAGCATTCGTAGCATTTAAACTAGCGGACTTTTCTTAGGCAAATTTAATCGACTATATTTACATATTGATCAGGGTTTAGGGTTCGAGTTCAAGTTCGAGTTCCCTTCCTACGCTGACGACCTGAACCAAATTTCCATGTAAGTAGGAATGAACCCTTTAAGAACCCCAAAATACCTATCCAAAAAGTCCGAAAGTAGTGTATTTTGTTTAATGATGGAGGATACACTGCCCTCTGGTGGCACCCGTGGGTCTGGCTGGACTGTCGCCTAAGACTGAGAAGCCGACTCGTACGTATGACACGGATAAAGGATAACCGTGCTCTGGTTTGTCCAACATAAGGCTGTAAGTTGTTTCAGTTAATATATGTTTGTGTATGCATTTGTAATTAAGTTTACAGCTGCGATTTGTGGAAATACATGTAAGCGATTTGCTATGAGAATTGTATTACCTTAGCATTCGCAGCATTTAAACTAGCGGACTTTTGTTAGGCAAATTAGGCTAAATTAATCGACTGTATTTACATACTGATCAGACTAAATGGATGTTTGAACACCAATTGTTTTGTGTCAAGTGTTTTATTGTAAAAATGCATGTTGTTTTGAACATGTACAGTGGGGCAAATAAGTATTTAGTCAACCACTGATTGTGCAAGTTCTCCCACTTGAAAATATTAGAGAGGCCTGTAATTGTCAATATGGGTAAACCTCAACCATGAGAGACAGAATGTGGAAAAAAAAACAGAAAATCACATTGTTTGATTTTTAAAGAATTTATTTGCAAATCATGGTGGAAAATAAGTATTTGGTCGATACCAAAATTTCATCTGAATACTTTGTTATGTACCCTTTGTTGGCAATAACGGAGCCCAAACGTTTTCTGTAACTCTTCACAAGCTTTTCACACACTGTTGCTGGTATTTTGACCCATTCCTTCATGCAGATCTCCTCTAGAGCAGTGATGTTTTGGGGCTGTCGTTGGGAAACACGGACTTTCAACTGTCTCCTCGCCCCGTGGCGTCAAAATGATAACAAGAACGGTGAACAAAAATCCCAGAACCACACGGGGGGACCTAGTGAATGACCTACAGAGAGCTGGGACCACAGTAACAAAGACTACAATCAGTAACACAATGTGCCGTCAGGGACTCAAATCCTGCACTGCCAGACGTGTCCCCCTGCTGAAGAAAGTACACATCCAGGCCCAATGGACGTCCAGACCAAATACTTATTTTCCACCATGATTTGCAAATAAATTCTTTAAAAATCAAACAATGTGATTTTTTCCCACATTCTGTCTCTCATGGTTGAGGTTTACCCATGTTGACAATTACAGGCCTCTCTAATATTTTCAAGTGGGAGAACTTGCACAGTTAGTGGCTGACTAAATACTTATTTACCCCGCTGTATGTGTTACAGCTTTACAAATTGTCAAAAGTGAAGGAAGTCAAAAGCTTCAAAAGCACAATTTTCTTGTTTGCTGTCTGTAAAACTGACCAATTTCATGTTTAGTGAGTACGGAACACATCATATTAATAAAATAAAGTAAAAAATAAGATACTGTGAGGTACAATAAGGTACTGTCTATGAGACTAAATAGCGGACGATACTCCGGCATCCTAAAGTTGAAATATGTCGCAACACATCTCCAAAATCCAACATAAGGAACAGATCATTTCCTCAGAACATCCAAACTCTCTGATCCCCGTCATCGTGTTAATTTTTTACAAAAAGAACTTGCTTTGTTCTCAACCGCCTGATGTAGATGTTGCAAAACAATGTCAATATTTGTCCCAGACCAGACAAATCGAGGAAACAGATAGGCTTGTTAATATTTAACAGCCAAAAGACACACTAACTAGTCAACACAATTAAGCATAACTGCTTACTGACAACAGGCCAAAGGGTTACATGAAAAGCTTGAAAATTTAGGCCTAGAAGTTCAAGGAAAAGTGAAAAAGTTCACTCTGTGTTTGCACTCTGCATGCTCTGCAGATGCTGGAATATGTGAGTCATTGAAGTAGTTAGTTCCAAACCATTATGATTTAAGCTAAACCACAGGTACGTAATGTTAAATACTGTAGCTATTCGACATACAAGTGGATATCCTTACTTATACACACAGAGTCTCTCACTTGCATATACTGCACATAGACATATGGACCGTGCAAATTCACAGGAATTCATGCATGTTTAAATCATGCACACATGGACACAAATGCATGATAACCATAGATGAACACTTGAGCACACATGCAAATTTGTATCCCAGCTCTTAGTTTTATCATTCACTGGTGGCCAATACAGAAAGCTCTCCAAATACGCACACAGGCCAGTCAATGATCACATCTGTTTTGAGGTTCAGGGTTCGACTCAAAGCTCCGGCCTTCAACTGTGGAATGCGTGTTCTCCACATGATTGAGTGGGCAGTAGGCAGTATACACCCTGAATCGGTTGCCAACCAGCAAGGCACAAGGAGACAGACAATCATTTAAATTCACAATCACTATGGGGAATTTAGATTGTGCAATTGGCCTACAATTCATGTTTTATGGATGTGAGAGGAAGTTTTGGGATCCAAATTTAGGGTTGATTGATCTTACCTTGCGTGAGTGGTGTGGGCACGGTGACCTGTACTCCATCCAGACTGCATAAGTGACCACAAGGGTCCAGGGTTACTACACCGCCTAAAGAATGAAGCTGATTAGTAAATATATCATTACAGTATACAGTGGTACCTCTACTTATGAAATTAATTGGTTCTAGAGAATGTTGCTTTTGGCAGCCCTTTTAATTTTGGTCTTAGTCTTTTGGACGATAAGTACTTGTTGGTTTGTAATATTGGTTTGACTTCGTCTAGTTTTTGTCGACACAATCTCAAGACTAATTTCATCTAGTTTTAGTCGAGAATGTTTTTGTTGTAAAATTAAAAACATTTTACTCCAAAAATAAACAAATAAACAAAGGTTTTCAACTATTTCCACAGACAAGCACATATTGTAGGGACAATGCTAACTTTGTAACATGCTAACAGTACATTATTTTCAATTAATTATACCCACCTTGACGCAACGAACTGTATGTAAAAAAAAGTTGTCCGAGAGTTTAAGAGGTTGATCTAATGCTAATGTGAACGTAAATGCTATGCTAATGCTACGAGTTACATTTGGTGTGTGATGATCACTCAGCACATACCACATGTCTAGGACAGCAAAAAGCATGTATATTTCATGCGGTATTTTATGATCCTGTATGAAATGGACCGCTTGGATTTGTGTGGGAGCGATCGATTTATATATTCAATTTTTTAAATCCCGCAATGGATTGAGGACGAATGCGAAATTGCGAATCACCCAGGTCAGCATCTCACAATACAGCATTGCTTTATAGCATGCAGATGGACTGCAGATTCATCTGATTTTGCGGATTAATTCATTTAGTTTTTGCATCACACCAGCCAAATGTGCTGCAGGGTTTTGTTGCTACACCAAGGAGAGGCGTGTGAGCCTTTTGGGGTTTCAAAAAGTTCCAGTTCACCGCGGAGATTGGCCAAACAACGAATATATAATGCATAATGTAAAACAAACAAGAATTAAAATAAAAAGTTAATACACTCATGTAAAGCTGTTGGAGGACAAAGGGCGGATTGTTACGATCCGCGAACGCGGAAAACAAGATTGGACCAAAGAGCAGACAAGAGACAGAGGGAATAGTAAAAGGGGTTTTTAATACAACTAAAAAACACGCGATCGCGGAAAAAGGGAGAATAACAAAAGGAGTCCGTGACAAGAGGTCGACGGGGATCAAATAACACTAAACTAAGCGGTGGGCAGCGAGCCAACAAGATAACAAAAGTAATCACACTCAATACCTGCACAAGGTAGAGGAATCACCAAACGAAAAAACAGCTGACGCATAAACTAGCAAATCCAATGAGCCTCGAAAGTACTGGTATAGAATGGCAAACAGCAAGCAAATATCTCGGCAACGTTGGCTTGGGTCGCCGGCGTTATATACAACTGTTGAGTTGCTGGAATTAGCCGCAGGTGCGATGATGGGAACGCCCACACCGCCGGCTCTGTAATGGAAAACAAAATCTAACCAGCAACAGAATGTGACAGTACCCCCCCTTCAAGGAGAGCCCCTTGGCGACCCACCTGGCTTCCCGGGACAGCGCGCGTGAAAGTCGCGGATGACCGAAGGATCCAGGATCCAGGAGCGGGGGACCCATTGGCGTTCTTCAGGACCGTAGCCCTCCCAGTCGACCAGATACTGCACACCCCTGCCCCTCCTCCTCGAGTCCAAAATAGACCTCACGGTGTAGACCGGGTCACCGTCGATCAAGCGTGGAGGTGGTGGGGGTGCTTCCGGAGGGCATAGCGGGCTGGAGGAAACTGGTTTCAACAGGGAGACATGGAACACTGGATGGATGCTGAGGGAACGTGGGAGCGTGAGCCTCACGGCTACAGGGTTCACCACCTTTTCCACCTTGAAAGGCCCAATGAAACGGGGACCCAACTTCTTGGAGACCCCGGCAAGATGCAGGTCCCTTGTAGACAGCCAGACTTTCTGGCCCGGCCTGTACAGAGGAGCCGGTCTCCGGTGACGGTCAGCCAACATCTGGTTGCGTGCTGCTGTCCGTGAAAGCGCTGCACGGGCGTCCCGCCAGACTCTGTGTGCCCGCCGCAGGTGTTGTTGCACTGAGGGTATGCAGACGTCTGACTCCTGGGACGGGAATACAGGAGGCTGGTAGCCGTATGCCGTCTTAAAGGGTGACATACCTGTGGCTGCACTGACAAGTGTATTATGGGCATACTCCACCCAAGGGATATGAGACGACCAGGACGCAGGGTGCTGGTGGCAGACACACCGGAGGGCTGCTGCAAGGTCTTGGTTGGCCCGCTCCGTCTGGCCGTTGGTCTGGGGGTGGTAGCCCGACGACATACTTGCTGTGGCCCCCATGGCCTTGCAGAACATCTTCCAAACTCGAGATATGAATTGGGGGCCCCTGTCGGATACCAGATCAATGGGTATGCCGTGAATGCGGAAGACTTGACTCACGAGGATGTTTGCGGTTTCCAGCGATGATGGCAACTTTGGGAGCGGAATGAAATGTGCCATCTTTGAGAACCGGTCAACA
Organism: Corythoichthys intestinalis; assembly: GCF_030265065.1. Classification (NCBI taxonomy): domain Eukaryota; kingdom Metazoa; phylum Chordata; class Actinopteri; order Syngnathiformes; family Syngnathidae; genus Corythoichthys; species Corythoichthys intestinalis. The sequence continues at coordinate 3,249,647 of NC_080414.1, read as the reverse complement.
ACTGTCAGCACTACCGTATTTCCCTGGGACTTGGGAAGGCCGGAGACGAAATCCACAGCAATGTGGGACCATGGACGTGATGGAACTGGCAGCGGGCGCAGGAGACCAGCAGGAGCATTGTGCGACGACTTGTTGCGGGCGCATACAGAGCAAGCCCGCACAAACTCTTGGATGTCATCATTCATTCCAGGCCACCAGAACTTCTGGGATACTAAAAACTGTGTCCGGGAGGTCCCCGGATGGCAGGCCACCTTCGAGGCGTGCCCCCATTGCAGCACGTCCGATCTGTGTTCTTGGGGAACAAATAGCTTGTCCTTGGGGCACCCCGTCGGAATGTTCACACCTTGCAGTGAGTTGGCGACCTTACCCTCCACTTCCCACTGAAGGGCCCCCACCACACGGGCCTCTGGCACAATGGGCTCTGGACCAGACTCGCAGAGGGCTGGGCTGAAGACCCTGGATAAGGCATCTGGCTTAGTGTTGCGAGAACCAGGGCGGTACGTGATTGTGTAATTAAAACGTGTAAGAAAAAGAGCCCAACGCGCTTGACGGGGATTCAGTCTTTTGGCTGCCCTAATGTATGCCAGGTTCTTGTGGTCGGTGAAGATCTCGAAAGGCTCTGGTGTCCCTTCCAACCAATGTCTCCACTCTTGCAGCGCCAGAACGATGGCCAGCAGCTCACGGTTTCCAACGTCGTAATTTCGTTCAGCAGGACTGAGGCGACGTGAGAAGAAGGCGCAGGGGTGAACCCTCTGATCGACTGGGGAACGTTGAGACAGGACTGCCCCCACTCCTGAATCTGAGGCATCCACTTCTACAATAAATGGCACATCGGTATTAGGGTGAGCAAGGACAGGGGCACACGTAAACGACCGTTTAAGAGCCACAAACGCAGCCTCAGCCTCTGGGGTCCATTTAAATGGTACTTTTGTAGATGTAAGCCTTGTCAAAGGTTCAGCCTTCTGGCTGTAGTTGCGAATGAAGCGCCTATAGAAGTTAGCAAACCCGAGGAACCCTTGCAATGGCTTCCTTGATGTAGGAGAAGGCCACTCGACTACAGCCTGTATCTTGGCTGGATCTGCTCTCAGCTGGCCCTTCTCCACAACAAACCCCAGAAACTGGACCGAACTGGTATGGAACCTGCATTTCTCTGCCTTGACATACAACCGGTTCTCGAGCAGCCTTTGCAAAACCAGCCGGACATGCTGTCTATGTTCCTCGAGGCTTCTAGAAAATATAAGGATGTCGTCCAAATAAATAAAACAAAACCGGCCTATCATGTCCCGAAGCACATCGTTAACAAGGTTCTGGAAAACTGCTGGTGCATTAGTAAGTCCGAACGGCATGACTAAGTATTCGAAGTGACCTATGGGAGTGTTAAATGCGGTCTTCCATTCATCACCCTCCCTCATTCTCACCAAGTGGTAGGCGTTGCGCAAGTCAAGCGTAGTAAAAATACACGCGGACTGCAACGGTGCAAAAGCGGAGTCCAGCAAAGGCAGGGGGTACTTATTTTTAACTGTGATGTCGTTAAGGCCTCTATAATCGACGCATGGCCGGAGGGACTTATCTTTTTTGTCAATAAAAAAGAACCCGGCCCCAACAGGGGACTTTGACGGTCGAATTAGCCCGGCCGCGAGGGAAGACGATATATATTCATTCAAGGCCCCCTGCTCGGGTTTCGATACCGGATAGAGTTTAGAGGAGGGCAACGGCGAATTCGGAACCAAATCAATGGAGCAGTCGTACGGTCGATGTGGTGGCAGTGATGTTGCTAGGTCTTTACTGAAGACCAACTTGAGGTCATGATATTCAGGGGGTACCAAAGACAAATCGATATGTTCCGGCTCACGTGGTACTGTGGGCCCGGAGGGGGACGGGGCAGCGCGTAAACAATGAGAATGACAATAAATACTCCAATTTGTTATCCTGGGGGCCCCCCAGTCTATGTCGGGGTTGTGTCGCTTTAGCCACGTCAAACCTAGTACCACGGGTGCCAACTTTGTCGGCATGACAAAAAACGGTCTCTGCTCACAGTGATTACCAGACACAACTAACTGGAGGCTTTCAGTTACATGAGAAATTGTAAAAATCAGGTCACCGTTAAGGTCCCGTACTTCCCGGGGCTCCTTCAATTCAATCAAGGCCCCACCGAGTACTTCTGCGATTGAGTGGTCCACGAAGCAGTCATCAGCCCCCGAATCGACCAAAACTGTTACCTTATAGCTGTTACCGTTCCCGGTAATAATCCCAGGTAATTGCAGCCTGGTGCTTTCGAGCCGCTTTGTAGACTTTGCGACCATAGGTGGTGACCCTCCGTGTCGTGGTGGAGTGCCTCTGGGAGAGTCACTCGCTGTGGTGGAGCTGTCTGACGTCGGGACCAGGAGAGGATGGTTTCTGCCAGCAGCACGAGGATTCACCGGACAGGAAGCGACCCGATGGCCAGGGTCACCGCAGTACAGACAGAGCTGCTCAGCCATGCGCCGGTGGCGTTCCCTTGTGTCGAGTCTCTTCCCTCCGAGCTGCATCGTCCCCTCGTCAGTAGTTGACCGCCAATACCCGCCAGGCGAGGGAAAAGAGCCTGCTGCAAAAGCTGATGAAGCTCTCCCGACGACCGCACTCGTCGACCGACCAAGCCGCTCCGCCCCTCTCTCTCGTTCCCGCTCAAGAAGTCGATTGTCCAAACGAATAGATAAAAAAATTAATTCTTCCAAGTCTTTTGCTTCGTCGCGGGCAGCTAGTTCGTCCTTCACTAATGGGTGCAGCCCCCTCCGAAAAATGCTACGTAAAGCAGCGTCACCAAAACCACTCTCTGCTGCGAGGATGCGGAAGGAGACCGAATAGTCAGCGACAGACAGTTTGCCCTGAGTCAAGTCTAGCAGGCGACTACCAGCCTCTTTGCCCCGAAAGGGGTGGTCGAAAACCCTCTTCATCTCCTCAACGAATTCAAAAAAAGAGTTACGTATCTCGGGGTGCTGTTTGCTGATTGCCATGGACCAAGATGCTGCCTTACCGGAGAGAAGGCTCATGACAAACGCGACCCGGGATCTATCGGTAGAATACGTGAGGGGTTGTTGGTCAAAAACTAAGGAACATTGATGCAAAAACTGCCCACACGAGCCGGTTTCCCCACCGTAGCGTGGCGGGTGTGGGATATTGGGCTCACGCAATGGAGAGGAAGCCGGGGCAGCTTGTGCGGCAAGGTGGACATGCGTTGGAGCCATGGCTGTGGCGGAAACGAGACGACGAGCGCAAACCTGGTCCACCCGTGCATCAAGAGAGCGCATGTTGACAGTAAGTTTGTTAATCGTCGAACTAATTTCATGGAGCACACGATCGAGCGGATTTGCGTGCTCCCTCGGGTCGGAAAACGCCTGGGCTAATGGCTCATTGTCTGCATGGTCCATCTTGGCCGAGATATTCTGTTACGATCCGCGAACGCGGAAAACAAGATTGGACCAAAGAGCAGACAAGAGACAGAGGGAATAGTAAAAGGGGTTTTTAATACAACTAAAAAACACGCGATCGCGGAAAAAGGGAGAATAACAAAAGGAGTCCGTGACAAGAGGTCGACGGGGATCAAATAACACTAAACTAAGCGGTGGGCAGCGAGCCAACAAGATAACAAAAGTAATCACACTCAATACCTGCACAAGGTAGAGGAATCACCAAACGAAAAAACAGCTGACGCATAAACTAGCAAATCCAATGAGCCTCGAAAGTACTGGTATAGAATGGCAAACAGCAAGCAAATATCTCGGCAACGTTGGCTTGGGTCGCCGGCGTTATATACAACTGTTGAGTTGCTGGAATTAGCCGCAGGTGCGATGATGGGAACGCCCACACCGCCGGCTCTGTAATGGAAAACAAAATCTAACCAGCAACAGAATGTGACACGGATAAAGAGGACGCTGGGATCCACACATACAGTACACGTAGAGTAGAGGTACATCTTAGCCAATTGGATGCCAGGAATGCTAGGCAATAGCCAATAGCAGAGCAGATACACGTATGTTATGTTCAGTAAACTCTCGGAGCTGCTAGTACCAGCCATACTATATTTTTGCCTTTTGTATCCTGAAATTTCTTTCTTAACAAGAGGCGTGTCTTAACCTGAAAATTCTGTGTGTAGTGATGTTCATAGAGGTACCAATATACTGGCCATTATGTTTTTGAATTTTCATACACGATTTATTTTGTAAGCTGACAACAGAGGAAGTCACGTTGCTGCTATTACTCACAGAGACAGCATAGATTTGATTTGTCTGAATAGTCCTAGTAAATGCTATTAACTCATTAGTCCAATTAGCTAAATGTCCTTGTTTTAACATTTTTAATTTAATATTTTAAGGACACGCAAGAATCAAAAGTCATGAAAGAGATAGTAATCTAGTAATGACCTTCATTGAAGATTAGGCAGTGTTCCGCTTCGATCCCAGGGCCCTGGATGGCGATATCTTGAGGCGTTGGGGCATCTTCTCGCCCTATGCGGGTCACACCTTTGAGATAAAGATCTAATCAGATTATGCACAACTGTGTCTCTGTTGTCTGCAAATTCCTGGATATATGTTTAATTATATTAATGGCAACTTTGGTCCAAGAGATATAGGGTTTGTTCACCAAACCTACTGCTGTCATTGTCAGAACTATTCATTCAAATGTGAGTGTCGTGCTTACAGACTCTAAACTTTAAGAAAAATAAGATAAAAATACTGTTGTTGGCAGTGCAGAAAAATGCAAATAGAAACTGCAGAGGGCGCTAGATAACATAAAAAAATGTATTGTACAGTACTGTACTTGGAAATTATCCACTTGCGTACTATGTAATTTCTGGATGCTGTGACTCATTGTAACCATCAGCTGTTCCACAAGAACTTTTGACCCAAAGGCAAATGCACATTTTTCCCCACCACACCACATGCAACATCTGTAACGTTCAGTTATAAACATCAAGTTGGATCAAAGAGTAGAATTTAAAAAACTGCAGTAAGTGACTCTACTGCAAAAGAGTCCTTTTGTGTCTTCTTACCTTCTTTTAGTGGCAGCAAGGTAATAGCAACACTTAGTCTCCCACTGCCCAGGCTAACCAGATGAGGTGTGGCTGTTTGGACCTTGAGACCCTTTCCTGTGTCAACCAGGTTAAGTGGTGCAGACTGCAAACAATCACAACTGTTGAAAGGGAACTGTATAATCTTGACAACAGTATTTCATTCTGGACCAAATAAAATGTGAATTACAGTGGAGAGTGAGAATAAACTAGAGAAGGGTTGGCCCAGTGCTTCTCAATTATTTTCTGTTACGCCACCTCCAGGAAGACGAAAAACGTTTAAGATGAATTAGAGTAATTTGGACATTGAAAACTCTGGAGAACTCAAAGTCTATGCATATAATGTGCATTACCTTGTGGTCAACCGGAGGGATCTGATCTGACTCTGGTTGTGACATCATCTCGGAGTCCTGCAACAGTGGTTAAGATAAGGTCAACTGAGGCCAGACACACACATTTTCCTCAAAAAGGGGCAACATAGGGACACAGTATTAGAGCAGCAGCCATTATTACAGACAACAAAACATTCACCTATTGGCACAAATAATATCTACTCTATAATTCATGTCTTTCCGTCTATATTTTCTTTATGTCTGGCTTCAATCAAGTAGTACTAGCTACCATTAGAGTATCACGTGTACTATGTTGTAACTCCATTCCCCGTGCAATCGAGCAAAACTTATGGATTCAAATTGCACCGTGAATTGATCTAAATAGCGTAGCGTACGAATGCTTTTTTAGACCGTGACGTCACCATCGTAACGCGTAAGTGGATCATTATAGACACGTCCTCCAATCCATGTTATTTCTGCTTGTTTTCTCCGGTAAGCTTTCAAAAAAGAACATGCCGATCAAGCACTGCTGCTATGGAACTTTTAGAACCGACTCTAGACATTACGTCATATGAAGGATGTTTTCTTCATACTGTACGTTTCCCGAAACCAAAAACTCGGAGGAAAAAATGTGAAGAATGGATCAACTCGTACGGACGTCCAAAAGATCAGTTTAACGCCAGCAAGGTGAAGCCATTCAGCTTCATATGCAGTAAACATTTTGTTGGGGGACATGGTCTTACAGAGGACGAAGAGGTAAGCCATTTTGATATTTTTACTTATTTTTAGCGTAGTGTTTTGCTGTGCTGCTTCTGTCTGACAATGAATGACATGAAAAAAATTAAAATGGTATCTGACTGCCACTGTTGTTGCCTTTTCTGTTGTAAAAAACATTAGTACGGGGAAGTGTAAATAAATAATAGAATTAAGATTTGTTATTAATGAAAAAATTAAAAGTGTTAGCTGGCTGTTACTGAGTAGCATTTGCAATTGCTACACAAATATAGCAATGTAAATTGCCCCCCAAAACGGTCAGAGACATAAGACAACAAGAGGATATAATATATAGGAAAGACATGGCATATGGTGGTAAAGGATAGATTGTTGAAACAGGAGAATGCCATTGTCAGTGGCGTAAGGCAATGCACACAAGAAAAACCTGTCGGTAAATAAGCTAACTCTGGATCAGCTTGGCTCGTGTTTTTCAGCCCTCAACAGTCAAGCTATCTCTTTAACTGAATATTTTTATGTTGTTCTTTACCAGTGAATTTGGCACCAGGGACATCATTTTCGGACAGAATCGGTAGGTTTAGCTCAGTAAACATCTCGTTCGTACACTATTTACATGCATCTTGCATGAGGGACAAATGGGAGGTTGACCCGCCTAGCAACAATTGCTAATGTCATGAATATTAATGAGCAAAAGTGACGAGTGGCTTGCGGTACGCCATTGCGGGATTGGTGACATCATTGTGCAGTGTACCAAATGACCAATAGCAAACAACCAATCAGATGATGAATAATTTTCTCCGACACCATTTAGATATATATAGCTATAGTACATATATGGAAGCTTGTAAACAGCTGTGCTTGCACGCTCAGCTGGCACATGAGAGAAACATTTTCAGTGAAAGTGTTCCAAAGGGAAAATACCACTTAAGAGCAAAACAAACACACATGAAAATACGCATGTGCTCACAATTTAACACACACAGATGCATGCATACCCCTACATACACAGCGTGCAGTGGGCAGAGCTGCTAGAAATGTTCCATGGATACAGAACACTCCCAACTTGATGGTTAGGGAGTGTCATGACAGTGGCTTGTTTGTATGTGTCAGAAATATTTCATGTTATGGAAATATGTTTATATTCCTACAAATTGGGGGAATTTACAAAAATGTGCTCCTCATGCTCCACACACAGGAAAATACTCTAACGGGTCATCACCATAGCCAGATGATTACTGACTGCTTCCTTCCTCTAGGCAATGTACAGGACGCTTTCTGTTTCGAATGCTATCCTCTGTTACCCAACACACACTGTATGTAAATCTACATAGCATAATCGACAGAATGTGCCTATTTAATATGGCGGAAAACACTCAGGTGACTTGAAGTTCCGCTCTGAGACCCCCAATTTGGCCAAATTTAAAAAATGGTCCTATATGCATGTGTGATATGTCATTGGAAAGTTTAAAATCTCAATTTTCTCGGGGAGAAAAATTTCATGGTGATATAACTAGGGTCGCGAGTTTAAAATATGCGAGTGAACAATTCTTTAAAGTCGTTTTTTAAAAACTAAATATTAGACATCAATTAATGATTCTAAGCTAGAAATGACAGACATTTCGAATAATAAATATGATTACCGTATTTTCCGGACTATAAGTCGCAGTTTTTTTTCATAGTTTGGCTGGGGGTGCGACTTATACTCAGGAGCGACTTATGTGTGAAATTGTTAACACATTATTTTATCATTTCACATGTTATTTTGGTGTTTTGGAGTGACACTGATGGTTTGGTACACTTGTTAGCATGTTCTTTACGCTATAATTATCTGAATAACTCTTAATAGCTATGTTACGTTAACATACCGGCCACGTTCGTGTGCTGCCTTTGGCAATGTGTGTTCAATTGTATTGTTGAATTTTATATATTGAAATGCATGCTTTTAGTTTGTGGCGCTTTCACGCCCAAGTGGGGGCACTCGCACTTGTTTACGCGAAGAAGAGCCCTCAGACGCCAGAAGAAGACTGACAGCTACGCAGCTCTGAGCGAGTGGGCGAGTTAGCGAGAGAGAGAAAATCATGGCTGCGAACGTACGTTCATTGTTTATGCTTGTAAAATATCTCTACAGAGACCACGCCTGTGTGTATAATCTTTTCTGTTGTTGTTGTGTGTTTTCCACCCGGGATCGGACACTTAGAGCCAGTTGTGTGGTTGTTTGAACGATGTGCTAATGCTAGCGAATGCATGCTAACCGTTTGTGTCATTGCTATGATAGCAGCTAATTATTAATTATTTACGTTGATGCGAACCTGTTTGGTATCGAGGACGAAATTGATTTGTATTATTTCTATTTTTAGTTTCACTCTTCAAATGATGGTGTCATAACGGAATTAGCTCGCTGTATAGCCAGGATCAAGCCGTAGCGTCCTGGTGAGGACAGTGTATTAGCATTTCGTTGTTCATGCATCATGTAACATTATCATACTGTACACTTGTTGAGCCTGTTGTTCTTTATTGTATTTTTATTTTAAATTGCCTTTCAAGATGACATATCTGTTCTATGTGTTGATTTTTATCAAGTGAATTTCCCAGAAAAATGCGACTTATACTCCGGTGTGACTTGTATATGGCGGAAAACGCTCAGGTGATGCTATGATTTTAATGGCGCAAAACACAAAGGTGACTTGAAATTCGGCCCCCAATTTGGCCAACTTTCAAAGTAGTCCGATATGCATGTGTGATACATCATTGGAAAGCTTAAAATCTCAATTTTCGGGGTGAAGAAAAATTTTGAACAGGAGGGCACTTAAAAAAAAAAAAGAAAAGTTTTTTTACACAGAAAAACCCTATCTGGCGGTGAGAGCACGCGAGAGCAGAATTACAGACGCCACGACTTTAACGGTATATTATCGGGTACTTACCTGTTTTCGATCCAAAAACTCCATGTAGCATGTATGACCGAGTGTCAAGACACAGCTGTGAATGGCCACAGCCGGATTTTGGGGGGATTTTATGGGTGAAATATTGTCATATAACAAGGATTGCGATGCAGAAATCACAGACATCAAGGAGTGGTCGAGATTTTCATTTTCATATATTTATCCTTCTAAACTTTTTTTTTTTCAAATTTTTTTTTTTTGTTTGGATCGATTATTTATCATCTGAAATATTGGGGCAGCGAAAATATGCAATTCAGCGATAGTTATGAGGTAGATATCCGTGACTTATTTACAGACGCTAATGTTTTCATTGTCATGTAATTTGTTAAAAGTTTAAAATATGTGAGTGAATAATTTTTTAAAGTCGTTTTTTTTTTTCAACTAAATATAAGACCTCAATTAATGATTACAGGCAATCAAAATATAAGTTGAGAAACACTGAATAATTGCATAACAGTTGGCTGAAAAATAAAAAATGTTACTTTTTTTTTTTTTTACAGTAACTTGTATTTTGGTTTGATTATATATACACTGGTACTTCTACATACGAAGTTAATTCGTTCCAGGACCTTGTTTGTAAGTCGAAATGGTCGTATGTCGAGGAGGATTTTCCCATAAGAATACATTGTAATCCCATTAATTCGTTCCACAGCACAAAAACCTATACTAAATCGTTAATAAATTCTGCTGGTACTATTACAAATGGCAATTACACATAGCAAAACAAATAAATTTTAAATAAAAATCGGAATAATAATATAATAATAATTCCTGTAATAGTGTAACGAATCGGGTTCTAATGTGGCGGACGTTTTTTTCTGTACTTGAATGCACCATGTGGCTAACGTGGCAGCTGAGAGTTTACTTTCGCTTCAATTTTTTTCTTGAGAACACCGTCAACTTTGGCGGTCAGGAGGCGTTTTGTGTTGGATAAGTTCTGAAATTTAAATAATAAAAACCTGTCGAAGCTGGCGATTTCTTTGGCAATGTTACCATAATAATTGTCATCTTAACTCATAAATAGGGCTGTCAAAAAATTAAAATTTTTAATCGAGTTAAATACAGCTTAAAAATTAATTAATCGTAATTAATCATTATTAATCGCAATTCAAACCATCTATAAAATATGCCATATTTTTCTGTAAATTATTGTTGGAACGGAAAGACACAAGATGGATATATACATTCAACATACGGTACATAAGTACTGTATTTGTTTATTATAACAATAAACCAACAAGGTGGCATTAACATTATTAACATTTTCTGAAAGCGATCCATGAATAGAAAGACTTGTAGTTCTTAAACGATAAAAGTTAGTACAAGTTATCGAAATTTTATATTAAAACCCCTCTTAATGTTTTCGTTTTAATAAAATTTGTAGAATTTTCAATAAAAAAAAAAACTAGCAGCCATTGTTGATGTCAATAATTACATAATGCTCATGGGTGCTTAAACCCATAAAATTAGTCGCACCCAAGTGCCAGCAGAGGGCGACAAAACTCCAAAAAACACAAGTAACAAGTTGGCATTGCACCGTGCTGTCATTTTAATCTGTTTGAGCGGGGCATGTGCGTTAATTGCGTCAAATATTTTAACGTGATTAATTGAAAAAATTAAATACCCCCTGTTAACGCGATATTTTTGAAAGCCCTACTCATAAAGGCTGCTGAACGGTGGTCGGTGGAGGACCGTTGAGCAAGTTCACGGATACGCACCCCACGCTCATATTTTTCTATAATTTGCATCTTCATTTCATTGGTAAGTGTCATCTTTTTCCTTGTTTGACCACCTTTACCAACCTTTTTGAAACCTGTGTTGACTTCTCGCACGAGAAATTTTGCCGTGCGTTCGTCTGCGGTGCTGTCATGTTGTTGTATTTCAAGCATATCGTCAGATGAAGAAACAAATTGTGAGTCAAATTTTACGTCGGATGTCAAAAAGATCGTGTGTTGAAATGATCGTATGTCAAGGTACCACTGTAGTTTAAAGCCATATTTCTGACTTTTTATGATAGATAAGTGGCAGTGTCTCACTGTGCCCCAGGATTGCTTTTGGTCTAGTGACACCCCTGACAAGGTATTGTCTTAACCTACAATGCATATGTAGATACAGTTTTACTTCTTTGGGAAAAAATGATTTTATTCATAGTAGTCTTTAATCCTAATTTAAACCTGTTCTTAAACCATGCAAACCCGCAAGAGCCTTCTAATACTCTACATGGTTTGCAGGCAATGTTTTAAAGTATTTCCCCCCTCATTCTCTCCATTTCTCCAATAGTTTATCCAGCCTGGCCGATCCCCAGTTTAGGAAAAGAATATCAAAGTCTCCTCCTGACCACTTCCCTGAAATCCTGCCAACTTCCTCTCCGAGGTTGTTTCCTGTGCTGCCTTTGTATAACACAAACCCATTTACCTCTAGAATCCACATACATGCATAGATCAAGTCACACTTCTGTTGCTTTGGTTGAAATAAAAAATTACAGGCTTCCCGTTCCACTTTTTTTTAATCCGTGAAGACAAAACAAACGGTGCACTGAAATAATATTTCCATCCCCACAAGAAAAAGTCTTGAGGAAAAATCTTTCATGAATTAGAATTTTGCATTCTTCACACAACACCGTCTTTCTTGTTGCACCAGGTGAATTCCCATCTCCGGGCAGGTACAGACACGTACGCAGCAGTCTTGTTAAATTCAAAGCACAATGGTGTGTCGACCCACTTCCAGACATAAAAGAATGTATAATGTACTTCTGGCACTCTAATATTTTCCTAAATGTGCAAATTAGAGGCTCTCACAGATCCTGATGCTAAATAATGGGACAAATATTTCAATTCAAAATTTTAAAGCAATCTAAAAAAATATACACCATTATCAAGTAAAATGTATTTGGGGAAAATACTACAGTACTCAAATAATGAGTAATTGCCTATGAAGGACTCTACCTACCCTAACTCTCGCAATCAGTTCTGCCGGACAGTCCAGAACAAATGGTGGGACGCTCTGTCACAACACAAGAAACGCCGGAGAACGCCCAATATCCAACTGATAACACGACTGACAAGACTCCGAGAGCAGAGTACAAGCAAGATTAGGCGGGTGAACAAGATATTGACTAAAGATGTCCCGATCGATCGGGTCCGATCACGTCATTTTCAAAGTATCGGAATCGGCAAAAAAATATTGGACATGCCTTTTTTATATATATATATATATATATATATATATATATATATATATATATATTTTTTTTTTATTTTATTTTATTTTTTATTTTATTTTTTTATTTTATTTATTTAAATCGTTTTCTAATTGTATATAGTGTTACAGACAAAATGTCTTACACTCATCCAGAGTAGTTTTGGCTTAAAGTAGGGCTATGAAATTTATTGCGTTAACGGCGGTAATTATTTTTTCTTAATTAATCACGTTAAATAATTAACGCATGCGCTGCACGACTCACTCACGCGTTGCTGCATTCAATCTATAAAGGCGCCGTTTTACCAATATATAGAGCTAAACGCAGCGTATAATGAGCAGAGAGAAGTTGGACAGCCTTTGGAGCCTTTTTATATTTGGCTAAAGCCTTACAATCGCTCTCTCAGCAATTAAAATTAATGTGGAACGCAATGTGGGGAAGATAGGTAGTAGTTGATCATTTTCTTAACACCCTATGTTCTTTCCCAACGCAGAGAAGATATATCAATTGGTGCCCCTATGCACAGTCATGGTTGCACTTCCCATCATGCATTTGGGTTGAATGGCTGCAGTATCATTTACTGAAAGCTCAACAAATACACTAGATGGCAATATTTAGTCACAATATACAAAGTCACATTTATCCTTTAAGAATTACAAGTCTTTCTATCCGTGGATCCCTCTCACAGAAAGAATGTTAATAATGTAAACGCCAACCTGAGGATTTATTGTCATAATAAACAAATACAGTACTTATGTACTGTGTGTTGAATGTATATATTCGTCCGAGTTTTATTCATTTTTTTCTTAATGCATTGCCAAAATGTATATGATCGGGAAAAATTATCGGGAATGATTGGAATTGAATCGGGAGCAAAAAAAAAAAAAAAAGCAATCGGATCAGGAAATATCGGGATCGGTAAATATTCAAACTAAAACGATCGGGAGCAAAAAAAAAAACATGATCGGAACAACCCTAATATTGACCAATAAAAAACACCACACTCCCAATACAGCAGGTGACGGTATTCACCTGATGGCTGATTGCAAGCTAAGTTTTTGAGTTTAAGTCAGCGGCGCCCTCAGTTGCCCACACAGATGCCTGATCAAAATCCTTTTTTTAATCGACTTTTTTTTGTTAATTGGCCAATGTTGGAAAAAATTCCATGTATCGGGCTAATATATCATCCGGCCAATATATCCGTCAACCCCTATTCACAACATTTCTTAATATTGATCAGTTGCAGCTGCAAATACACACGTTCCATCTCCATTGCCAATAGAATTCGAGAAGAGTCCCCGAAAGCCGTACAAAGAAAAAGCCCCACACCTCTAGTGGCTTGGTGCTGAATGACAGAGCAACGCGTTCCGTTGACGAAGAACTTCGAATGGTCAATGATGAGGTATGGTCTACGCCGTTGATCTGCCGTCAACACAACGCTGAAGCATAAATCAGGCGTTACAGTGCAGCATTGTATTTATTTATTTTTCACAAGCTATTACACTATTTTACAGTATAACATTCTTTTCTTACTCTCCTTATCTCCCTTTGTATGTCTTCCTTCTGTCTCTTAGTGGACTCCCCTCCCCTTACATTCCAGCATCACCCTCTCCTCCTCCCACCTGACAAAGCCATCTTTGTATCACAGATGCTGTTTAATGTGGAGTCCTTCTCCTAGTGACTCCTATAGAGCAAAGGGGTCTTATTTTCCCCCCTTGTCATTACAACATGCTCTGTTTAGCAGTCAACAGCACTATGTTGAAAAGAAAGCATAAAACTAGGCTTTCAAGCTGTAATAACCGGTGCATGTGTTGGTCTTTTGCTGTGTATTTTGGTGACAGCCCATGACCTGAAACACAGTATCCTTACAGGAAAGAAAGTTCATTGTTATGGCAGCTGACTCAGAGGATGTGGACATCTCTCTTTTGAATTTAAAGCCATGAGTGTGGGTGTCTCTACAAAGACCACACAACACCTGAAGAACCACGTGGAGGGGATCAAGTCATGTTTGGATTGTAGAGTTGGGGGTAGGAATGGGGGAAAGGACATGACATATAGATGAGAAGGTGCTCCGAATTGTCACTTACTACTCAGATTTTTAACATAGTTGACTAGTGCCATGTACCAAGGGTATAGGTTTGCATAGGGACCGTGGGGACATAACACTAGCAACTTTTCAGAATGCTCAAATTGTCCCTACCAACTTTTAAGCAACCTTATTTGCATTACAGTGGGGTAAATAAGTATTTAGTCAACCACTAATTGTGCAAGTTCTCCCACTTGAAAATATTACAGAGGCCTGTAATTGTCAGCATTGTCAGCGATAGCCTTCAAAATACTGAATGTTTAACTAATCGTTGCCATTTTTCTCAGGAACCTTTTGTTGACCTGTGATACGGTGACCTTGTCTCCTTGCCTGAGTCTGTTTCTATTTCGCCTATTTGGCCTGGATGCCGGGTCCCGCCGGCCAAGGTCGTTGGAGCTGTGCCGGTGCAGGTCCAGCATTCATAGTCAGGAATCGAACCGCTGACCCTTCAGTTTCAGGACAACTCCAGCTACCAACTGCGCCACGGCCGCCCCCAAAAATAATTATCATTGTTTAAAAAAAAAAAGCAGTTACTCACAATGTTACTCATTATTTGAGTATACTTTTCACTGGAAACTTTTTTACTTGTAATTAAGTATATTTTTGGATGGCTACTTTTACTTTTACTTGAGTAATATGATTTTGAAGTAACACTACTCTTACTTGAGGAAAATTTTTGGCTACTCTACCCACCTCTGTAAATGTCCCATCCCCGGCAAAAAGTGTACATGACACTTATGCTGTGATAGCGTCCCTACCAAGGGCGTAGGTTTGCATAAGGACGGTAGCGACATAACACTACCAATTTTTCAGGATGCTCAAATTGTCCCCACCAACTTTTAAGCAACATTATTTGCATTAAAAAGAGTTCAGTTATATAGGTAATTTAAATTATCTTTCCATATATTGTAATGATAGAATAGATCCTACCATTATTGAGTGAATTATTTTCATTATATTCAGACTTATTTATCCCTTTTCACTTGCTGAATGTCCCGTCCATTTTTTTACCCCCTCAAACGAACGCTTGGTTGGCTGATAAGTTGAATCCCACCCGTTCCGCCACAAAGACACACACACACATACTCACACAGTCAAAACAGATTAATGTCGACAACATGCCGCCTCCTCCACTCCCTTCATAGAGGAGGGATATTTGAAGTCTTATTTTTTTCAGCCAGCAGCAGCCACTGTAAGTCATGCAAAAAGACATCAATAATGTGGAAGTGGGGGAAACACCACTAATTTTGCTACTCTGACCTGCATCGGAGTTAGCATAACATTAAACTTGCTAACCTGTAAAACTACTGCGGTCAGGCCAGCCTCTACAAGGAAC
Organism: Corythoichthys intestinalis; assembly: GCF_030265065.1. Classification (NCBI taxonomy): domain Eukaryota; kingdom Metazoa; phylum Chordata; class Actinopteri; order Syngnathiformes; family Syngnathidae; genus Corythoichthys; species Corythoichthys intestinalis. The sequence goes on along the minus strand of NC_080414.1, from coordinate 3,233,976 downwards.
AACGAAGTCAAGCTAGTTGTCCCTTATTTGGATCATTGTTTGCATTATGTGCATTATAGTAATATCGTCCAAACCTATGCCTTTGCCATGAACCTTGAGTGCATGATTCACTCTAAATAAGCAAATGATAGCGGAAAATGGAATTGGTTTATTTATGAACACAATAAAACTATCTGGTGCTCATCTATTGTGCTTAGGCCTATATACAGTACTGAACAGTGTCTGCATATATTTGTAGGTATATATTACTTTCAGGGAAAAGATACATCATCAGGACATAGTGTTTTATATTTATACAGTATATGTTATATACAGTGCATACCTCAGATGTGCATACACCATAATCCAGATGTTCTCAATCTGGCATGCAACAAGTCATGAAAATACAGACATGACTGCTTGTATTGTATGTTGAGCAAACACAGCAGACAGTCTCCACCTCATCCCCCACCAAGCCTGGCAACAATGGTTTTTACATTAACTTCAGTTCACTGTATTGGACTACCTATAAAGTATTAATCCTCTTCATTATGAATTATGGTGAAATCAAATGACTCAAAAACACACTGCAATAAAGTTGAACAATAAACATATTGACCAGCTTAACTTTATGGAATGGTAATAAATCCAGTGGCTTCAAAGCTGAACTATAACAGCCCTTGAGTGTGGTGTATAAGAAGTTATTTCCTTATACAATTTTACAACCTACTTTTATAACTCAGTGTCTCCTGTCTGGATTTTTTTTTTTTTGTCTGCATTCCTCTTAGTAGTAATGAAGTTGTGCATTAATCATTAACCATTCAACACAATGCTGTAAATTCCTGAGCTACAGTTATTTTGCAAAAAAAATATCGACACGCTTACCATGATTAAAGCCGTACAGGACACTTCTGTCATCATGCAGAAGAGAATCCAGCAGCTCGGTGATCCAGATTCAACCTCACGGATGACCCAAAACTCTTTTTTAGTTTCCTCCTGTGATTATCGTCCCTTTCTTGACAGCAGCATGGGCAACCTGTGAAAGACTTTCCATCCTAGCCCATGCATACACATACGTAGCCGCAATGACACATAGTACATGCATGCACTGCAATATCTACACACATTAAAAAACAGGCAGCCTCAGCCAATTGCGACGTGTCGAGGAATGTGACAGCAGCTGGAAGTCAAGCTGGAGAAGGACTGGAACAAGGGGAGGGAATCTCTGTCGCTCTCTCTCTCTCTATCACACATACACTCAAACTCCCCCCCACACACAGCATCGGGACACACACTCGCCTTCTAATTGGCAGGTGCTAACAAACCACCTCAACTTGACCCTTTCTCTCCAGTTGAAGGAGTGAAGCCTGCTGAATTATTAGGCTGGTGAGAAAAGGAACAAGGAACAAAGAAGAGCCAACATTCTTCCTTGCTAACAACAGCGATAAAGTCTTGGAGGCCTTGCTTGGATAGTCAAATTACAAGGAAAATGCTGTATTGTATGCAGAGGCGGGTAGAAAAGCCAAATATTTTGCTCGAGTAGTGTTACTTTAAAATAATATTACTCAAGCATAGACTTCATAATGCATTGACGGGACACGGGGCACGGAGCCGATATATAGGGGATCCATCTCTGTCAAAGCTGACCGAGTGAAAACACAAAGATTCTCGATTCTTGGTTATAAGCAAAACAAAAAACAGGCAGGTAGCATTTATTTGACGTAAATATTGCTAACTATGAGGCTAGTCATTAAGGAAATTAGCAGCCGCCATATGTAAGTAAACATAGAGCATTTTCCGTTGAAAATTCTTGTGAATAAATGCTTAAATCCCTGAATTCTTTATAGATATGGACGTAAAACAGTCTCGGTCCTTGGTTAAAAGCAAAAAAAATAAAAAATAAAAAAATGGACAGTTAGCATTTGTTTTACGTAAATATGTCACTGTGGCGCCACCTTATCACCATAAAGAGCTTTTTACGTTGAAAATTCTTACGAATAAATGCTGAAATCCCTGAATTCTTTATAGATATGGGTGTAAAACAGTCTCGTTTCTTGGTTAAAAAGCAAAAAAAAAAAAAAAACAAAACAAAAAAATGGGCAGTTAGCATTTATTTTACATAACTATGTTGAACTATGAGGCATATCTGAGGCTAGTCAGTAAGGAAATTAGCAGCCACCATATGTAAACAAAGAGCTTTTTCTGTTGAAAATTCTTGTGAATAAATGCTTAAATTCCAGAATTTTTTTTATAGATATGGACGTAAAACAGTCTCGATTTTTTGTTAAAAGCAAAAAAAAAAAAAAAAAAAAACAACAACAAAAAACGGGCAGTTAGCGTTTATTTTCCGTAAATATTGCGAACTATGATGCTAGTCAGTCAGCAAATTACCGGCCGCCAGATGTAAACAAAGAGCTTTTTCCGTTGAAAATTCTTGTGGACAAATGTTTAAATCCCTGAATTCTTTATTAATGGACGTAAAACAGTCTTAATTCTTGGTTAAAAGCAAAACAAAACAAAACAAAACAAAACATGCAGTTAGCATTTATTTTACGTAAATATTGCAGGCGACGTAACCTGAATTTCCGCGTAAGTCGGAATTAATAAATAACATAATAAAACATAACAAATAAACAATTAACTGATAATAATTCATTAATTATCTATCCACTAACATGTATTATACGTCACTGTACAGACCGCGCCAAGATGATGGAACTAAATCGTAACTAGACAGTGAGCTAAACTGTAATCTTATGGATGGCAGATAACGAACGCTTGTGAAAGCAGGGGGCGCGGTTGGCGAAGCTTGATTTGATTGGTCGTTGAAAGCATCGGGTGCACCCTGCGAGTATTGCGGGCCACAGCTGAACCCTTCTCGGTCAGTAATGTTGATGGCAGCGCTCTATGTCAATTTTCTTCTCTCCACTTTTTTACAACACATTAAAGACTAAGGGATTCATCACATACTGACTAACAAGAGGGACCTGTGTATCTATCAACATTTTGCTAACGCTATGCACACAATCCAAAAAAATCTCACCAGCATGTCTCATCACGTCTAGACAGTTCACCTAGGTCTATATCTAAACTCTAGCGTTTTACTTGGCACACTTTACAGGATGACTTCAACAACAACATGATTCATTCAGAACCATGACAAAACTTGGAAGTCTGTGTTTGGGCTATAGCTCAAGTGAAGTGTGTGACCTGATAAGAGCAGTCTTAAAAATGTACTGCGGTCACACAAAAACACTAAAACAAAACCTTAACCCTTTAAAAAGCTCCTTCTACTCTTGGAATGCAACGCTGCGGTACCACAAAGTGCATCCCTACTAGTATCCTATACTTTAGAACATACAATTTGGAGGACTTCATTCATTTCCTGGAGAACTAACCACATCTTGGCCCTCCCCTTTCTTTCTTTTTATCTTGACTGTGAAATTGGAAAAAAATATATTTAAAAAAATGCAAAATATCAGAAAAAAGTACAGAAAAACTGTTTTGAAATAACACGCATGCACATCAAGGCAAGGATGAAAATATGGAGATGGGGAAAAAAAAGCAAAGAGGTGTTAGTAGACTTCTTGCGGTCCAACTTAATTGAACCCAAAGTGTTTCCATAAGCTTTAAAACCATTGCCACTTTGTGGTGGCTTCTTGGGAGCAAGAGAGCTGACATCACCCGCACAAACAACAAGCAATGAATGTAACAACACTTGGCTCCAGTGTTGATTTGTCAACAATCAAATGACAATTACGAAAATATTTCGTCGACGCACAATTTTTACATGACGATGATGTGACGGTGACGAGCTAAAAACGTGGCATGGGAAACTAGAACATAACGAGACGAATGCCAGTAAACGAGACGAAAATGCGACATCGTTTCTGTCATATGTTCACAATGCGTGACATTTTCATGTTCTACGTCAGCTTGCATCGTGGCAGTGTTTGGGTTGTATCAACCATGTGAGATGTGCTGTGCCTCTCCCTCCTTGCCGAATTTTAAGATGTCTATCCAGCTAGGCTGCGCTCCATCTTGCTTGTTTGCAGATTTGTTTTCTGATCTTGGCAAGAGAGAATATGCAATGATTCTTTAGGCTTTCAAGTGCCTGTGAAAGCATAAAAAAAACTTAAACAGCATGATTTTGTAAATTAGAATCATATTTTGAGACGATTCGACTATATACAACAATTTGGCAAAGCGCAGATGATGAGAAATTAGTCTTTTAATCCGCCATTTAGCTACGCCTACCATTATAGGGCTCTAGCATCCCCAACAGGAGGATGATGTCGGCAGGGTCACGGTTTCATCTGATTTAGAATCAAGCCCATTGAGGGGGAAGATTCAGAACGAGGAAAATGCGGCGAAGAGAGCCGCAAAATGTCATTGTTTCAATCTCTGTACTCCAATATTTTTGCAGGATATTCTTTTTATCGAATTATTTTTCCCAAATTGCTAAATAAATAGTATGGTCATGACAAATACATGTCAAAATGGAATAAGAAAAATTCAAAATGGATTTATTCATTATGACATGGCAAAATTACTCCATAATGGTCAAAACTGTCGAAAATTACGGTCATAGACTTCATAATGTATTGACGGGGCGCGGAGCTGATTCATTGGGCCTATCTCTGTCAAAGCTGATCGAGTGGAAACACAGACAAAGAGCTTTTTCCGTTGAAAATTCTTGCGAATAAATGCTTAAATCCCTGAATTCTTTATAGATATGGACGTAAAACAGTCTTGATTCTTGGCTAAAAGCAAAAAAAAAAAAAAAAAGAAAACGGGGCAGTTAGCATTTATGTAAATATTGCGAACTATGATGCTAGTCAGTAAACAAATTAGCAGCCGCTGTATCACAGACAAAAAGCTTTTTCCATTGAAAATTCTTGTAAATAAATGCCCAAATCCCTGAATTCTTTATAGATATGGACGTAAAATAGTCTCGATTCTTGGTTTAAAACAAAACAAAACAAAAAAAATTCCGTTAGCATTTATTTTACCTAAATATTGCGAACTACGATGCTAGTCAGTAGGCAAATTAGTGGCCTCCGTATCACAGACAAAGAGCTTTTTCCGTTGAAAATACTTGTGAATAAATGCTTAAATCCCTGAATTCTTTATAGATATGGTCTTAAAACAGTCTCGATTCTTGATCAAAAGCAAAATAAAACGTGCAGTTAGCGTTTATTTCATGTAAACATTGCGAACTATGTTGCATGTCAGTAAGCAAATTAGTGGCCGTCATATGTAAACAAAGAGCTTTTTATGTTTAAAATTCTTGTCAATAAATGCTTAAATCCCTAAATTCTTTATACATATGGACGTAAAATAGTCTTAATTCTTGATAAAGCAAAAAAAAAAAGTGCAGTTAGCATTTATTTCATGTAAATATTGCGAACTATGATGCTTGTCAGTAAGCAAATTAGCGGCCGCTATATGTAAACAAACAGCTTTTTACGTTGAAAATTCTTGTGAATAAATGCTTAAATCCCTAAATTCTTTATACATATGGACGTAAAATAGTCTTAATTCTTGGTTAAAAGCAAAAAAAAAAGTGCAGTTAGCATTTATTTCATGTAAATATTGCGAACTATGATGCTTGTCAGTAAGCAAATTAGCGGCCGCCATATGTAAACAAAGAGCTTTTTACGTTGAAAATTCTTGTGAATAAATGCTTAAATCCCTAAATTCTTTATAGATATGGATGTAAAACAGTCTCGATTCTTGGTTAAAAGCAAAAAAACAGGCAGTTAGCATTTATTTAGCATAAATATGTTGAATGTGCTGCTAGTCTTTAGGTCACTGTGGCGACCCCCTTAGTACAACAAAGAGCTTTTTGCGTTGAAAATTCTTGTGAATAAATGCTTAAATCCCTAAATTCTTTATAGATATGGATGTAAAACAGTCTCGATTCTTGGTTCAAAGCAAAAAAACGGGCAGTTAGCATTTATTTAGCATAAATATGTTGAATGTGCTGCTAGTCTTTAGGTCACTGTGGCGACCCCCTTAGTACAACAAAGAGCTTTTTGCGTTGAAAATTCTTGTGAATAAACACTTAAATCCCTGAATTCTTTATAGATGTGGACATAAAATGGTCTCAATTCTTGGTTAAAAGCAAAAAACCTTGCAGTTAGCTGTTATTTACGTAAATATTGCGAAGTATAATGCCAATGCTGTAGCGGCTAATTTCTCCCATTGACTTTTTTCTCAACGTTTCAAAATGCACGCATGGTACGAAACATATAATAATTACCTTGAATCCTCGAACATCCTCCTGAGACAATCCTTAATGTTTGCATGCGGTACAGCTTTCGTACTTTTTCAACCTAAATCAGGCGTTAGATCGCTGCATGTGACCGACTGCTAATAAATGAAGCGGAGTGGGGGACGCCCCACTCCGGGAAGGCATGATGCAGTCAATAGGGAATGTGTCACGTCAATATATCATGAAGTCTTATGTTACGGTAATGAGTAAAATATGACTAAGACTAAAGACAAAAGACAAAAATGAAAAGGTCTGCCAAAACAACATTTCTTGGCACCGAACGGGCAGGGGTGATTATTCAAGTTTAGGCACCCTTTTGTTTGCAAAGTGATGTTAAATGTGTTGCGCTGACAGAGCAGATATTTCTCCACGTTTAACAGCTTGTCTTTATTTTGACATAAACAGAACATTTGCAGCATATGTGTGACAACATCTCATTCAAATGATAAAATGTGAATCCAGGATCAGTCCCATGTTTGGAAGTCAACCAGCATTACAGATGAAATTACAACCCCTAGCAAAAAGTATGGAATCACCAGTCTCGGACAAGCACTCACTCAGACATTTGATCATGTAGAACAAACTCAGATAAAAAGCTTGAAAAATTAATGAATTAGTTCAAAAGTACAACTCTTTAGCATTCAGATACACTAAAAGAAATGAATAAAAAACATTGTGGTGGTCAGTCAATGTTAATTTTATAGAGCAAGTGCAGGGAAATATATATGGAATCACTCCATTCTGAGGATAAAAATGTGGAATCATGAGAAACAAACAAAGAAATAATCAAAACACATCTCTAGTATTTAGTAACATCACTTCTGGCTTTTATGACAGCTTGCAGTCTCTGAGGCATGGACTTGATGAGTATTCATCATCAATTTGGTGCCAACTCTCTTTGATTGCAGTTGCCAGATCATCCTTGCAGGTCGGAGCCTTGCTGTGGACCATTTTTCCCCCCAATTTCCACCACCGGTTTTCAATAGGGTTGAGATCTGGGCTATTTACAGGCCATGACATTGACTGGATGAGTCTTTCTCCAAGGAATGCTTTAATAGTTTTAGCTCTCTGGCATGATGCATTGTCATCTTGGAAAATGACAAACATATTTTCAATTGAAGGGATAAGAAAGCTGTCTAAAATTTCAATGTAAACTTGTACATTTATTGAAGATTTAACCACAGCCATTTCCCAAGTGCCTTTGCCTGACATGCAGCCCCATATCATCAAGGACCGAGTGAATTTTGATGTTTTCTTCAGGCAGTCATCTTTGTAAATCTCACTGGAACAGCACCACACAAAAGTTCCAGCATAATCACCTTGTCCAATGCAGATTCTTGACTCTTGCCACCTTGTCCAATGCAGATTCTTGACTCTAGACAAGGTGATGATGCTGGAACTTTTGTTTGGTGCTGTTCAAGTGAGATTTACAAAGATGACTGCCTGAAGAAAACATCAAAATTCCCTCAGTCCTTGATGATATGGGGCTGCATGTCAGGCAAAGGCACTGGGAAGATGGCTGTGGTTAAATTTTCAACAAACGCACAAGTTTACATTGAAATTTTAGACAGCTTTCTTATCCCTTCAGTTGAAAATATGTTTGTCATTTTCCAAGATGACAATGCATCATGCCACAGAGCTAAAACTGTTAAAGCATTCCTTGGAGATAGACTCAACCAGTCAATGTCATGGCCTGCAAATAGCCCAGATCTCAACCCTACTGAAAACCTGTCGTGGAAATTGAAAAAAATGGTCCACAGGATGATCTGGCAACTGCAATCAAAAAGAGTTGGCACCAAATTGATGAAGAATACTCATCAAGTCCATGCCTCAGAGACTGCAAGCCGTCATAAAAGCCAGAGGTGGTGCTACTAAATACTAGAGATGTGTTTTGATTGTATTTCTTTGTTTGTTTCTCATGAGTCCATATATTTTCCCTCAGAATGGAGTGATTCTATATTGATTTCACTGCACTTGCTCTATAAAAGTAACATTTACTCACCTCCACAATGTTTTTTTATTCATTTCTTTCAGTGTTTCTGAATGCTAAATAGTTGCACTTTTGAAATTATACAGTATTTTTTTCATGCTTTTTATCAGAGTTTGTTCTATATGGTCAAATGTCCGAGTGAGTGCTCGTCCGAGACTGGTGATTCCATACTTTTCTGCTAGGGGTTGTACTACCTACAAAGGTACACTGCATTTTGTTCATTTTTCTAGGATTCACTATATTTGTATTGCACAATACATTATTTTGACGGGAGCATGGGAAGTTGGCAGATACTGTCCAGTGTGGAGAAAATAAAAGAATGTGCAAGGACCAATTCAAACACCGGAGGAATGCTCTCCATCAAGCCAAGCTGCTCGTCTTACGCTCCCACTTGCCCGCTATGGAATGTGTAATTACTCTACAATTAAAGTGCTTGTGCTGGTGACTTTTGATGACCGCACTCAGCTGCATGCGGCTTGGGCACGAGAGGCATAGCAGATATGGAAGCATTTGGAACTTTTTGTTCTTTCCACTAACGGTGAAAACAGCTGTTGAGAATTGCCCGTCAAGGTACATCTATTTTTTTGGGGGGGGTTGGGGCTTCTTCCTTCCTTTCAGAATCCATCCAAGCTGTCTTTCTTTGCTCAGACCACAGGAACGAAGACACCGCCATGATATGCAACAGGTAACACACAGATTCTTCTTTCTAGTGTTATAATTTGACTGGCATCACTATAAATCCTGGAGTGCAAATAAGCCTATAGAATTTATAGTACACTGACATCAATACCAAAAGCTGCCCTTGTATACATAACATGTGATTTATATCAACATATTGTAACTCCACATTTGGTTCTCAAGGTGTTATCAAGGTGCCACAATGCATACTTCTTTTATTTCCATGGTTAAAACTTTAGCTTAGAGGGTGCCAAGCCATTTTTACCACATATTTATACACCAGGTAAAAATATTCAGATGTTCTTTTCATAGACTACTTCTTAAGCATGAACACTAGACTCCATCCGTTATTCCGGGGTTGGGTTAGCAGCTTTAGCAAGGAAACCCAGACTTGCCTCTCCCAATCCCACTTCAACCAGCTCCCCCGACGGGATCCCAAGGTGTTCCCAGGCCAGCCAAGAGACATGGTCTCTAGCCTGGAACTCCAGACTCACCGCTGTTCCAGCTATAGAGTCTGGCGACTGTTCAGCTGATCAAATTCCCAGGGCGGAGCAAGCTACAGCAAACAGACAGCGGTGTGGACCAATCAGCAACGGGCGGACGTGACGTTGGTAAGGCGTCAAGAAACTCTAGCGCGAGGACGTAAACATACGAGGAGAGCGGAGAACGGAAAAGTTTATTCAACATGGCTAGCGTGAGACAGAGTTGGTTTTAGCGACGCAATGTGTTTTTGGTCATTTAAAACTGAATTTACCGCGGATAGGAACATATTCTTGGCTCTTCCGTTCGCCATCTGTGTTGTTGTGAAGATGACTTCCGACGTGCAAGAGGGACATTACTTGTTAAGAACACGTCACGCAAATAAACGAATCTGATTGCACAGACGATTTCGTTCGGGCTCGAGAGGCCAATAAGGAGCTGGGTCCCGGACTCTATAGCTGGAAGAGCGGTGAGTCTGGAGTTCCAGGCTAATGGTCTCTCTAGCATGTCCTGGGTCATCCCCGGGTTCTCCCGCTGGTGGGACATGCCTGGAACACCTCTCAAGGGAAGTGTCTGGGAGGCATCTGAACCAGATACCCGAGCCACCTCAACTGGCTGCTCTCAACGTCGAGGAGTAGCAACTTGACCTCCCGGATGACCAAGCTTCTCATCCTATCTCTAAGGAGGAGCCCAGACACCCTGCGGAGTGCGGAGGAAACTCATTTCTGCCGCTTGTATCACGACCCACAGCCTGTGACCCGTAAGGGCAGGAGCGTAGCTTTACTGGTAAATCGAGAGCTTTGCCTTTTGGCTCTACTCGACTGGTGCAGAGTCCGCATCACTGCAGCCGCTGCACCGATCCGCCTGTCGATTTCCCGCTCCCTCTCACCCTCACTCGTGAACAAGAGCTCCAGATACTTAAACTCCTCAACTCTCATCCCCGACCCGGAACACACCACCCTTTTCCGAGTGTGGACCACGGTCTCGGATTTGGAGATGCTGATCTTCATCCCAACCGTTTCACACTCGGCTGCGAACTGCTCCAGTGAGAGTTGAAGATCACAGCTCGATGAAGCCAACAGCACTACATCATCTGCAAAAAGATGAGATGCAATGCTGATGCCACCAAACCGGACACCTACAATGCTTCGGCTGCGTCTAGAAATTCTGTCCATAAAACTTATGAATAGAATCGGTGACAAAGGGCAATCTTGGCGGAGTCCAACCCTCACTGGGAACGAATTCGACTTACTGCTGGCAATGTGGACTAAACTCTGACGCTGGTCGTTCAAGGACCGGACAGCCCTTACCAAGGGGCTCGGTACCCTGTACTCCCGAAGCACCCCCAAGAGGACACCTTCTCCACCACAACGGAGCGCTGCAGAGTCCGCATCACTGCAGCCGCTGCACCGATCTGCCTGTCGATTTCCCGCTCCCTCTAACCCTCACTCGTGAACAAGACCCCAAAATACTTAAACTCCTCTACTTAGGGCAGAATCTCATCCCCGACCCGGAGAGGGCACACCACCCATTTCCGACTGAGGACCACGGTCTCGGATTTGGAGGTGCTGATCTTCATCCCAACCTTTTCACACACGGCTGCGAACAGCTCAGGGAGAGTTGGAGATTACGGATGGATGAAGCCAACAGCACCAAATCATCTGCAAAAAGCACAGATGCAGTGCTGATACCACCAAACCAGACCCCATCAACGCTTCGGCTGCTCCTAGAAATTCAATCCATAAAAGGTTATGAACAGAATCAGTTAGAAAGGACAACCCTGATGTAGTCCAACCCTCACTGGGAACAAATTGGACTTAACTGCCAGCAATGTGGACCAAACTCTGATGCCGGTCGTACAGGGACCAAACAGCCCTTACTAAGGTGCTCAGTACCCCGTACTCCCAAGGCACCCCCCACAGGACTCCCGTAGGAGCACAGTCGAATGCCTTCTCCAAATCCACAAAACACATGTCGACCGGTTGGCCGAACTCCCATGCACCCTCGAGGACCCTGGTAAGGGTGTAGAGCTGGTCCACTGTTCCACAGCCGGGACGAAAACCACACTGCTCCTCCTGTATCTGAGATTCGACTTCCCGACGCACCCTCCTCTCCAGCACCTGAATACGCTTTACCAGGAAAACTGAGGAGTGTGATCCTTCTATAATTGGAACACACCCTCCGGTCAGTCCCCCTTCTTAAAATATTACTATCCCTCGCAACGTTTTGAATTCCTATTTTTATGTTATCCATTTTACCTCATTTTGAGGTGATTTACAATCTGTTCCACAGATCCAAAAATCAATACCATTTTCCCCAATTAGAAACATCGGCGTTTTGTTTTAATAAAGTTCCCCCTTTCACTACATCATAGGTAGATCCTTGGCACCAAAAGTATGCACTATTAAGCACAAAAATAGTAACTAGGTGAATTCGCAAGTAGAGAGTTGCCAAAATAAGACAGAGAAGACTTGGGTACCCGTCAACACACCTTTGTCATCTGTCTTTACGTTCGTGTTGAGACAACAACGAGTTGTTGAGTCTGATGACAATGTTGGCAAAGTCAGTGAGTTCCACAAAGTCAGAAGTGATAATGTTGACGCCATCCAATCCGGGCTTCTGGACCTCCACCCAGGACATGATGGCTGGGAGATTTCTGGTTTGAAAAAAAGCAGACAAGATTCAATAACTGATGTTGAAGATATCTATTCCTTACACAGGATCAAATACAGTACACACAAACCATGACTGCTACACATTAGACGCCCTTTCCTCTCAAATATTTGGCAGGCAGAACAAAACCAGGAAGTCAGCATGTTTGTCTAAAGGCGATATATAATCCCGTTTCCTCACAAGGCCAAATTAGGTCTCCTGTCTCACCGGAGCATCCTTGAAAAGTTTGAATTCCTAAGCGTATTTGACTTTTTCTAAAGAATCTGAGCATAAGAGCATACATGTTCTCTAACTGAAGGTTTGTACATTTATTCTCAAGCAAAACTAAGTGACTGGGAAGTTCAAGTTCACAGTATTGTGACTGTTTCAGAAGACTCGGTCCAGGTTTCAAGTTTAGAACTGGATTAGGATAGCTATCTAATAGGACTGGTGATGATAGGATATTTAAGGGGTACAGAGCCCCTAAAGAGACACTGACAGGAATTAAATAAATTTCAGAGATCTGGTGCACAAGTTAGCCAATTGTTGTAAACATTAGCATTATATAGCATATAAATTAGCAGACTTTTGCTATGCAAGTTAGCCAATTGCAACAAATGCAACAACTGGCTAATTTGCTGGGCAAATATCCGCTAGCTTAAATGCTAGATAATGTTAATGTTTCCAAGAATTGGCTAACTTGCATCACAAAAGTCCGCAAGCTTAAATGCTATATCATGGTTATGTTTACCAGATAATTTCTGGTGCGCACTAGAAACAATCTGGCGTGTACCAGAAACCACCTGATAAACATTAGCATTATATAGCATTTAAGCAGGTGGACTTTTGTGATGCAAGTTAGCTTAAATGCTATATAATGATAATGTTTACCAGATAATTTCTGGTGCACACTAGAAACAATCTGGTGTGTACCAGAAACTACCTGATAAACATTAGCATTATATAGCATTTAAGCAAGCAGACCTATGCTATGCAAGTTAGCCAATTGTTGGAAACATTAGCATTATACAGCATACAAGCAAGCAGACTTTTGCTATTCAAGTTAGCCAATTGCAACAATGCAACGACTGGCTAATTTGCATAGCAAAAGTACACTAGCTTAAATGCTATATAATGCTAACGTTTACCAGATAGTTTCTGGTGTGCACCAGAAACTATTTGGCAAACATTAGCATTATATAGCATTTAAGCTAGCAGACTTTTGCTATACATGTTAGCCAACTGTTGGAAACATTAGCATTATACAGCATTTAGGCTAGCAGACTTTTGCTATGCAAGTGAACCAATTGTTGTAAACATTAGCATTTTATTGCATTTGAACTGCAGACTTTTGCTAGGCAAGTTAGGACATGTTGTAAAAATGTGGAATTGTTGAAAAAATTAGCATTTTATTGCATATTAGCTAGCAGACTTGCGTGATGCAAGTTAGCCAATTTTTGTAAACATTAGCATTATATAGCATATATGCTAGCAGACTTTTGCTATGCATGTAAGCCAAATGCAACAATGCAACAACTGGATAACTTGCATAGCAAAAGTCCACAAGCTTAAATGCTATATAACGCTAATGTTTACCAGATAGATTCTGGTGCGCACCACAAACTATTTGGTAAATATTAGCATTATATAGCATTTAAGCTAGCAGACTTTTGCTATGCACAATAGCAAATTGCAGTAATCGTTAGCATTATATACAGTAGCATATAAGCTAGCAGCCTTCTGCTATACAAGTTAGCCAATTGTTGTAAACATTAACATTATATAGCATACAAGCTAGCAGAATTTTGCTAAGCAAGTTAGCCAATTGTTGGAAACATTAGCATGATAAAGCATTTAAGGTACCTAACTTTTGCCATGCAAGTTAGCCAATTGCAACAATGCAATAACTGACTAAATTTGCATAGCAAAATTCCGCTAGCTTAAACGCTACATAATGCTGATGTTTACCAGATGTTTCTGGTGCGCACTAAAAAATCTTGTGCGCACCAGATTGCTTGGATTAATTTTATTTCTGATTTATTTCTTCAGGGGAACACCACGTGGTGTCACGTGGAATTACCAAACTTTATAGTATTACAAATTGCTATACTGCCCTCTATTGACATATAATAAACCTAACAATAGAAAATGCAATTGCTTTCTCACAATATCCCCGCTCAATCCCAAACTCTTTACCTTTCCACCAAATAATTCCGTAGCCCCCAAACCAGTCCTCTTGCCACAGTGTTGACCCGAGGTGTGAGGATGGCTTGGGACACGTGGAACGAACCCTTCTTGGCTCTTTGCTTCAGTGTGGTTTCCAGAAACTATGAGGCAAAATGTTTGTTTGTTCATGCAAATTCAAATTGAGATTAAAAAAAAACAAAAAACATCCAAATCAGTTGGTAGACATCATACATACATACATTGAAACACTGACCTGGATGAGCTTGCCGGGTTCAGTGGTGTTTGCCCATGGTGCGGGGATCTTGCTGCCAGGCCACATGGCAGGGACGCCTTCACCTGATGGATGATGGTAGAAAACTATCACCTGCGGGGTGAGGGTTTTAAAATCTTAAGTCTTCATATCGCAGACAACAGCACTTTATTTTTGAATGAGAAAAAAAGCAATGTCATACTGAATATGGTGACATAATCTACAAATGAGCTGTAAACCAATATAATTTTGCTTATTTTATCTCAGTTTTTCCTTACGTCACAAAATGGTGGCTATATTATATCCTCGGTGTTACTGTAATTATTGATCATTATGAATTTATAGTTGAGTGTCGATTATTATGGGCATAGCTATGATGTCATAATTATTAAAAGAGGCAATGCTGCCCTCTGCTGCTGACAATAGCACACACACACATTCTTTACTTCTTGCCAACTAAACCAGACACGGATTAAGGTCAGGAGTCAAGAGTTCAACCATAAAAACACTCACAAACGTGAATTTTAATTATCATACCCAAATATTTGCATGGAGATATATTCTCTAACCACTGTCTTTGTTTGTTGTTCTTTGAAAACAGAACAAAGAATCAAGATCTCTACTTGGGACTTCACTATCAGTTGACGGGGTTCGGGGCCGATCCGTAGGGGGCCAATTTTCAAAAAATTTCAATTCAAATATTTTCAAAACCAAAGCTGCTAGCAAGTCTTCTTGAGCAGCAACATAAAAAAAATTCAAAGTCGTTCCCTAATAAAATCCCGATTAATATTTTTTTTAATTCAAGTACAACAAAACTTAAAATGGCTATAACATTCTAAAATTTTACGCTAGAGGCACAAAAATCACCAAATGCAGAGATAATCACCTATATTTTCAGGATCAATAGCAATATTTAATATGTCATAAATCTTTGCCCAAAATAGCAACTTTTTAAAAATTTTGTGCAAGTTTTCAACAGCTAATAAATCACTCAATTTTCACATCAGAAACTTAATACTTGAGGAAAGCATGCAGAACCATCTTAGTTTTACTCAACAAAAGCAAAATTTGCATTTTTCTATATACAATCACAACTTATTCATGATGAATTCCGCTATTGTGTAGAGATACAAAATCCAACATGCTGGCCGTCACAAAACTAAAAGATTTTAAGTTGAAAATTCTTGTAAATAAATGCTTAAATCGTGGAATTTCTGTAGATATGAATATAAAACAGTCTAGATTCTTGGTTAAAAGCAAAAAACGGGCAGTTATCGTTCATTTTACGTAAATATTTCAAGCCAAAGTTACGGTATTGTGTGATCTAACATGGCGGCCGTCACGAAACAAAGAGCTTTTTAAGTTGAAAATTCTTGTAAAGAAATGCTTTAATTGCAGAATTTCTGTAGATATAAACTAGTGCTGCAACGAGTAATCGATTAACTCGAGTATTCGATTAGAAAAAATACTCAAATTTTGTTGCTTCGAGTATTCGTTGAATTGAAATGGCGTTGTAATGGTTTATTTTGAAAGTTTTTGCATGTAGTTTTATTGATTAGGGTGGATACACTGCCCTCTGGTCTGCCTCTGATCATATGGCTGAATCCAACTGCTCCCTGTTAAGACCAACGTAAGCTAGGTTTTTGTTTGACCTAATGTTTTTTTTTAATGCATTTATAATTTAGTTTACAGGTATATTTTGCCGTTTTTTGTGGGAATATGTGTGATCCATTTGTTCAGAGCATTGTAAAACAAATTTTTTTTTAGCATTTTATAGCATTTAAGCTAGCGGACCTTTTCTATGTAAGTTAGCCAACTGTTCTTTTGTTATACATAGATCCTAATTTTAAAAAAAAAATTATACCGTTTGAAGCTCAGCTATGGTATTGTAATTTTTCCTGTTCCTTATCCGATTACTCGATTATTCGAACTAACTAGTCCATCGATTAATCGACTACTAAAATATTCGATAGCTGCACACCTAATATAAACAGTCTATATCTTGGTTAAAAGCAAAAAACAAAAAACATAAACGGGCAGTTATCGTTCATTTTGCGTAAATATTTCAAGCCAAAGTTACACAATTTTTATCCATTAATTTTTTTCACAATGTTTCGAAGTGCATGCATTGTGGTATTTAATAGTATAATTGCCTTGAATCCTCAACCAAATCACTCTTGCGACACGCTTGCCTGCTTGAATGCAGAAAAACCGTTGTCTTATTTCCACCCAAATCCGGCGTTGGAACGCAGCGTGTGTTTGAGTTTATCACAGTGAAAGCCAACACAACGTTCTGCCTGGGTTGGCCCCCTATGGGAAGGCGTGGCGCAATGTCTGTGAGAGCTGTCTTGTCAACCGATGGTGGAGTCTATGTATGAAAAATGAATAATCTTACTGAATGTTCCAATCTGCAATAAAATAAACTCGATGAAAACCGTGATAAGGGGATAAACAGCAGACTGGACAATAATTAATGGGATTAATGGGATGACACTCAATCCCTGGCTAGGAGAGTCACAGAAGCAGAGATGACCTGACAACTGGTTGCACGCTTCCGTGTGGTATTGCTTGTGCATGAAGATGTAAGTCTTCTCTGCTAACCCAAACACGAACAGAAGCATAGACCTACATTTACAGCATAAAATGTAGTATTTCTTCATGAAATTGTTTGTTGTTCCAATATTTTGTTCATTGAATATTATAGCATTGTATTATACTTTATTATTACAGTATTTTTTTTTGTAATGCAATGGTATCTCGACTTACAAAATTAATTGGTTCTGGAAGTAGTTTCGTAACCTGAACATTCCATAAGTAGAGACGCGTTTTCCATGTAAATGCCCTAATCTGTTCCAAACCCCCAAAAATTCAGACATAAATCTTTCATAAAGCATAAAAATGCATCAAAACATGTAACAAATACATGTTACAAATAGATTACTGCATAACAACAATAAAACGAGAGTTGTGCGTAATGTATAAAACAAAGAATAAAAGTTAAAATTAAAGATGCCGATCGATCGGGTACGATCACATCATTTTCAAAGTATCGGAATCGGCAAAAAAATATCGGAAGTGCATTTTTATAATATATAAATATATTTTATTTAAATAGTTTTCTAACTGTATTTAACGTTACAGACAAAATGTCTTACACTGATCCAGAGTAGTTTTGGCTTAAAGTAGGGCCATCAAATTTATTGCGTTAACAGCGGTAATTAATGTTTTTTAATTAATCACTTTAATTAATTAACGCGTGCGCTGCATGACCCACTCACGCATTATCGCGATCAATCTGTAAAGGCGCAGTTTTACCTATATATAGAGCTAAAAGGCAGTGTATAATTAGTACAGGGGATTTTGACAGCCCTTGGAGCCTTTTTTTATATAGCTAAAGCCTTACAATCCCTCTAATGTGGTAATGTGGGGAAGAAAGGTAGTAGTTGATCATTTTCTTAACACCCTTCTTCTTTCCCAATGCTGAGAAGATATATGAATTGGTGCCCCTATGCACAGTCATGGTTGCACTTCCCATCATGCATTTGGGCAGAACAGTTAAATGGGTGCAGTATCATTTACTGAAAGCTCAACAAATACACTAGATGGCAATATTTAGTGACAATATACAAAGTCACATTTATCCTTTAAGAATTACAAGCCTTTCTATCCGTGGATCCCTCTCACAGAAAGAAAGTTACTAATGTAAATGCCATCTTGAGGATTTATTGTCATAATAAACAAATACAGTACTTATGTACTGTATGTTGAATGTATATATTCGTCCGAGTTTTATTCATTTTTTTTTCTTAATGCATTGCCAAATGTATATGATCGGGAAATATTATCGGGAATGATTGGAATTGATTCGGGAGCAAAAAAACAACAAAAAAAAGCAATCGGATCGGGAAATATCGGGATCGGCAGATACTCAAACTAAAATGATCGGGATTGGATCGGGAGCAAAAAAACATGATCGGAACAACCCTACTTAAAATACTCTCACGTAAAGCTGTGGGAACACGAAGGGCGAATGAAGAGGACGCTGGGATACACACATACACATACAGTAGAGGCTCCTCTTAGCCAATTGGATGCCAGGAAGATAGCCAAAAGCAGAACAGCTATAAGTATGCTACATTCAGTAAACTCTGGGAGCTGCGAATAGGAGTATTTTTGCCTTTCATATCCTGAAATTTCATTCGTAACAAGAGGCAATATTGCCCTGTTGAGGGTCGTCTTATCATTAAAATTCCTTATGTAGAGGCGTTCGTAAGTAGAGGTACCACTGTATATTGATGCTTCATATAGGCCTATTGTATGTAAGTGCAACATAGAGTCAAATGCTACTCTCTGCATTAATGCTTGAGCAACTGGTATCGATGTGTTAATGTCGTGACAGCCTGACCTGGTATTTGCTTTTCCAGAGGTAGTCCAGAGTGATGGTCTCCACGTCACAGTTTTTACAGAGCTTATTGCCGAATACTTCTTGAAGCATCTTGATGAGGTATTCGTGGTGTTGTGAGCTCATCTTGTAGTAGTGATTAAAATCCAGGAAGATGACCTGTTTTTAACATCAGTTAGTTGACCTGTTGAGGTGGCGATAATAAATATACTATGTTTTTTAGGCTTGTGATAAATTGATTTCATAAAAACTTTACCTCTGTCCTGTGCTCACACAAGAAGGCGTTGATTTCTCGGAGCCCGTCCCTCACCTATTAGCACAGAGGAGACTAATTACTCATACTTCATAATAGCTTAAGCATAATTAAATCCTACCAGCGTATTTGATGAGATGAGACACATATGTACTAATTCCATCCACATGCATACACATCAAGAAACAAGTTCACTGGGTGTCGCCCTGGCTCGCTCCCCAATTCCTTTTAAGGTAAGACACCCCTTTTTCGCTAGGGACATCCCATATAAAAAGACAGGGAACAGAGGGTTTCGGTTCAGAACGATTGTGGAAACTATATCATGTAGTACAGTATTGCATAGTATTGTTCCTCTCCGTTCTCCTTGCAAGCTATTCACTGGACTGTCGCCTTATGACTGAGGAGCAGACTCCCGTCTGACATGGATAAAGGACAGCTGCGCGCTGGTCTGGCCAACATGAGGCTGTAAGTTGTTTCAGCTAATATATGTTTGTGTATGCATTTGCAATTAAGTTTACAGCTACAGTTAGTGGAGTTACGTGTGAGCGATTTGCTATTTGAATTGTCAATATGTCAAGATGAGACTCCGGCGTCGTGAAGCGGAAATCGTGTAAGTCGAGTACGTCCTAACCTGGGGACTACCTGTATTTATAAATGTCCTCTAAATGATTGATATTTGAACTTGACATTTTAATGGTCCTTTGAGCCGGATTACAATATATCCGGAGTTCCCAGAAGCAAAGTCGACATCCAGTCATGTCATACACATCGTATCATTTGGCGGTTAGGCTAAACCTTTTGACTAGATTAGTGGTCTCCAAACTATTCCACATAGGGCCGCAGTGGGTGCAGGATTTCACTCCAACAAAACTAGACCACACCTTTTCACTAAGCTGGTGTTTTATAAGTGCAATCAGTTGATTGCAGTCAGGTGCTGCTTGTTTTAGTAGAAACCACATTGGTTAAAAAGGTCTGTGCTTGATCGGTATGAACAAAAACCAGGACCAACAGTGGCCCTCGAGGACCAGTTTGGAGACTCCTGGACTAGATGGACGTTTGAACACCAGTTGTTTTGTGTCAAGTGTTTTATTGTTTAAATGCGTGTCATTTTGACCGTGAGTGTACATATGTGTTACAGCTTGCAGTAGATAGATGGCGAGATAGTGTAAAGCGCTTTGAGCGCCTTGAAAGGTGGAAAAGCGCTATATAAGTACAACACCATTTACCATTTACAAATTGTCAAAAGTGGAGGAAATAAAAAGCTTCAAAAAGCACAATTGCCTTGTTTGATGTCTGTAAAGCTGAACAACTATACCTTTGGTGAGGACAGAGCATGTCATATTAATAAAGTAAAGTACAAAAACAAGATACTGTGAGGTACAATAAGGTACTGTTTATGCGACTAAAAAAAAGTACGTCGTAACTCGAGGACTACCTGTATTTATAAATGTCCCCCTAAGGATTGATATTTGAACTTGACATCTAAATGGTCCTTCGAGCCGGATTGCAATATACAGTCGACATCCAGTTATGTCATAAACATTGTATAATTTGGCGGTTAGGCTAAACCTTTTGAACAGGACTAAACTTCAGGACTGATAATAACGATTGTGAACAAGAAGTTTTTCCCCTCCCTGTCCTGTGCCCACCTTGTGTCCAAACAGCCCATGGATAAAGAATATCTCCAGCCCCGGCTCGCCTGGTTTGGACGAAACCCTGAGGTCAAAGTAGCGAATGCCTGCATCCAGTTGCTCCTTAAAAGTCAGGTTCTGCGGAAATATACACACCTGATTGCAATCCCTCCAACATTACAGAGAATTCAAAGTGAAATGGATGTGTACCTGGGTCATGGACCACTTCACCATGACCTTCTTGGCTAAAACGCTAAACATGGTGGCCAAGTATTTGACATAGACCTTTTGATCAGGACCTACAGGAGCATGTACATCTACCCAATAGGTGAACGAGTCATGGGACCCTGGAAAAAGATGAAGAAGATCTGCATGAAGACCCAAGATGGGAACAAATGATGATAATTGTGATGATGAGTGAATGAAACAACACTAAACATTACAGGAACAGACAACACCTAGTACAAATCTCCTTATTTAGGTATAAAAATTGCAAATTCTTTTTAGATATGTGAGATGGTGTAAAGGGGGTGGCTCACCTGGAATCGCAAGATGTTTAAGGGGCATGACACAGAGTTTGGGGGGCAGGGAGCCCATCCAATCTGCATTGACATTCCCGATCCCAGCAGGTCGAGTCTTCATGTCCGTCAAATGCCAAAAAAAAAAGCCCCTTCAGGAAACGGCTCTGCGGTGCAGGTGCGAACTGGGTAACGTAAGCCCTCCGACCCTCAGAATTTGAATAGGACTAGAGATCATCTTGAAATGTTATCCGAATGCGTATACACCAAAACGGCCTTTTTCCTGAGTGGCCACTGAGTCAAGTTCCGGTTTGGCTGGACCACGCACACGCTAGAGGTGATGCGCGCTAACGACCTTAGTAATCCTCTTACCAAGACAGTCCACTCATTATCCACCCAGCTGCTACTTATGCCAGGACGTAAAGACCACCCTCGGGCAGGACAACGCATATGCATAGATGAATCACTTTTTCTTTTTCATTTGCTCGATTGTAAATAATTCAAACATTTCAAGTCACATTTAGTGTTTATATAGACTTCATCACAACAATATCTCAAAGGAATTTTCCATAATTAAAAAACGGGTTGTAAAGTAGTTACAATAACATTGTGACTTGAGCCTCACGGAGCACGTTTTAGGTATCCCATTATATTTCTTTAAAAGATGGTGGAATGCGTTAAAACAGGACCACTAACTGCAACTTCAACTGTATTGCAAACTAGAAACTGCAATTTTCTGGAGAAATTGCACTGGGTCTTTGCGTGTGTGTGTTTGTGTGGAGATACAGATCTTAGCCCCGCCTAGGTTGGTTTGGGGACATTTCGGTGACAATATCAGGACACTTCCTGTTGACTTGGGGACATTTGGGGGTCACGTCCTGGTCATTTGGGGACATTTTGGGGGCGTCTCCTGGTCATATCAGGTCATTTGGGGACATTTGGGGGCGTGTCCTAGTCATATCGGGTCATTTGGGGATATTTAGGGGGCATGTCCTGGTCATATCAGGTCATTTGGGGACATTTGGGGGCGTGTCCCGGCCATATCAGGTCATTTGGGGGCGTGTCCTAGTCATACCACGTCATTTGGGGACATTTGTGGGGCGCGTCCTGGTCATATCAGGTCATTTGGGGACATTCGGGGGCGTATCCTTGTCATGTCAGGTCATTTGGGGGACACGTCCTATTGATATCTGGTCATTTCCGGTTGATTTGGGGACATTTGTTTTTTGCCATTGAAAATGAATAGGAAATTTGGACGTCCATGGCCGTCAATGGCATCGATTTACAGTTGTCTCAATTGAATCTAAGTACATTGGCATCAATGGAATCGACAAACATGGCCGTCAATGGCATTAAACAATGTAAATGCCATTGAAAATGAATGGGGAATTCTGACGTCCATGGTCGTTAATAGCATCGCCTTCCATATGCGTCAATGGAATCGGAGACATTTAAGGGACACGCCCTATTGATATCTCTTCATTTCCTGTTGATTTGGGGACATTTGGTTTTTTTTGCCATTGAAAATGAATGGGAAATTTGGACGTCCATGGCCGTCAATGGCATCGACTTACATATGCGTCAATGGAATCCAAGTATATTGGCGTCAATAGAATCGACATACATGGTCGTCAATGGCATCAATGCAATGTAAATTCCATTGGAAATTTCATGGGAAGTAAATGGGAAATTTTTTGAAAGTTGCATCCCATTAAAAATGAATGTGAAAGTTTTTGGCAAATTTCCGGGGAACCGTAAAGTTTTTTTTCAAATTCTGTATACAATTTTTATGCCCCTCATCGTCCTGGAATTTTCGATGCCCAAATTATGTGATTTGGTAAACAATTGTAGGACCAGTTACATTTGGAAAATGTGTTTTGTTTTTTTGTGTTTTTCTTCGAAAAATTGCTGAAAAGTTGGCATTTATGGGCGAACGGAAAATTTTTCGGGGTCGTTCGAAAAATTTGCTGCGCCGCGCAAAAATTCACGTCGTTTTGGTCTTTGAACCGCGCTGATCAGTCAAACGCTTCGGGCTGTGCGGCGTGCCGATGAAATCCCATTCAGAAAAATAAAAATAAAAAATAGAATTTCAATATCTGCACTGCAAAGACCCAGATAATGAGGTTTTATGAGCATTCAAGAAACAGATATGGGGAAAAACTGCAAACAAAAAAATGTAATTCTCAGTTTGGTTTTTGACTATTTTTGTAACATTTTGAAAACAGTTTTCACCTGCATGAAAATTTGTTATTAAGCTGGAGATGGTGATTTTATGAGGAAATGTGAGAAATTCCAAAAGGTTCAGATACGTTTTCATACCACTGTAACATTCAAATCTATCAATAAAACTTTTTTTTACATGTTCACATGACACAAATATAATTTCATATTCATTTCACAATTAAAAAAAAAAAGAACCGACAATGACTATCTCACAGGTGAATTTTCACCATTCAACAAATTCCCAAAACAAGTCCCACAATGCTTTGCGCCGTCACCCGGGCGGCATAAACAAGCGTCGCATTCGTGTGCGCGTTACCAAGGAGAGCGCGCGCGCACGCATACACATACATACACGCAAACACCCCAACCCACGCGCGCACGCAGACTGGACGGACGGACGCACTAAACACTCCCAAAGATCTTATCGCAAATGCTTGACGATGCGACAATTCTATGGAAAGTAAAGAGTCGCTATCAGCAGCACCAGATGACCAAGCAAACAAAACGCCTTAAACGGTAAGTTCAGAACGTTTAGAAACAGTATGTGTGAGAGAGGTGGACTTGTTGAATGACTGACTGGGCGAGCTGTCAAATGTTGACATCTCAACTATACATGGCTCTTTATTTTCCTTTTTAACATTAGATGATAGTCAAGAGATGGGAATATAAGAATGAGTGACTCTGGGTGAAGGCTTTCCCCCCTATATCTGCGACCAATAATGTCTAAAGGTTGAATTGTTTTTTTTGGACACAGATTTGTCTTTGGTTTATTTTCCATGTGCGTTTTGCGTTACAATTGACCTTGATTAGCTAACTAATGTCATTTCTAACACGGATACTTGTTAATTCCTTTTAAATCCTTCTAATAACAGGGTGCCATATGTGAGGGTGGAGTGCGGGGCAGCTGGCCACCGGCTGTCCTTCCTCTTTAGTGTCTTGAGAAAAGATATGTTAGGGTATACAGTATTTATATATTAGGGCTGTCAAACGATTAAATTTTTTAATCGAGTTAATTACATCTTAAAAATTAATTAATTGTAATCAATCGCGATTCAAACCATGTATAAAATTTACCATATTTTTCTGTAAATTATTGTTGGAATGGAACGATAAGACACAAGATGGATATATACATTCAACATACGGTACATATGGACTGTATTTGTTTATCATAACAATAAATCAACAAGATGGCATTAACATTAACATTCTGTTAAAGCGATCCATGGATAGAAAGACTTGTAGTTCTTAAAAGATAAATGTTAGTACAGGTTATAGAAATTTTATATTAAAACCCCTCTTAATGTTTTCGTTTTATTAAAATGTGTAAAATTTTCAATCAAAAAATAAACTAGTAGCTCGCCATTGTTGTATTGATGTCAATAATTACACCATGCTCACTCACTGTGCTCAAACCCATAAACTCATTTGGACCCAAGTGCCAGCAGAGGGCGCCAAACACCAAAAAACAAGTAACAAGCGGACGTTACACTGTACTGTACATTTTAATCTGTTTGAGCGGGGCATGTGCGTTAATTGCGTCAAATATTTTAACGTGATTAATTTAAAAATTTAATTATCGCCCTTTAACGCGATAATTTTGACAGCCCTAATATATATATATATATATATATATATATATATATATATGGAAGACCAAATCTGCATAAATAAATAAATGAAAAATAAATAAATAAATAAATACGACTACAATACAAAAATAAGAAATAAGATTTGTAGATTAAAAATAACTATGGAAATAAACACATATTGTATATACATTGAATTAAATATCAAACAATTAATAAAAGCGCTTTGCTCTCATATTTATTATGTAAACGTTTGTATTCTTAAAACAGCTCTGCATATAGCTGCTGCTTTCTCAATTTTAACTGGCGTCCAATTCGAGCAAACTTCCCAATAATGAAGCTCACTTATACATTTTACTGGCAGTTTAGTGCCAGAGAAGTTAGGACCTAGAGAATTTGTTGCTAGTGCTGTTAGCAGGGAGATGACCTCCTACATACTTGCCTGTCAGCTTAATCTGCTGAGTGCTGGCAACGTCATCTGTTTTCGGCGTGCATGTGCGACTGTCACACATACTGAACCATTGTCACTATTAAGGGCGTAGGTTTGGTCTCAACATTGGTAGGGACGATATAACAGCATAACCTGCATGTACACTTATTGCTTGGGATTGAACATTAATAAGACTAAACAGAGCGGGTGAACGGGGGTCAGGGCTACATTACTCATGAATATGAACCCAATAATTTGATATGCTAAATCAGGGGTGCTCATTACGTGGATCACGATCGACCAGTCGATCGCAACGCTAGTCTGGGTAGCTCACGACATCATCTCCTTCTGGTTTTATCGTTTCCAGCAGAGTTCACGCCATTTCTCACAGTTTAATTCATGTTAATATTAGAAAACACAAAAAGAAGGACACTCCGAAGCAGCTTCCTACTCGAGTTTTGCAGGTTAGCAAGTTCACACAGTTTAATGTTATGCTAACTCTGATGCAGGTCGGACTTTCAGTAACTACATTAGTGGTGTGTTTCCCACCTCTACAACATTGGCATCTTTTTAAATTACTTACAGTGGCTGATGCTTGTCCAAAAAAAGTTCTAATATCACTCGTCTTCGGAGGGGTGTGTCAAGTCATCAGCCAATCAAACGTGCAATTGAGGGGGTGAAAATGGACTGGCGCATTCAGCAAGTGAAAAGGAGTAAATATAAGTTTGAACATAATGAAAATAATTCACTTAATAATGTTCGGGTCAATTTTATCCTGACAACATATGGGAAGACAATCTAAATTACCTGTATAACTGACCTCATTATATAATGCATATACTGTAAGGTTGCTTAAAGGTTGGTGGGGACAATTTGAGCATCCTGAAAAGTTGGTAGTGTTATGTCCTTATCGTCCCTATGCAAACTCACGCTCTTGGTCACTATAGATAAGAGCTAAAACAATTTAATAGTGTGATTGATTTTGTCGAAATGTATTTCTATATCTGTTCAGTGCAGGTTTGCCATGACAACCAGTGATGACCCATATCAGGCTTTTCACCACTGACTCCATTCCTCCAAGATGAATTATGAGCCACAAGAATCACACATTTTTTGCCTCAGTTAAAACCCTTCCTGGAAAAGTGCAGATGAACACCACTTTGATTATGATCAATGAGTCGAGACCATTGTGAGACATGATGAACCGCTACACCACCCTAAGGCAGCTAGGTGATGGCACCTATGGCAGCGTGCTTATGGGGAGAAGCAACGAATCTGGAGAACTTGTTGCCATTAAAAGGTAAGGATGGTGATAAAGTTAGCACATGACTTATGTTTTGATCACTTATCTAAGCATGGAGGTGTCATCACAATGTGTTACTATACAGGTTTGTTATTCAGAATTGTTTTAGCCCTTTAGCCCTATATTGTCATTATACAATTGTACAACGAAATTGTGGAGCATCTCCATTTACAGTGCAGGATAAGTAAAAGTCTCAAAAGTGACTTGCAAGTATAAGATCTAAATAAATATAAATGTGTGCGAGGTAGTCCTATGTTCAGGCAGTGCAAATAATCCAAGTGAAGTAGCAGCAGTCGAAGTGAAGGCATTGAATATTGCACATTAATATTGCACGTAAGTAAGTATTGCACATAGAATATGTATGAATAGAAATAGCAAAGTGAAGGCTCTGAATATTGCACGTTAATATTGCATGTGAGTCGGTATTGCACATAGAATATTGCATGTAAATGAATGTTGGACATTGGGTGATGTGGTGTTACATATGGCAGTTCAGGGTGGAGATGGCTTCAGCAAAGAAACTGTTCCTCAGTCTGTTTGTTCTTGCTTTTAAACGCCTACAGCTTCTCCCAGAATATCCATTAACTAAAAATACTTTTGCTACTTTGCCAAACGTTATTTTAGCCCAACACTAAGGGTAACAAAAATAATTGTTCTTTTTTTCCTTCACCAGTGTGTCAGCAAGCTTTAATAATACATGAGATACCCAACAATGTGTCCACGGCTTGATTGTTTGGTTACCATGTAAAACAATACATGTATCATGGTGAAAGGGAGTGAAAGTAGAGGGAGGGTGGGTGTGTCCAGTTACTAACCTAGTGGAAAGGGAAGCCCGAAAATGGCAGGGACCCACAGAGGAAGAAAATATATCAACAGAGAACTTGCTTAACAAGTACGTGTACTGCGTGCCCTTGCGTGTACCTGTACTACTAGTGCGCGCGCTCGGGTGCACCTGTTCTACAAGTGCGTGTACCTGTACTACAAGTGCGTGCGCTTGCGTGCACCTGTTCTACAAGTGCGTGTACCTGTACTACAAGTGCGTGCGCTTGCGTGCACCTGTACTACAAGTGCATGCACCTGTACTACAAGTGCGTGCACCTGTACTACAAGTGCGTGCACCTGTACTACAAGTGCGTGCACCTGTACTACAAGTGCGTGCACCTGCACTACAAGTGCGTGCACCTGCACTACATGTGCGTGCACCTGCACTACATGTGCGTGCACCTGCGTGTAGCTGTACTACATGTGCATGCACCTGTACTACAAGTGCGTGCGCTTGCGTGCACCTGTACTACAAGTGCGTGCACCTGTACTACATGTGCGTGCACCTGTACTACATGTGCGTGCACCTGCGTGTAGCTGTACTACATGTGCATGCACTTGCGTGTACCTGTACTTCTAGTACGCGCGCTGGCTTGTACCTGTACTACAAATAGGCACGCTGGCTTGTACCTGTACTACAAATAGGCACGCTGGCTTGTACCTGTACCGCAAATGCGTGCCTTTGCGTGTACTTGTACCGCAAATGCGTGCCTTTGCGTGTACTTGTACCGCAAATGCGTGCCTTTGCGTGTACTTGTACCGCAAATGCGTGCCTTTGCGTGTACTTGTACCGCTAGTGCGTGTGCTTGCGTATGCTTGTACTGCAAGTAGGCGCGCTTTCATGCATTTGTACTGCATGTAGGCGTGCTTGCGTGTACTTGTAATAAAAGTGCGCGTGCTTGTGTGCACTGGTACTTGTACTATAAGTAGGTGTGCTCTCGTGCACTTGTAATAAAGTATGTGTGGTTTCATGTACTTGTAATACAAGTATACAGACCATCACAGCAAAGCCTCCCACGATTTTATCCTGAAATAGCATTTTCTAGTTTCTGATTGAAATGTTATATTGTTATGATAACGCATCTTGATTCTCCACTACTTATCTGGCAACCCAAGGAGAAAGACGGGAATGTTGTGCACTTCAATATTGATCCTGGTTGCAGTGCCGTTTTTGGCCACTGATCTTAACTATTACTCCTTTTAATGGGACCAAATATACAAAACTGCTCTTTATATAATACATACACACAATACTTGGTTCTGAGCATTTTACTTATGGAAAATGGAACTTTCTTTTACAGAATGAAGAGGAAGTTTTATTCATGGGAGGAATGTATGAACCTCAGAGAGGTGAAGGTAAGGATGTGTTTGAATTTGAAGAAATCTTGTTGTTTTACATTTACACAAACACAC
The DNA here is from genome assembly GCF_030265065.1 of Corythoichthys intestinalis. Taxonomy (NCBI): domain Eukaryota; kingdom Metazoa; phylum Chordata; class Actinopteri; order Syngnathiformes; family Syngnathidae; genus Corythoichthys; species Corythoichthys intestinalis. The sequence goes on along the minus strand of NC_080414.1, from coordinate 3,204,899 downwards.
TTGATTTGCCACCAAAGATGAAATAGCACGATTCATATGGTGGATAACACTTATATTACCGAAACTTAATGGGCATGTTTCTGACACGATGCACCTGACTGTCATGAGAACAGAACAGCCTTATTTACTATATGTATTTATTTATCAGTCTCTGAAGAAGCTGAACCATGCAAATGTTGTGAAGTTGAAGGAAGTCATCAGAGAGAATGATCACCTATACTTTGTATTTGAATACATGAAGGAGAACCTCTATCAGCTCATGAAGGACAGGTAAAGGAATCAATATTACACATTATGGAATACTGTATGTCATCAGTGCTAAGTAGAATGTTCATCCTATAATTGAACTAATTTATACCACATTTGACGAGTAATATTTCAGAATAAAATGCTCCGTGTTTGATGTCTAACGCTAGCCTGACTTATGGAGGTTTTGTTTAATCTTATGTTTACAGAAGGAAATTATTCCCTGAATCTGTGATAAGAAACATAGGTTTTCAGATATTACAAGGCCTGTCATTTATTCACAAACATGGTAGGTTGTGGTCCTGTCAAGGCCTCAAGCTGCAAGATTCCCTCTCAGAATGGATGGAATCTTGTAGTTAATGAAGTCTCTATTTCCGCTGACTTGGATTTGCTTAACTCTTGCTTAACTCTTTTCTTTCTTGTAATCTAGTTTGCTTTTTGAGAGGGGCAATAACAAAAAAATGACCACATTTATTCAAATTGTAGTTTCACATGCATGTCCCTTTCTTGAATCTGGACAATGTTTGTTTGACATTCCATTTCCATTCCTCTTTCTGTCTTTGGCTTCATATTAGAGAAAATAAGATGTTCTCAGAGAATGAACTGAGGAACATCATGTTTCAAGTGTTAGCTGGCTTGGCTTTTGTACATAAGCATGGTAAGTAGTTTTACGCTGTCTCCGTTTTCTGCTCTAAAAGTTGTTGAGTTGCTAGAAGTCATTCAGCAGTGGAACTTCTAAAATGAATTTCTCAAAGGAGATCCAATTTGGAATTCAAACAATACTAACATTGCACAAAAACATGCATACGGGAGTGATGATAACCATAGAATTGAACAAAGATGAGTCCGGATCGGGGACAAAAAACAATGTCACATAATAGACATTTTGACTGTAGAAGTTCCACTGTGGTAAATGACAAAGCGTATTATGTTTTCAGAAATACATATGCTTTAAAACAGATCTGGACAAAATATATTAATTGTGACACTCAACATTCACATTTTAGTATTTGACAGTGGTGGATGAAGTACCATATTTTCCACACGATAAGGCGCATAAATGGTTTTTAAGCACTTCAAATATAATAATTCTGATAAGATTTAAACACGGTTGTGTCCCACCTAATTATTTTTAAACAAAAATAACATAGAAAAATGCTTGTCTTTATTAAATGCTTCATTGAGTAAGTCCACTCACTTACACACAATGAGTTGCCACAGCAAGTGTAACAAGTTAAACCATGATTGACACATGCGGCGCCTTGACATTTCGGCTTCCAAGCTTCTCTGGCAAGATCAAAACTTAACGCCTGTCAATCATCGTTAACTTTACCAATCAACTCTAGTGCACTGCCTGACCAAGGAAAGCAGCAGGCGGGAGAGTGAGAGACCACGTGATCGGAACGGGAAACTAATAAAAACGGTATTTATTTATTTATTTATCTTTTAGTTGAAAAAAAAATCCCCAATGGACTGAGGGCGCGAAGTAGTATATATATATAGTATATGTATTATTATTTTTTTTACATACATACGTATATATATAATATTTATATATGCACACATATATACAGAGATCTGAGTCGATATTCAAAGAAAGAACCAGAAAATTCATTGACTGCTCAGTTTTATTTAAAACTGTGCAGAATGGAAAAAACTAGCAATGAAATTGAATTCACTGTAAACAGAAGCTTAATTAACAAGCTCAAAAACTCCAATAGTTAGCTTAATGCAAGCAACTATCAGGTGCATACCGCCACCTACTGTACTAGAGTTTGGTGGGTTTTATTGTTCAATATCTTGTTCACCTGCCTAATCTTGCTTGTACTCGTGTTGCTGCCTCTAGTGCTCAGTTACGGTATAGTTGGACGGAGTTGACCGATTGCGCCGCATGAAAACAAAACTATCAATAGCGTTCCGCACGTAACCTTTGCTCATTAATATTCATGACGTTAGCAACTGTTGCTAGGGGGTCAAACTTGCGTTTGTCCGTGATGCTAGATGCATGTAAATAGTGTACGAACGAGGTGTTTACTGAGGTAAACCTACCAATTCTGTCCAAAAATGATGTCCCTGGTGCCAAATTCACTGATAAAGATGTGGAAGAACATACAAATGTTCAGCTAAAGAGATGGCTTGAGTGTCGAGGGCTGAAAAAGACGTGAAAAAGAGCAGACTTACGCCACTGACAATGACATTTCCCTGTTTCAACAAGCTATCCTTTACCATGATATGCCCCGTCTTTCTCATATATTATATATTCTGGTTGTCATACATCTCTGACTGTTTTTGGGGGCAATTTATATCGCTATTTTTTTGTAGCGATAGCAAATGCTCCTCAGTGACAACCAACGAACACTTAAATTTTTTTCATTAATAACAAATTTCAATTCTGTTAATTTCCTTACACTTCTCCTTACTAAAGTTGTTTCTTTACAATAGAAAAGTTAACAACATTGGCAGTCAAATACCATTTTAATTTTTTTTCAGGTCATTCATTGTCAGACAGAAGCAAAATGGCAAAATGCCACATTAAAAAATAAGTAAAAATATCAAAATGGTTTACCTCTTCGTCCTCTGTAGGACCATAGCCCCCAACAAAATGTTTACTGCATATAAAGGTGAATGGCTTCACCTTCCTGGTGTTAAACTGGTCTTTTGGACGTCCACACAAGTTGATCCATTGTTCACATTTTCCCCTCTTTTTTGGCTTCGGTAAACGTATGAAGAAAACAGCCTTCACGTGTCGCGATGTCTAGAGTCGTTTCTACAAGTTCCATAGCAGCAGTGTTTACTCGCCATCTTCTTTTTTGAAAGATTACTGGCAGAAAACAAGCAGTACTGGCATGGGTTGTATGCGAGCACGCTTTTATGTTGACCCCCTTCCGGTGTATGATGGTGACGTCACGCAGCCTTGCGGTCAAAAATAGCATTCGTGTGGTATGCTATTCACAGTGAGAAAAACAAACAAACAAACAAACAAACAAACAAACAAAGGTAACGTGTAACGCAAGCGACAATTTGAAAAGTAGTGGAGTAAAAAGTAAAAAACCCTGCTATAAAATATAATGAAGTAAAAAGTGCCACTTCAGATTTGTACTCAAGTACAAAAAAATGTACTCTTACTTCACTACATTCCACCATTGGTATTTGATAGATGTTTAAAATTTTGTCCAGGTCTATTGGTTCCTGTAGTATAGGCGAAATTTAATTTTACGAAATTTTACATAATCTAAAATACCGATTACAGGTTTCTTCCACCGTGACATGAAGCCAGAAAACCTTTTGTGCATGGGTCCAGAACTGGTTAAAATAGCAGATTTTGGACTGGCTCGGGAGATCCGCTCCAAGCCTCCCTATACTGACTATGTGTCGACAAGATGGTGAGAGTTATTGCTTTTAAAAAACGAGCCCAAAACCTGTCTCGTTAATCAGTGCTTTTCGTTTACATTTAACTGAGATTGTTTTCATTGGGTAGGTACCGAGCACCAGAGGTTCTGCTCAGGTCATCTACTTACAGCTCTCCGATTGACTTGTGGGCTGTGGGATGCATCATGGCAGAACTCTACACACTCAGGCCTCTCTTCCCTGGGAACAGTGAAGTGGATGAGATTTTTAAGATCTGCCAAGTCCTAGGCACTGTCAAGAAGGTGAGACAAAAAAAGAGACAAATATAAACACATTATTGGCTTAAAAGTAGGGCTGTCAAACGATTAAAATTTTTAATCGAGTTAATTACAGCTTAAAAATTAATTTATCGTAATTAATCGCAATTTAAACCATCTATAAAATATGCCATATTTTTCTGTAAATTTCTGTTGGAATGGAAAGATAAGACACAAGATGGATATATGCATTCAACATATGGTACATAAGTACTGTATTTGTTTATTATAACAATAAATCAACAAGATGGCATTACCATTATTAACATTCTGTTAAAGTGATCCATTGATAGAAAGACTTATAGTTCTTAAAAGATAAATGTTAGTACAAGTTATAGACATTTTACCCCTCTTAATGTTTTCGTTTTAATCAAATTTTTAAAAATTTCAATCAAAAAATAAACTAGTAGCCCGCCACTGTTGATGTCAATAATTACACAATGCTCACGGATGCTTAAGCCCATAAAATCAGTCGCACCCAAGCGCCAGCAGAGGGCGACAAAACTCCAAAAAACACAAGTAACAAGTTGGCATTGCACTGTGCTGTCATTTTAATCTGTTTGAGCGGGGCATGTGCGTAAATTGTGTCAAATATTTTAACGTGATAATTAAAAAAAATAATTACCGCCTGTTAACGCGATAATTTTGACAGCCCTACTTAAAACTTATAAAAAACATAAAAAAGGGACCTATAATATCAGATAAATCTGGATCGAAAAGTGCGCCTTTGTTACAAGAGCGCCTCTTAGGAAAGCGAATAATCGCTGCCGGCTCCTTCAGTCAAAATAACCTGGAATTCTATCACTTCAATGGCAGACAATGAGTTAAGCTTGGTGTAATACATAAAATTCCTACTTAATGCTTCACTAAAGCCCCTTTCAGACATACACTGAACTCCGGTTAAATCCTGGGTCGATTTACACGGAGATGACACGGACATTAACCGGGTCGCGTCCTAATGTAATTTCCGGGATTTACCCAGGACATGGTATTAGGCATGTGCCGGTATGAGATTTTGACGGTACAATAAACGTGGGCAAAAATACCGTGGTTTCACGGTATTGCAATTATAGCTTCAAAATGTGTTATTTTGAGATGTATGGGTTAAAAAATATATATTTTTCCATTGAACAGGATTTTTTTTTCTTTTCAGAACATAGTTGCAAATTGGAACATGACTATGTTGTTAAAATACATTATCAATTAAAAAAAAAAAAAACATTTTAAACAAAATTAAAATAAATATAACTTATAGACTATACCCATCGCCACAGCTCAAGTTGCTCAAGATTAGAGCAAGAACAAAATAATTTCTATAAAAAAGTACAAAACCTTCTGAATAAATTTTTTTAAAAATTGTACTGCATGACTTTTTTTGGAGGGTGGAAAAGCTCATGTGAAGTTTCGCCATTTTCAGCCACTCTGTCAGCTGTAGTCTACATGATGTCATGCCTATGTGTTAAAAAACAAAGAATTCATAAGTTAATAAGTTAGTTAAAATGTATAAGTTAGTTTAAAGTGTAAATCTTGTTGTGGAAAGGTTTCATCTAAACAAACAACCAAACAAAAACATTGGGAGTGAGACCTCTCCTTGATCCAGCGAACGTGGATTTCTGCTTAGGGCAAGAGCATCTTTCGTAATTAGCGATCTTGGATTCTATCCCCTTTTCCCCTTCATTCAAGCGAATCAAGCTTGTTTTCTCACTCTGCGGCTGTAACACTCGACGAAGTTGCTCTCCCAGCTAAGCCTAGGCTAACATTTGTCTTTGTAAGCTTTTAGTTAGTTTGTATTTTGAATTTGAACGGAAAATGTGTGTTTTGTTTTTGGCGAACTTTTTCATGGTGCTAATCTGTTGAAGCTACTCACACATGGAAAAATACAATTGTACAATGTTTTAAATGTATTCATTTTGTATATTCCACTTACCACAATTTGAGAGCTCAAAAAATTGAAGAAAAGTACGCCTAATGTTTGGAGTATTTGGGTATTTTGGGTTCACTGGCTGTCAAGCCGATAGCTTCACTTTCACACACAGCAACAAAAGGGAGGGGGTGATAGCGCTGCCGCCCCAAGCCACTTCTGGCTGCATTTTTGACACATGAAAAATAGCGAATACCGTACTACGGTCAGACGGAAAATTTTAGTGGTTTTGAAACCGCAACGTTTTCACACCACGGTAAACCGTGAAACCGGTAACCGGCACATGCCTACATGGCATGTGTGAAAGCAACCATTTCATTCCCGGGTCACAGCTCGAAGGCTGATGATGTAAATATCATGGTGGGCCAATCGTCATTTCCTCTTTCTTCACGGTAGGACGATAAGCGATAAACAAACATCGCAATTATTATCATGGCAAACTGGTAGCAAAATTAAGCTGGAAACATAACGAAATTAAATTGCTACTGGATGTTAGAGCCGAGAAAGAGCCAGTCCATCATCCATCTTTGGAAATGCGTGGCTTATTTTGTTGCCAAACCAACCAAAAATGACGTAATGTCGAGGTTATAAAATCCTGCCCCCACTCTCTCTGCACACAGAGAGCGCCGAGTCGCCAACACAGGACAAGTCTGAAAGTGTCCAACCCGGGTAATTCCCTGTACATCCCCCATGTCTGAAAGCAATGACATGGGTAATCCGGCGTCATCTTACACAGGACTGTAGTGGTTATAAGTCTGAAAGGGGCTTAAGAATGACCTGAAAACTGTACACCAGTAAGGCAGTCAGAATAGGCCGCAGCGCATGTTTTGACCTTTAACCAAGATGAGCGTCAAAACAGACATACGAATGGACAGTAAAGCATTTTATCGTCTTTTTCATTAGCTGGACTGGCCAGAGGGCTACCAACTGGCTTCAGCCATGAACTTTCGCTTCCCTCAATGTGTGCCGACCCCCTTGAAGACGCTCATTCCCAATGCCAGCAGAGAGGCGATTGCTTTGATGAAAGACCTACTCCAGTGGGACCCCAAAAAAAGACCCACCGCTGTACAGGTAAACACACCAACCTCCTAGAGCATTGTTTTCCGAAATTTCCGGGTTCGCGATGAGTCAGCAACCAGCACACTTTTGCTCAATAGACGATCTTTATTGATTAGAAAATGCAGAATAAATTAAGATTTATTGATTACAATCCCACAAGAGCAAGCAAACACGCATAACAAACGCTAACGATGACGCTAGATTTGAGTTTGTCAATCCCAGAATCCCCGCGTTACCGTTGCAGCACAACCAGGTGTCCCTTAGCAATGAAAATCGCTTACCGTGACAAATGAGCGGGACCCAACGCTCCGGTGAGGCGGCGAAGGAACAAAGCCAGGCGATCCGTACGTGACCCGCTGGCTGACTTCCGCAATTTCTTATACGTCGCCATTCTGTTGCGGCTCACCTAGTATTACTCAATTCAATTTATCAAACAACACAACCCCACAAATCTCAGTCAGTTTATCAAGTAATACGACAAACCAAGCCGACAACGCCACTAATGGCGATGTTTAAGAAATTGCGGAAGTCCGCCAGGGGTCACATACGGATCGCCTTGCTTTGTTCCTTCGCCGCCTTCCCGGAGCGTTGACTCACGCTCATTTGTCACGATAAGCGATTTTCATTGCTAAGGGACACCTGGTTGTGCTGTAACGGTAATGCGGGGATTCTGGGATTGACAAACTCAAATCTAGCGTCACCGTTAGCGTTTGTTATGCTTGTTTGCTTGCTCTTGTGGGATTGAAATCAATAAATCTCATTTATTCTGCATTTTCTAATCAATAAACATCGTCTATTGAGCAAAAGTGTGCTGGTTGCTGACACATCGCGAACCCGGAAATTTCGGAAAACAAGCATGCATTGACGAGATTCACAAATTGTAAAGGTAATCCGTATTGTCGGCAGTAAGTCGAATTCTTTCCCAGTGAGGGTTGGACTCCACCAAGGTTGCCTTTTGTCACCGATTCTGTTCATAACTTTTATGGACCGTATTTGTTGGCGCAGCCGAAGCATTGAGGGGTTCCGGTTTGGTGGCATCAGTGTTGCATCTCTGCTTTTTGCAGAGGATGTGGTGCTGTTGGCTTCATTAAGCCGTGATCTCAAACTCTCACTGGAGCCGTTTGAAGCCGAGTGTGAAGCAGTCGGGATGAAGCTTAGCACCTCCAAATCTGAGACCGTGGCCTCTCTGGGTCAGTGGTGAGATCCTGCCCCAAATGGAGGAGTTCAAGTAGCTTGGGGTCTTGTTCACGAGTCGGTGAGAGATCGACAGTTGGATTGGTGCAGCGTCTGCAGTGATGGGGACTCTGCATCGTTGTGGTCAAAAAGGAGCTGAGCCATAAGGCGAAGCTCTCGATTTTTCAGTGGCTCTACATTTCTACCCTCACCTATGGGTTCTTTTGGTCACGAGTCTCACGACCCACAACTCGAGACCGAAAGAACAAGATCCTGGATACGAATGGCCGAAATTAGTTTCCTCCGCAGGGTGCCTGGGCTCTCTCTTAGAGATACAGTGGGGTAAATAAGTATTTAGACAAGCACTAATTGTGCAAGTTCTCCCACTTGAAAATATTAGAGAGGCCTGTAATTGTAAACATGGGTAAACCTCAACCATGAGAGACAGAATGTGGAAAAAAACAGAAAATCACTTTGTTTGATTTTTAAATAATTTATTTGCAAATCATGGTGGAAAATAGGTATTTGGTCAATACCAAAAGTTCATGTCAATACTTATGCACCCTTTGTTGGCAATAAGGGAGGCCAAACGTTTTCTGTAACTCTTCACAAACTTTTCACACACTGTTGCTGGTATTTTGGCCCATTGCGCCATGCAGATCTCCTCTAGAGCAGTGATGTTTTGGGGCTGCCGTTGGGCAACACGGACTTTCACCTCCCTCCACAGATTTTCTATGGGGTTGAGATCTGGAGACTGGCTAGGCCACTCCAGGACCTTGAAATGCTTCTTACGAAGCCACTCCTTTGTTGCCCTGGCTGTGTGTTTGGGATCATTGTCATGCCGAAAGACCCAGCCACGTCTCATCTTCAATGCCCTTGCTGATGGAAGGAGATTTTCACTGAAAATCTCTCGATACATGGCCCCATTCATTCTTTTCTTTACACAGCTCAGTCGTCCTGGTCCCTTTGCAGAGAAACAGTCCCAAAGCATGACGTTTCCACCCCCATGCTTCACAGTGGGTATGGTGTTCTTCGGATGCAATTCAGTATTCTTTCCTCCAAACACGAGAACCTGTATTTCTATCAAAAAGTTATATTTTGGTTTCATCTGACCAGAACATATTCTCCCAGTCCTCTTCTGGATCATCCAAATGCTCTCTAGCGAACCGCAGACGGGGCCGGACGTGTACTGGCTTCAGAAGGGGCACACGTCTGGCAATGCAGGATTTGAGTTCCTGGCGGCGCATTGTGTTACCGATAGTAGCCTTTGTTACTGTGGTCCCAGCTCTCTGTAGGTTATTCACTAGGTCCCCCAGTGTGGTTCTGGGATTTTTGCTCACCGTTCTTGTTATCATTTTGACGCCACGGGGTGAGATATTGCATGGACCCCCAGATCGAGGGAGATTATTGATCTTGTATGTTTTCCATTTTCTAATAATTGCTCCCACAGTTGATTTCTTCACACCAAGCAGTTTACCTATTGCAGATTCAGTCTTCCCAGCCTGGTGCAGGCCTACAATTTTGTCTCTGGTGTCCTTCGACAGCTCTGTGGTCTTGGCCATAGTGGAGTTTGTAGTGTGACTGACGGAGGTTGTGGACAGGTGTATTTTATACCGATAATGAGTTAAAACAGGTGCCATTAATACAGGTAACGAGTGGAGCCTCGTTAGACCTCTTTAGAAGAAGTTAGACCTCTTTGACGGCCAGAACTCTTGCTTGTTTCTAGGTGACCAAATACTTATTTTCCACTCTAATTTGGAAATAAATTCTATAATAATCAACCAATGTTATTTTCTGTTTTTTTTTTTTAGGTTTACCCATGTTGACAATTACAGGCCTCTCTAATCTTTTCAAGTAGCAGAACTTGCACAATTGGTGGTTGACTAAATACTTATTTGCCCCACTGTAGGGCGAGAGGCTAGGTCATCTGGGAGGGACACAGGGTCGATCCGCTACTCCTCCGCATTGAGAGGAGCCAGCTCAGGTTGCTAGGGCATCTGTTTCCGATGCTTCGTGGATGCCTCGCTCGGGAGCACTCAGCACTCATGTGGCGCTGAGGCGGGCAAAATCCTCAACTCTCGTTGCCCTGACAACAGAAACGCCCGAACTCTCCTGCCCAATCCACAACAGACAATAACCTTAAACAACACACCCTTCTTCCGGACCACAGCCCATCTCACCAGAGCCTTTGAAACACTGAATGTTTAACTAATTGTTGCCATTTTCCCGGAAATCTTTTGTTGACCTGTGATATGGTTGGCTTGGATCCAGCCTCCCTCTTCGTCTGGGTCTGTTTGCTATTTTTGCCTTGGAATAAATAGTTAACCTGTGTTTTGAAGCCTTTTCCCAGCTTTTAAAATGGAGTCATTAGAGGGGGTTAAAAGTAAGGTGAACGCGTTGAGTTTGGCCTTTTGGCCGGGTTGTTGGGACCGCCCCGGATCATTGGAATTGCACTAGCGTGGTTCCGGCGACCTGGCTGGCGTGGTCCTGGCAATCTGGCTAAAAGGTCAAATTCCAACACCGGGTATGTCTCAACGGCGGGAGGCCCCGGGGACAACTCGGGACACGCTGGAGAGACTATGTCTCTTGGCTGGCCTGGGAACGCCTTGGGATCCTGCCAGAGGAGTTGGTTGAATTAGCTGGGGAGAGGGAAGTCTGTGCTTCCTTGCCCAGTTTAAGCGGTAGATAATGGATGGATGGATCACCTAATTGTTATTGACAACAATGTCAGTAGAATTATTTTGTGTCCTCTCTTGTTAGGCCCTTCGTTACCCATACTTCCAGGTTGGACAGGTCCTCGGTCCTCGTCCTCACAGCCAAGAAGCCAAGAAGGTCCAGGCCCGACAGATAATACAAAAGCAGGTCTCAGATTCTAGGGTGGACCCCAAACCCCCAAACTTTTCTGAGCCCAAAGCCTCTAAATCACCTCCACAAAACACTCAGCAGCATCAACCTCTGCAGCAAATCATCCTTCCTCAAGCCAGTAAACCAGGCGACATCAACCAAGGAGTGAGTATTGATCTTAATCTTTTGTTAATGCATGTTTGTGTTGACCTTACGCTATCTTCTTTCCCTACAGAAAGCAGCGCCAATTGGCAATGAAAACAAAATTGGAGCAGGCATAGTAAAGAATGGAAGACGCCGCTGGGGCCAGACTGTAACAAGAACCTCAGACAGTTGGGATGATTCTGATCAATCAGACACAGCCGTTTCTCACTCCAAGAAACCTAGTCTAGGAAACTCACAGGAGGAGAGGAACTTGAAGAAACTTCGGCCTCAGTATGTGATAAAGCTAATCCACAGATTGTGGAGATCTGGTTGTATTGGCATTATGACATAAGCATGTAAACTGCAATTCCGTTTTTCATCGTGCAGGGCCAGGGAGAACAAACCTCTGTATTCCTACAGCACTGTTACCAAACTACCTAGCAATGTTACGGTTGGTCCTGTGGACCCCAATCTCCCAGGATCTGCAGCACGCCAGCATTACCTCAGCCAGTCCAGATACCTGCCAGGTAAAACTGCTCGGCTCTGAATTGTGTGACAGACAAATTGCATGATTACAGATATCTGTTTTTAAGGATTGATCAGCAAGAATCAAGTAGCATCAGGAGAAAAAGTGTTGACCAGTCTCAGATTAAGAGACTTGTGGGAGAACTCCTCAAACACTGGAAACAATCCACTTATTCCCGTTGGAGCTGGATTATCAGTCAACAGAGCTAACCCAGGTATGAAGATGTTCATTAGGACTAAAGGATGTGTGACATTCCATTTTTAGCATAATGTTAAAAAAATACCGATTTTGGATTCTACAGTACGTAGCCACATTCACTGGCTTCTGTTATTGTTTATCACAAAGAGGCCCTAAATGGTAATTATTCAGCTAATGTCTCCCCAGAATTGGTTACAGCAGTCAAGTAAGCTTAATGTCTGCGACTTTAAAGATCTCAACAATTCATTTGTCATGTAGACAAGACACACAATATCACTCCCTACTGTGCCCGCTCCTTCCCAGCCTCACCTCGTCTCTCCATCTGCTTTGCTTATGTATGAGATTAAGGCCGTCAGCTAACAGGTTTTTCCTAAAATAACTACCAATTGCACCCCTACTAGAGTAGCCACTCATACACCTAAATGCAGCAGTGTTTGTTTAGCTTCTGCTCACCTGTTGATCCACCTTTTTGTTCTCTGTGTGAAATCAAGTCGATTGTTTATCCACTCAATAGGAGAAGGGTTGGCAAAGTGATTTTCAGATTTGCACAAGCAATTGGCTAACCGGAATGAATAGTAGCTAATAGCTAATATCTATGCTACTTCCTGGTAGGCTGCTAAGCAACCCCTTCCAAAAATGGGCAAGCTTCCATTAGAATGAGTTTGACCCTTCAAAAACTCAGAAAAAATAGTCAGGACTGTGGACACTCGTTGAACTGACTACTTTGCAATTTGTCTAATCACGTGGTTTATAGATACTATGTTGTTTCTATCCCAAGGGTTTAGATCAGTTTTCAGCTATTTTAGTGGATGTTTGGCAAAAATAAATCAACAACCAGCAGGGCGGCTATTGTAAGTCAATCAGTGAACCTAGCATGTAAGGTTCTAGCGACTTAAAAGCTCAATGGGAGGCATGGTTTTGAATACACAGACTAAAAAAACTCAGCGCTTGAGTAGCCAAATAGATGGTCAATTGCATTATCTTCAAAGGGGAACACTGGCACATTTGACGTTTTACATTGATAACCCTCTATCCCTAATAAGGGTGGGAACCTCTTGGTACCTCACGATCCGATACGATACAAAGCTCACAATAACGATGATCTCACGATATGGCGATCCAACGATTATCGATACATTCATCGGTCAGGAAATCATTCTACAAAATAACTAATAAACAGAAAAACAAGCTGCTGTATGAGAAAAGATACTATTCCATAACCAATTATATTAAGTGTGTTAGGAGTAATACAAACAGTAAATACGAGAAAAGATACTATTCCCTTTACAGGGCTAGAATTCTATATCTTTCTGGAGGTGCTGAGGTGTTGTGCCAATGACATCCCTGCTTGCCATGACATGTTTCAAGGTGATCTGAGCATTTGGAACAGAGTTATGGCAGCTCTCTGAAAGTTTGCCAGAATGGTCCGTTGGTAACTTCAAAGGCGTCACAACTGACAGTACAATTGCCTACGTACAGTATTTTATCCTGGTCAAATTTAGTCCTTGTTTGGAAAGAAGTCAATGGAGTTGGAGTAGTCCCTAAGCAGGGCAGGGCACCAGGTCTGCATGGACCAACCAACCCAATTACAAAAATGCAATAGCATTAGCATGCTAATGTGTAGCATGCTAACATATAAATTAATACAACAATAAGCATATACAGACACATAAGATCACATGAATACACAAGTCCGCATAAGTTAGCGTGGTGGCTAATCCGCTAACAACAGAAGACAACTCACCAGTTCACTTGGATGTAGTGAAGCACACACTAACAGGTCCCCAACACAAATAAAAAGGTCTGGTTCTATAAGTTTTGAAACAGCCTTTCAACAAGTTTGAAAAACAAAATTGGACGGATAAATCAAAAAACGTTTGAGACTGACCTGCAGCTATTGCGCCTTAGCTTCTACCCCACACGACTGAAGGGAGAGGAGTCAAGGCAGGTTATATAGTGCCTAGGTGATTGGGATTGGCTAATTGGTATAATGTGACGTGGTGCATTCATGGAGTGTGGAAAAAACTAGCACTGCCTAAAAATTGGGAATCTTAACCCATGTTATAACTAATTAAGCTTGATCACTACGGCTTTTAGTTTTGCACGCTTGATTCTCTTGTTGCGGTAACGGAAATCTCACAGCCTTTTCTTCTTACCTTTCCAGGCAATTTTGTAACCACCAAGTATAACCTATCCACTGGTTTCATCCCTTCATTACAAAAGAAAGAGGTGGGCTCTGTGGGACAGAGGATTCAGCTTGCTCCTTTAGCTGGCCATCACACAAGTAAAGACTTCGTTTGGTTATTTCTCCCAGACAGAAAAGGCTTGGCTGTGACAGATTGATACTTCAATGCTTTGTCTGGTTTCAAACTTTCTCCTTCACTTGAACTCTTTTTCTTAACCCCTTTCTTTCAGTCAATCGTTCCTCTTCTCCTGAAATTAGAAAAGACAAAACAAAATGCCCAAAGCCTAAATCCATCTCATCTTTCAGTGAAACCAATGAAGGTAAACAGCTCTTCCTGTGATTCAGTCGACCCTAGATGTAGTGTATACTTTTCATATAGAGTACTGTATTTTCTAGACTGTAAGGCGCACTTAAAAGTACACTCCAATTATTTTGTTGTTGTTTTTAATTTGATTTTTTCTAAATAAATTTTACAACTCTAAATGAACAGAAGATGACAACACGCAATCCCGGAGCAGCGAAGGAAAGAATAATATGAATATTAATTCAAACGTGGAGTTAAGTACAAAACAAACTAGGCCAGCAAGCAGGACAGAACGGGCCCTCGCAGTGTGCCGCAACTCGGACGGCACGCAGCTCAGGGCGGTGGCAAATCGTCAGATTGTGGAACCTCTTTTGTATTGTGGGCATGGCTGAGAGAGATGTTTTTATATATCCTGAGATGAGAAATACATTCATGCACCTAGGTGGAAAAAACCCAATTGAAGAGGGTCCTACAAAGAAAGGAGACGCTACTGAGGTTTGCAGCCACGCCCTTCAAAACAAAAATAATCTTCGAATTGGGCGAGTTTGACCAAGCGTGCCAAATTTTGTGGCTCTATAAGCTGCCAAAGTTCCTGAATAAAGCTACTTCCTTTTAATGGCGAACAAAGGGTCGTCACAGCAACAGACAGACGCATGTGGGCATTGTCCTTAAAATGTAGTATGACAAAAGGTCTTAAAACGACACTGACCAAACTTCAATGAACTGGACATGTAGAAGTAAAATAAGTGACTTTCTGTTGCCACTAGTTGGTGCTGTAGGGTTGGTGCACATGACCCCTAAAGGACCCTTCAGAGTACGACTCTCATCAAGTAAGGGAAGTTTGGCGCAGATATGTTGTATAACTGCCTAGGTATAAATGTTCAAAATTTGTTGAGAGACAAAATAGCGACAGTCATTTTCACTTTCCTGTTTGGAACCCTTTGCTTCAACAAAACAACAATATTTTTCATCAGGCACCTGAACGCATGTCTTAAGGCTCCCCTGAGGGCCCTGATGCACGTTTAAGGTCAATTGATTTTTTTTCTCTTGGAGGAGGAGCCTTTCAAGTAAAAAATGGTGTTTCCTGTTCCCAGCAGGGGGCACCAGGCCTAGGGGTTATATTTCAATGCAGTCATGTTCGGGCTGGGATACCTCTCATTCATGCCAGATATGAAAAAGACTGAACCTTGGATCAGGGAATTATTAGTCAAAAACAGCCAACTCTGGCACCCCTCTCAGGTCAGGCTCGTGAATAAAAAATTCACCATTTTGATAACTTTAGATCTCATATGTGCCATGAGCAGTCTCACCAATTTTGAGGAGGATCCAACAAACTCCCTAGACGCCAATGTCTCAAATGTGTGCCCTGTAAATTGATAAAAATTTCACATTTAATCCAAAATACCCGATTTCCGGTTGGGTTTGATGCATTGGTTAAAGAGACGTTTTGGTGCAGTTATGCACAAGGTTTCAACTCCCCAATTTTCAAACCTCTATGTTATAAAAAACCTAATAGAAGAGGCCTTTTGGAAAAATTCAAGGGAGCGATTTTGTTAAAACTTTTTGCAACGTCGCAAAATTATCGAAATTTACGCCAAGCCACATGAATCTGTAAATATTGGTGAGTTTTTGAGCATGTTAAAGCTTCCAAATAGTCCCTTTTCATTTGCCCCTAAAAGATAACAATAATTAAAGATAATCATTTACATTTCAATAGCGCTCTCAAGAAAAGAGCAAAGAACCGGGCAGTTAGCATTTATTTCACGTAAATATGTCGAATGTGCTGCGGCTGCCTTATTAAAACAAAGAGCTTTTTCAGTTGAAAATTCTTGGAAATTTCCAATACGTATGGACATAAAACAGTCTTGATTCTTGGTTAAAAGCAAAAAAAAAAAAAAAAAAAAAAAAACAACGCAGTTAGCATTTATTTTACGGAAATATTGCGAACTATGACGCCAATGAGGTAGCGGCTAATTTCTCCCATTGATTTTTTTCACGTTTTAAAATGCATGCATGGTACGTAAAATATAATAATTACCTTGAATCCTCGAACAAATTACTCCTGAGACAATCCTTCCTGTTTGTATGCGGTACAGCTTTCGTACTTTTTCAACCTAAATCCGGCAATAGATCGCTGCGTGCGTGTTTGTGAATAACTCCTCTGCTGCACATATATATGAAGCAATGTTTGGCATCTTTTTCCAGATTACGAGGGATGGAAAAGGAGGACAGACGGAACTCAGGTGTTGAAAGGGAGCAACTACTCAGGTCTGGGGAAGAACTCGGGCAGCTTATTGAACAGAGCTCCTGCCGTCCAGCCGGTCCACGGCAGGGTAGATTGGACTTCAAAGTATGGTGGAAATCGGTAGCTTGATGGAGGAGGTGATTCGTCTTCAACTGCCTGCTTTTAATCTTAAGTATAATAGGGTAGATGTACACTGAGCAACCATCAGTTTAAGGACGTGTCACTTTGTAATAGCAATCTTTACTGAACCACTGAACATTTTTACATATTGTAAAGGCCGAGTAAGTGTAGCCATAGTGTGTAGGTCCTGTCATTGTTTCATACCAATAATAATCACTTTTAAAGGATCAAATGTGACAGGAGAAACAAGATAGTGCGTGCAGTGTTTGTTTTTAATAAGGTGAGTTGCTGGTTTCCTGAATGTTAGGCTGACAATGTCCACAATAATGACCAGCAAGGGCCAATTTTACCACCTGTAGGAGGGATTAATACCTATAATTTATGACAGCAATGCTGTCATATGCTAGCTCTATTTATTAAGTAGTTTTTTTTTACATTGCATTTATTTTAATTCATCTTTGTGATCCTCCATCGCAAGTTTGTACTGTAAGGTAAACGAGAGACATCAATTTATACATCGCATCTCAACTTGTTTTTGTATACATTTTGTACAAATAAATGAATAAAACCAAAAAACTTAAATATCTGTGTGAGTTTTTGTGATTTATTGTACAAAATAAGGTTCAAATACAAAATAATTGAGTCCTCTCAATTGACTTCTGTAACATTGGGCCCCCCATTAGACGCAAATTTATAGAAAAATTACATCAATTTGTTTGTGTAGATTTTTTTTTTTACGTTTGCACTGCTATCGTTTTTGTCAAGTCAATCTGAGGTCAACTAGCCCCCCATTTTGATTGAAAACGGCTAAATCGTTTGTACTGCTAACGTTTTTGATATATTTAGACATGAATTTCGAGTGATGTCACGCAAGTTTATTGCAAAATGGAACCAATATGGTGCCATTCGTTTGTGCTGTCAAAATTTTCGTTTGCACTGCTATCGTTTCAGAGATATTGATATTTTAATTTCGAGTGATGATGTGACTCGCAGTCCCCCTATTTACTGCAAAAAGGACACAAAGGGGTGTCATTTGTTTGTGCTACGTTTGCGCTAGTTTAGGTTGACCAAACGTCCTCTTTTGTCCGGACAAGTCCTCGTTTCACATCCTCTCCATGGCGTCCGGCCGGGTTTTATAAATTCATGAAAATGTCTGTTTTTTTATGAGTTTTAATGGGACCAATTTGAAGAGAATCCCTCCGGCCACTAGGGGGCAGCACCTGCCTACTTTGACGTGCCTCCTACTAGGCTTGGCTCCCGGTACTCGCTAATTGAGTAGCTATCAGTGAGCTTGGAAACATGCTGATTGAATAATTTATCAGTTTATTTTGGGTATTGTTTGCGTGCAATCTAGAACATTGAATGAGAATAACAATTGAGTGGGAATAACAATTTGTCAACGACAATTATTGTGAAAATTTATAAAAATGTTAGCACATAGCCTACTGTGTGTGTGTGTGTGTGTGTTGAACGGACAACATTTCCACAGGTCTGTATTATACATATTTTTTTATCATTATGTAATTCTTTCTTTTTTTTTTTTTTTTAATAAAACTGAATTTTTCTATCCAGACGGAGGAGGCACATTTTAAATATAATAAAGTGACATAGGCATCTTTGAGTAAATTTCGAGTAAAATTCAAGTATCTCGAGGCCAGGCCGAGTGTCCTCTTTTTTGGAAATCAAAATATGGTCACCCTACGCTAGTTGTTGGGACATCCCTCCGTTATTGAGAGAGTTGGTACGGTTCATCAGCCGCGACGGTGGTGCTGCTGAGTGACGTCATCACTCAAAATGAATATTTCAATATCTTTAAAACGATAGCAGCACAAACAAAAATTTTTGCAGCACAAACGTAGCATAAACGAATGGCATCATTTCGGGTCCATTTTGCATTAAATGTGGGGCTGCGTGATGTCATGAATTGAAATTAATATGTTAATATCTCAAAAACGATAGCAGCACAAACACATTTTTTTACAGCACAAACGATTAACACCATTTTTAAACAAAATGGGGGGGCTAGTTGACATCAGCTTGACCTATAGAAGAATTGTTAGAATCTCAAAAACGATAGCTGCACAAACGAAAAAATTTTCAGCACAAACAAGCACAAACGAATGACATAATTTTCCTAAAAATTTGCATCTGATGAGTGGTCAACTTCACGAAAGTTCTTAACTGACCACCAAACGTTAGATCAATTTAACAACCAACAATAATAATTAATGTTACTGCTTCATTCTTCAGACTGCACATGACCTCTGCCGAGATGTTTTTGTTTTCATGAGGACTGTTGCGGTTTGTTGAGCAGCGTCATGCCGAGTTTCCCCACCATCAAAAGACTCGAAACACAAAGAAAATTAGGTCATTTTTGTCAAAATACAAATGAGAAAGATGTCGTCCAATAATGCAAGCTACCTCGCACCCGCCATTAGACCAGCAGGCATGAACTTCCTGGAGCCATAGAACCTTTTTCCCATGACACCTGTCAGTGCACCTGATGTAGCTGGAGGAGGCATGAAGTTACAAATGCAAGAAGACAAAAAAAAATCTGCATTGACTGAAAAAACTAAAATGAAATCCCTACCGAGAGACAGCCAAATATTACTGGGATCATTGGAGATCTGATAAGCACCGACACCGGCGAGTCCTCCAAAAAGAAGGCCGGCAGCTAGGGACGGGACACTGCCTGAAAGAATCCACACAAATGACAACATCAGCTGCATCTGACAGAAGTCAAGTAGATGCATGAGTTGCATGTAGTACCTGCTTTCACATAGCCGAAAACACCCCCTGAAGCCACCAGGGCTGCGTATCCATATCCCACCCAATCCACAGACATGTTTGACTCCTGTAAATGTAAAAACAAAAATAATACATTTTTAAATCCACATTTATGGAACATGTTCAAAGCAACACCACTTCCACTTCCATTCACAAACTACCCTCAGAGTGAAATAAAAGGGTTTGACAGAAGACTGTACTTAATTCTACGTTGCCTATCCATAGTTGTAAATGTAATATATCATGACAGGAAGGAATAAGTAGGAATTCTATCTCGACAATCAAACAGCAATTGTTTTTAAGTTGGCACCCATCATACACAATCTGGAGTTGCATGAATTGCTTAAAATTTAGTAAATGCGATACCAAATAGCTGTTGTGACAAGGTAGCTAAACATAAAATATATATTTAAGTATATAAGGACCCGAGTCAACGACATTATACGTCGTGTTGTTCCATTTTGCAAGTGTGTGCCTGCACAGATAAGAACAGTTTTTAGGGTGTGCACCACACGCTTTCGACTAACACTCACTCACACGTAAAAGCAACACAAGTCTCAAGTTTAATTGCGATATCGTTACATTTTGACGAGCATAAAGCTTGTGTAATGCAGAAATGTCGTAACACAAAATATACACAACCTTGCTCTTCTGGTTTGTCCTCTGTCGTTTACGAAATCCTTGTTCCCCACCGGATAGTAATTGTTGTTACACAAAGCAATTGACGAAATGTATGATGGGAGTTGAAGTTTTTATGATGTCTGCTGTCGATCAACTTTTGTAGGTTTGTGATACGTCAAATTGACAAGGGATTTCATTTATTTTGGAAGAAAGTAGTGTTTGGTTTATTTGAAGACAATCTGCTTCAGTCTGATGCTGAATATCTAAGTGATTTGATAACTATTATGTCCAAATTTAATAATCACAGGAGGAAGCCATGTTTTGCAAGAGTTGTGTTTGGTTATTTTATATGTATGAATGAATGAATTAATCTGTTGTCAATACTGTGGCATAATTTTGACAGATTAACTGTATTAAAATTTAGTAAGTAAAAGTAAAAGTAAGTAAAATTCAATATTCAACAATTCTTTATTTCACTGGTGGTAAAACAAAAACAAACAAACAAAAAATATATATGAGTGAGAAGCAATCATTTCAACTGTTTTCTGTTTCAATGAGATATGTATATATTACAGACCTAAAAGGGACATCGACACTAATAAAATCATTGTTGCATTGTTGCAATTGGCTAACTTGCATACTAAAAGTCCGCTAGCTGAAATGCTATATAATGCTAATGTATACAATAATTGACAAACTTGCATAACAACAGTCCGCTAGCTTAATTGCTATATTATGCTAATATTTACCACTTAATAAAACGTTTGCCATGCAAGTTAACCAATTGTTGTAAACATTAGCGTTATATAACATTTAAGCTAGCGGACTTTTGCTATGCAATTTAACCAATTGCAACAATGTAAATTTTTTTTGCTATGCAAGTTAGCCAAATGCAATAATTGGCTATCTTGCTTATTAAAATTCAGCTATCCTACATACGATATAATGCCAATGTTTACCAGATCATTTCTGGCACGTACGAGAAACAATCTGGTGCACCAGATTGCTTAAATTTAAATTTTTTTTACTGTCGAGGTCCCTTTAGGGGCTCCGCAATGTTTTACTGCTGTAAATAAGTATTTGTACATCTGTCTGTTAGCTAGAAAGACCTGTAGTTGCCTTTAAAAAGTCCATCCCCGCTCCAATTATTCTCCTAAATAAGGGGAGTGAAGGTGGACTTTTTGAGTATGAATTTTTGACCTGTTTAAGGCGGTAAGCTGCTTATAAACACCTGTCCACCCCCATTAGCCCAAAAGAGCTGTCCAAAGACACCAGAGGCAGAATAGTAGAACTATACAAGGCTGGAAAGAGTTACGGGGCAATTTCCAAGCAGCTTGGTGATATAAGATCCACCGTTGGAGCAATTATTAGGTAACCTGGGTGAAGATTCCCAATTTTTAGCTGAGTGCTGTTTTTCCCCCACTCCCTGAATGCACCAGGTCACATGACAAGTCACAGTATGCCAATTAGCCAATCACTAGTCACCTAAGCACTATATAAGCAGCCTTGACTCCTTACCTTTCAGTTGACTGGGAGAGAAGACAAGCAGCAACAGCTGCAAGTCAGTCGCTAGCTCTTTTGACGCTTTTCATCAATTGTATGTTTTAACTTGTGGTTATTAAAGGCTGTTTTAGAACTTGTAGAACCAGACCTTATGCTAACTTGCTCTTGGTTTGGTTGGTCCATGCAGGCCAGGTGCACTGCTTTGGGACCATGTGATTGACTCTGTCAGTAGGTGCTAATTATTGTAGTATTTTATGTTGCTAACTTGCGCTTGCTAACTTGCTCTTGCTAACTTGCTCTTGGGTTGGTTGGTCCATGCAGGCCAGCTGCACTGCTTTGGGACCATGTGATTGATTCTGTCAGTAGGTGCTAATTATTGTAGTATTTTATGTTGCTAACTTGCTCTTGCTAACTTGTTCTTGGGTTGGTTGGTCCATGCAGGCCAGGGGCAATGCTTTGGGACCATGTGATTGACTCTGTCAGTAGGTGCTAATTATTGTAGTATTTTATGTTGCTAACTTGCTGTTGCTAACTTGCTCTTGGGTTGGTTGGTCCATGCAGGCCAGGTGCACTGCTTTGGGACCATGTGATTGACTCTGTCAGTAGGTGCTAATTATTGTAGCATTTTATGTTGCTAACTTGCTGTTGCTAACTTGCTCTTGGGTTGGTTGGTCCATGCAGGCCAGGTGCACTGCTTTGGGACCATGTGATTGACTCTGTCAGTAGGTGGTAATTATTGTAGTATTTTATGTTGCTAACTTGCGCTTGCTAACTTGCGCTTGCTAACTTGCTCTTGGGTTGGTTGGTCCATGCAGGCCAGGGGCAATGCTTTGGGACCATGTGATTGACTCTGTCAGTAGGTGCTAATTATTGTAGTATTTTATGTTGCTAACTTGCTGTTGCTAACCTGCTAACTTGCTGTTGCTAACTTGCTAACTTGCTGTTGCTAACATGCTCTTGCTAACTTGCTCTTGGGTTGGTTGGTCCATGCAGGCCAGGTGCACTGCTTTGGGACCATGTGATTGACTCTGTCAGTAAGTGCTAATTATTGTAGTATTTTATGTTGCTACCTTGCTCTTGCTAACTTGCTCTTACTAACTTGCTCTTGCTAACTTGCTCTTGCTAACATGCTCTTGGGTTGGTTGGTCCATGCAGGGTTTGGACCATGTGATTTATTCTGTCAGTAGGTGCTAATTATTGTATTATTTTATGTTGCTAACTTGCTCTTGCTAACTTGCTCTTGGGTTGGTTGGTCCATGCAGGCCAGGTGCACTGCTTTGGGACTACTCCTGTGGATGGCGAGCAAGGAATCAAAGCCAGGAGCCTAAGGATGTTGATTTGGTCCCTCATCAATATTGTCAAAGCCCAAGGTCTGTGGCCTATACTACGAACCGAGTTCAACCTCCCCAGAAGTAATCCAGTTTACCATCGGGTAACCGGAGTTGACAAAACCTGGTTGTCTAGTTTGTGGTCAATCGGTGCTACGACGCTGATTATGAGGTTGATTAGTCGAACCTGTGTCAACCCAGTCAGAGTTACTGCGCGTTCACATAAAAGGGGGCGGTGACCAGAGTCAAACACTACTTGTGATGATGGCACGGGCACCTTACTTCACGGAGGAGGAATGCGCGATGATCATGCGGAATTATGAGGAATTAAAATCCACCCTCACTGCGAAATCCAACACCGCTTCGGCGAGTAGAGCGGAACGGGTCTGTTGACAGCGAATTTACAGATCGTGTGATTTGTGAATGCGTCAATATGCCAGTTTACTTATGTCCATGAAAAGAAATAAAGCCTGCTGTCAGGACAATAAAATAAGATTTGGTACATTAACAGTAAGAAATAATTGTCCCGCATCACCACACGAAACAGGATGGTTGTATGTTTAGTCCCCTTGACTGTACGAATACGTATGTTCATTTTTTTTAGTTTGGGCCTAAAAAATCCAGCCCGACCCGACCCGAGTCCGATCAATAAACTTGATTTGCAGGCCCGAGCCCGACACCCCCCCCCCCAAAAAAAAAAAAAAAAAAAATGTTATATTTGTGAGGACTCGGGAGAAGAAGGAAATGCGGGGATGCCATGCGTTGTTGCGTAAATAAAAGCCCGTCTTTTGTAACGATTTTTCACAGTTAAACAAGACTGTAAGATGCATATTCAATAAATATTTATATCTTTTATATTCGTCTGTCCTATCAGTGGATTTGACATTTAATTTAATCTCCTCGAGTTGGCAGAAAAAAAAGTTTTCTCAATGTTTAAATAGTCTACATATTTCTATGATTATTATAAATGCATCAATTTGAAGCGTTTCCATAACCCACTCCGAATCGCACGGCATACAGTGTTCTTACGCAGATATTCAGCATCACCGATGGAATACATATATTGTCCCTGGCGAAAGAGCGCACGGACAGACACACACAATCTGCGTGGTTGTGAGGGCCTGACTCGGCGGGTTACATTGGTGACGTCTGCCTAGATCAGTTGGCACAGGTAAAGAATTCCCTCAGCTGAAAATCTATATCTTTCATGGAGAACATCTTCCGGGTACGCCAGCGGATTCTGGCGGTCCCGAAATACCCGTGCCCTCCGGAGAGAGCCCCTCACAGTCCGCGCGCCAATGTCGTATGGGTCGTCCAAGTGCGCTGTCATTGTCAGGAGGACACGTCCGCGGAGGAGTGCTGTTTAAATAGAGCGTTGTTAATTGGAATCCTGATGTTAAGCAAGATCTAACTCTGACACGACCAGGTTTGGCGTGTGGCGTGTGTTGCCATGGCAACACTTCTCGGTTCCAACATATCCACCTTTCGTAGTCTCGCATAGCCACGAACTTACGTCGCACGTGATAAAGTTACTCTCGAAGTTACCCTGCTAAGCCAGAAAACCGGCTTCGTAGTATAGGCCACTGGTAGGAGAGGCTCTGCTGCCTGTTTTCTCTCCCCACTATTCATGCCAAGCACTTCTGATACCCACCTAACTTCTGCTGAATAAAGCTGCGTTTCTGGACACTGACATTATATATTCATAAAGCCCAAAGACATTCATGCTTGGCCGTCCATCACCCATGAACATTTGGGTGGGGAAATTTGACTTGGGGTTTATATAGTTGATTGATAGTGATTTGTGTGCACCTTGATACTACACTGTATTTTTGTTGGTGTCACATTTCTAAATACATCTTTATTAATTGCCTCTGCCCTCACGTTGCCAAACCTGGCCTTCCTGGTTTGCCCACTAATTGGACTCCTCAGTGATGCTATTAACATAATGGCTCATACTTGTTACAATTAGAAAATGGAAAAAGCTATACATGACTGTCAATGTCCCTCGGACTGGGGCTCTATGCAAGATCTACCTCGTAGGGTCTCAATGTTTCTAAGAATGGTGAGGAATTGGCCCAAGAACTACACAGAAGGAGCTGGTCAATGACCTGAAAGGAGCCGGGACCACCATTTCCAATATTACTGTTGGTAATGCAAGGAAGTTTCCCCTGCTTAAACCAGCACAAGTCCAGGCCTGTTTTACGTTGGCCACTGAATCCAGAGGAGTCATGGGAGAAATTCATGTGGTCATATGAGATCAAAATGGAACTTTTAGGTCTTAATTCCACTTGTAGTGTTTAGAAGGAGAATGAACATCCCTACTGTGAAGCATGGGGGTGGTAGCATCATGCTTTACGGGTGTTTTTCTGCATCTTGAACTCGACGACTGTAGTGTATTAAGGAGAGGATGACCAAGGCCATGTATTGTGAGATTTGGGGGAATAACCTCTTCCTCCCCCCCATGACAATGGCCCGAATCGGACAGAAAAGCATACCAAGGTTCTTGAGGGCCCTAGCCAGTCTCCAGACCTAAGCCCAATAGAAAATCAAACTCCGTGTTTCTCAGTCACAGTCCAGACACCGGTTTGATCTACAGAAGATCTATGTCGAGCGGTCTGTCAAAACCTGGTGAAAAGTTACAGGAAACATTTGTCCTCTATTTGTAAACAAAGGTTACTGTACCAAATTTTGACGTTGATTTTTCTCAGGTGCTCAAAAAAAAAAAAAAAAAACTTATACTTTGATTTCTGTTTTTTTTTTATTTTTTTTTTTTAAAGATTCTCTCACATGAAATTTCAAACCTGCCCATCATTTCTAAGTGGGAGAACTTGCAAAATTGTAGGGTGTTCAAATACTTATTTTCATCACTGTATACACGGTTGTTGTTTATATGTAGGGCGCAAAACACAAAGGTGACTTGAAGTTCCGCTCTGAGACCCCCAATTTGGGCAACTTTCAAAGTAGTCCGATATGCATGTGTGATACATCATTGGAAAGCTTAAAATCTCAATTTTCGGGGTGAAGAAAAATTTTGAACAAGAGGGCACTTTAAAAAAAAAAAGTTTTTTACACAGAAAAACCTTATCTGGCGGTGAGAGCACGCGAGAGCAGAATTACAGACGCCACGACTTTAACGGTATATTATCGCATACTTACCTTTTTTTGATCCATAAACTCCATGTAGCATGTATCACAGAGTGTCAAGACACAGCTGTGAATGGCCATAGCTGGATTTTTTGGGGATTTTATGGGTGAAACATGGCAATATAACAAGGGCTGCGATGCAGAAATTGCAGACATCAAGGAGTGAGTGAATCGAGTTTTTCTTTTTCATATATTTACCCTTTTAAACGTTTTTTTCTTTCTTTGTTTGGATCGATTATTTATCATCTAACATATCGGGGAAAATGCGACAGAAACAAAAAAAATAAAATTAAGCAATAGTTATGAGGTAGATATCCGTGACTTATTTACAGACACCATTTTTGTCATTGTGACGTAATTTGTTTAAAAGTTTAAAATATGTCAGTGAATAATTTTTTTGTTATATTAGACATCAACGAATGATTCAAAGCTAAAAATGACACATTTTGAATAAAATATAATTACTTACCTTCTTTTTATGGCTGGGTTGAAACAAGTGGTTGCGCGACGTCTGTAAACGGGGGTTTTCATGGTAAAACGGACAAATGAAAAATTAGTTCGGGGGCTTAATGTGCCATGAATCTGCTATTGCACCATATAGACATATTGTTCTATCAAACACAACAGTTCTTTTGGCTTAAAATACAGAAGCTTATTTTAAACAGGTGCAAGAGCAGAAATGGCTTTTTCAGCCTTGTCTGTGTTTTCCGCCATATACACAATTGTTTATGTATGTGTATATATATATATATATTTTTACACTACCGTTCAAAAGTTCGGTCTCTAAGCGACCCCAAACTTTTGAACCGTAGTGTATCATATGGGATATTTCATGACGTACTCTACGGTTCGAAAGTTTGGGGTCACATACACACATTTTTTTGCTTTTTTGTGTGTGGTGGGTGGGGGGATTACACTGATTTTAATTATTTTACAAATTTACTTATCCTATTAAATGTGAGTCAAAGTATTTATCACATTCAAAATCTATATATATATTTTTTTAATTTTCAAAAAAAAAAATTAAGAGTCAATTATATAAATCAGTTAAAGACAAATTTCACGTGGTACGATCGTTTGCGTTATGGATTACATTGGGTCAAATGCATATTAATTACTACACTTTCATTTTTGAGCACAAGGTGGCGTCAAATGATAAAATACTGGTCTATTCAGTTTCCACTTTAGTGTTTTACACTTTTCTGTCAGAGGGTGGCGTCAGAGCACCACAATTACGGTCGCACACACTGGCTCAATCGCATACGCTCAAAAGACACATGCCATGTATTAAAAAGTTTAAAGATTGATTTAAAATCATATTTTAAAATTGTTTTAATGTTTGATAAATATTTTATGAATGTGTATTTCATTGTTGCACAAACGCCAGTTCGACGATAATGAATAAAAAATAAATGAAACGGCACAAAAACGATAAACAACAAACTAATAAATTAACAAAAAAGTAAATGTACCAATACAAAAACATTGTTTGTATTCTTGTCAAAAATTAATTTGAATATGAATAGGTGCACACAATGCTCGAGGTGCGCTTATTAAAGACAGCTTGCAGGTTTAGAACATCAGACGCCTGAGGGCCGGTGAATAACAAGCTCCAGCCAAACAGTCTGACTATTCAAATACTGCTAGTTATACGAAAATAAAATACAGTTCCTCTTCTTTAAAAATAATATTCAACACTTTTAAGTCGATGAGATCAACTGTTAAACTGTGCAAGGCCTAATTTAAAAAAAAAGAACAAATATGAGCCAGAAAGCATGAAAATGTATTAAATAATTTAAAAGTACTATTATAATAAATACTATTACAAGCTTTGAGTGTGCGTGCTGTCTGTGTGCGTGTACATGCGAGTGTGTACACGCGCGTGCGTGGAAGGCAAGGGGGTGGGAGCTCATTCACCGTTGGCCCGAGGCGTTCTACGTATTAGAAATAAACAGCGACTAAATAAATAATGACGTCACAATAGCAGAGAAGTGCAGAAGGCAATCATATTGGCGTTTACTTTTTCAGTTTTTAACATGTTTTTGATTGTGTAGTGAACGAATACATAAAAATATATATGTGCAATCACTTCTAAAATATGAACTCACACACATAATTGGAGCATTTTTTTTTTTAAATCAGTGATTACATTTTTGGCATACATAATTTGATTGATTTTCAAATACATTATGAATTCCTAACAACAAGAAAGCACACGAAGTTGAATCCCATCCACATGAATTGACTTTTACCTCCGCTTACCTTTTCGTCCCCACCCGCCCCATTGCGCATGCGTCAGCAGGTAGCCCCGCACCGTTCATTCCCCCTTTTTCCCTCCCTAGGCCAGGTGAGACGATCTGGTCCAGCTAGACAAAAAAAAAAAAAAAAAGTAAAGAGGTTTTACTTTGAGACCGCAGGCTCCATGAGATAACACGACTGGGCGATTCGAGCAAAACAAAACAGCGGAAGGTGAAGAACGACGACAAAGGAGAAGTATGTCAATAATGGGCAAAATGGGGGAATGGCAGGTATGTGCTTTTCAATGCTTTAAGACAAAGCTACAGCCGTCAGAATGCGCGAAAAGTGTCACAAGTGTCGACTTGTCAGATGGATCATTAGACTGGAAAATGTATGCTCTTACAAGATTATTGACAATATTTTGCGACTTATTTTTTGCTTTGCTTGTCTTTTTTATTTATATATAATTGGCATGTGTGTGTGTTTGTTGACTTTCAAGATTTATTTCTCAATTCAAAACGCTCACTTATTTCTGTTTCTTTTCTATAGAAATTACAACATCTATATATATGGCGGAAAACACAGGCATGGCTGAAAAAGTAGTTTCTGCTCTTGCACCCCTCTTTAAAATATACTAAGCCAAAAGAACGGTTGAGTTTGATAGATCTGAGTCCTGATTAGAATTAGTCGATTAACCATAATGCTGTGTGACGCTATAGTGGTATGAAAAAGTATCTAAACCTTTTGGAATTTCTCACATTTCTGTATAAAATCGCCATCAAATGTGATCTGATCTTCGTCAAAATCACACAGATGAAAAAACAGTGTCCGCTTTAACTAAAACCACCCAAACATTTATAGGTTTCCATATTTTAATGAGGATAGTATGCAAAAAAACTGACAGAAGTGGTGATAATAAGTAAGGGAACCATCACATTCGATATTTTGACTGAAAAAGCAGTTAAACTGCTGTATTTTAGGTTGTGTTTGATAGAACAATATGTCTAGATGCTGCCATAGCAGATTCATGGCGCATTACGTCCCCGAACTGTTTTTAATTTGGCCATTTTTCCCTGGAAACCCCCGTTTACAGACGTCGCGCAACCACTTTTGTTTCAACCTAGCCATAAAAATGTAAGTAATCGTATTTATTATTCAAAATGTCTGTCATTTTTAGCTTAGAATCATTAATTGATGTCTAATATTTAGTTGAAAGAAAAAAAAAAAACTAAAAATTATTCACTCACATATTTTAAAGTTTTAAACAAATTACGTCACAATGGAAAAAAAAAGGTGTCTGTATAAAAAAAATCTCGGATATTTACCTCATAACTATCACTTAATTGTATTTTTTTTTTTACCGTCGCATTTTCCCCAATATGTTAGATGATAAATAATCGATCCAAACAAAGAAAAATTGAAAAAACAAACTTTTAAAAGGGCAAATATATGAAAAAGAACATCTCAACCACTCCTTGATGTCTGCGATTCCTGCAACACGACCCTTGTTATATGACCGTGTTTCACCCATATAATCTCCCAAAAATCCGGCTGTGGCCATGTCTTGACACTCGATGATACATGCTACATGGAGTTTTTGGATCGAAACAAGGTAAGTACGCGATAATATCTCGTTAAAATCATGGCGTCTTTAATTATGCTCTCGCATGCTCTCACATCCAATTAGGCTTTTGCTGTTTATTTATTTTTTTTAAATGCCCTCCTGTTCAAAATTTTTTCTTCACCCAGAAAATCAAGATTTTAAGCTTTCCAATGATGTATCACACATTCATATAGGACCATTTCGAAATTTGGCCAAATTTGGGGGTCTCAGAGCGGAACTTCAAGTCACCTGAGTGGTTTCCGCCATATATACTGTATGTATATAGTAATTACTTGACGTGTGTGTTTTGATTTCAATGAATTATTCATTTCTCAATTCAAAACGATCGCACTTATTTCTGTTACTTTTTTATAGAAATCACAACATCTGTATATATATATTCGTTATGGTTTCATGTTCCCAAACGACACTGACGTGCATTGCTGTCACCGTCAGCCAGTTTCGTCTCATTAATAACAACTAAAACAGGGGGGATTGAAAGGTCCTCCACCCCGAAAAATGTTAATCCAGATTTGAAACTCGAGGGGCCAACGCCTTACAAAGAGGGAGAGACTGGCGACCTGTCTGCTCACCTACGGCCCTACTGAGGTGAGGGCGACAGGGCCGAGCCAGGCTGCCTTGAGCCTCTCATTCACATGAAACGACACCATGTTGTTGTGTTAATTATTGACTCACCCCCCAAAAATAACCCTCACATGTATACTCAATGGACCTGTAGAATGGGTCAGCCTTTTTACCATAACAGTGCAAGAATAGCCTCACAAGATCTCTATGGGATTAAAATAACAGTTGGAAAAAGAAAAAAAGACTGACAGCAAAGTGAACTACTCGTTTTTTTTTTTTTTGCATTGAATTGCAGTTTGGATAATTTAAGCAATTTTTTTCCTAAATAGAATGCAATATGCAAGTTGCAAAAATTTTTTATTTATTTTTTTAAATAGCTACACATCCATTGGTGTTGCGTCCAAATTTTTTAGGACGTGTGGCTGCATGCGCGGTGAATCAAACGGCTGTTGATATGCTAATGAGGCCATGTGCCAATCGTTATTACAGAGCAACTCCACTTTCGCCATTAGAGGGAGACCTCAGAGCGCAAGACGAGCAAAGGCAAAGCAAGGCAGCTCGCTGAGGCTTCCATAAAAAGTAGTTTTGGAGCTGAGCGGGAAGCACAGTTGACTGAGTACAAAAACAGGGCGATACCTTGACTCAATTGTCAGCTCAGCATCCCATGAAAATGCTCTGGAAATTAACTGATAACA
Source organism: Corythoichthys intestinalis (assembly GCF_030265065.1). Classification (NCBI taxonomy): domain Eukaryota; kingdom Metazoa; phylum Chordata; class Actinopteri; order Syngnathiformes; family Syngnathidae; genus Corythoichthys; species Corythoichthys intestinalis. Next base: position 3,173,765 of record NC_080414.1, on the reverse strand, counting down.
TTAAATATGAAGATTGCGAGGTAAGGGGATTCTCTTTGATTTGTTGTGGAATTTTTAGTCATGTGTAATGCGAAATGATGGCTGTTAGAGGTACACTGAAAAAAAAAAAACTGATGGATTTACTTGATAAAATCATTGTATTAATTTTCACTTCTATTAAGTACATTTTACAGCTTGTGAACTGAATTTAATATTGCAGCTTAAACTGAACTTAATATTGCAAGCAGTAAACTTTTCTTAATAAAAGTGCAAATTGTTAATGATTTTATCAAGTAAATCCACCAGTTATTTTTTTTCAGTGCACCTGTAGGGGTGTGTTGCATTGTTATTTAAATGACATTATTTTGACAAGTGGAAGCAGTAGTTTTAGTATTAGTAATAATAAGAATTACTATTTTTGTTATTTTACTTAAAGCCTATGAAATATATTATACTGCAATAATTAATATGACAAAATAAGCATTTCAAATTAAACTTCATTTGTTAAATATTTTAAATTGCAACCTTGCAATTTTGCACTTACTGCAGCCGACAATATTAAAAGGACATTTTCCACTAAATGAAATATTTATTTCATATTTTGACATTTTGGCAGATTTTGACATTTTGGCAGGTGTAAGTAAAGCGCAAAATTGCGTGCAATTTGAGCCGTGTGAGTAGTGCAGGTGTTGTGGTGTAGACAAAGTTTAAGCTGTAATATCTGCATGGGACTTGTTTGGGAGTGGAGAAGCCAGTTGGACGTGTTTTTAAAGCTCACTCGCCTTGACAAGAAGCGCTTCGTGGGGAATGAATTAAAAACGTTGTGTTGGTGGTGGTTATAATTTTTTACTATTGGAAATGTGCGATTTGTGGGAGTATAAGGAAAATGTGTGATTGGTTTTGGGGGAGTCTAGTCGTGCGGAAAAGTTGGCGCCCGGCGAGATAGCCTCGTCTCAGAAGACTGTTGTAGATTTTTTTTTTTTTTTTTTAAACACTCAGTGGATTCATTGGCGTTCCATGGAGGATGTGTCAGAGACTGAGGTCGAAAACAAAAGGTCTGGCGGCAGAAACGAGCTGTTCCGAACGGCGTCCTCAGAGGTGCACACACTTTCTTTCGTTCTTTCTTCTCCTCCACATTTTTTTTGCCTCGGCCTGGGACCCTTTTAAACCCCCTCCCCTCGCTTGTCTACCCTCTCGTTCTGATTCGTCAGAGGAGAGTGAATGTCCCTCTTTTTGTCTCTCTCTCTCTTTCTCTCCACTCCCTCCTTGCCCCCTTCTCTCTCGCTCTCTCTGATTAGATATTCTGATTCCTCCTTTCAATGGACGTCATTTAAGCGCAGACTTTGTGCCCCTGACTTGCGTCCTCCACTCCACGCAACACTTCCGACTATTTTTTTTTTCCAATTCCCGTTGGCGTTTCCCTATACTCTTTTGTTATTGTTTTTTGAATTATTATTGAAGTGTTCCAACATTGCCGGTGCGCCATGTTAGGAGTCCAAGAGAGGGAAGAAACGGCTAATATGAGCTCAAGCGAGGGGACGACAGCATTGTGATAGCAGGGAAGAAAAGAGAAGACAACTTTTTTTTTTTTCATTTTGGGGGGAGATTCCGACCCTAAATCCGTCAACACCCTTGAATGTTTTTTTTTGTTTTTTAATTAGATCCAAATGAAGGGCAATGGGGATCTAATTTATTATTTCTAATGGATTATCGCTCTCTTGTTCGTGCACGTATTTGATCTGCGAGGCCATCGCGATCTTTTACAAGGGAGGACTTTTTTTTTTCTTTCCTGGGGGGAATTTTTTATTGGTAAATTCCCTTCCATTCTGCAGCGAGAGAGACACCTTTTTTTCAAACTGTAGTATATATTTTTTTATGAATCACATCTTAAGATGTTAGTGCACAGTTTTTCCGCTATGGTAAGTTCAATATACGTAGAAAAGTGCATGCGTAATTTTGGAGAATATCAAATTTAGCGTTTTTTTCCCCATGCAATTAAAAAAAAAAAAAGTGTTTGTAATGTCAGATTTTCTATTGAAATTGACTTGAAATGATGAGAATAATAAAGCAGTTCCATTTGATTTTAAGAATGTGCGCAAAATGTATTTTTTTGACATTGAACGTGTGCGTCTCCACCCAGGATCGCCACGACGGCACCAGCAACGGGACGGCGAGGCTACCTCAGCTGGGCGGCGTGGGCCAGAGTCCGTACACGAGCGCGCCGCCGCTCTCCCACACGCCCAACTCAGACTTCCAGCCCCCGTACTTCCCCCCACCTTACCAGCCCATTTACCCGCAGTCTCAGGACCCTTACTCGCACGTCAACGACCCTTACTCCCTAAACTCGTTGCACGCTCAGCCGCAACCGCAGCACCCGGGCTGGCCCGGCCAGAGGCAGGGTCAGGAAAGCGGCCTGCTGCACCAGCACCGAAGCCTGCCCCACCAACTGTGTCGGGACTACCGCAGGGAGGTGCTTCTACCGTCCGGCCACGGCATTGACACGGGACTGTCGGACTCTATCCCAATCCATGGAATACCTCACTCTTTAGAAGATGTCCAGGTAAGCCTTTTTTTAAAAATGCAAAAAAATGTGTGTCAAAATTGTGCACGAATCCCCTTTAAAACATGCAATTAATTTCCCTTAAATTCCAAATAATCAGTATCTTTAATTGATGAACTCAATACGGATTATTGCATGGCAAAATGCATGCACTGAAAAAAATATAGGTGGATTTACTTGATAAAATCATTGCAAGAATTTGCACTATTAGGTCAATTTTACAAATTTACTTAATAAAAACACTATTAGGTCAATTTTACAAATTTACTTAATAAAAGTAAGTGCAAATTGTTACAACGATTTTATCAAGTAAATCCACCTAATATTTTTTTCAGTGTGCTTTATTACAAATATATTTCCCCCCTATTTGCAATGAGCTTGCCATAAAATAAGATCAATTATTTCATTGTTCTGGCTAAAATGTGTGAATTGCTATTTTTTCATGCATGAACGCATGCATGTGCAACCCCGATTTTCGCGTCTTTAACCATTAAAGACCTGCAACATGAAGCAATTATCAGAGAATCTCAAAATTTAAAATACGGTCCTAATGAAACCAAAAATGAATGTGTAATAAGCGCTCTAATATCTATAACCCTTGTTAAATCCTGTTTAGATGCATGTGTTGACTTGCATCCATCATTTTTTTTCTTCATAAAGAAATGTCAAAATTCTGAATTACTCTCAAAATCGTGAAATTTTAGGTGTATCAAATGTGATGCATTTGGCAATAAAGTTCTAATTAGTTCATAGGCCCTTTTAATAGACCGCTGTCGTAATTACTATTCAATCTAGATTTGAAGTTGCCCTATGTGTGCATGTGTGTGTGATGGGATGGCGGAATTAGGTCAGGATTATAGGGCGACACAGCTTCGTTATTTAAGTCTGACATTGCACTATTAGACGCCTTTTTAAAAAAAAATGAAATCTGCGTAAAACACTAATGTGCAACGTTTATTAATCGCGATAATTGTGCTTGTATGCATTTATATATACGTCTAAATGTGCTTTTTTTTTTTTTTTTGGTGTGTGTATTTCTGTCACAGCCTGTTGAGGATCAAGGAATTCACATTCCCGACCAGACTGTAATTAAAAAAGGTAAGCAATTTCATCCGAGATGGATCACGCATGTTTCTGCAGGTTTACACACACACGCACATTCTGCTTGAGAGAACTCAATGCAGTAATGCCTGACTGATCCTAATATGCGCTAGCCTATTTTTCATTACATGCTTTCCAAGTGCATCAAACTGGGCTTGCACCTTACCCCTCCTCCTTTTCGTCTTTCTCGCTGATGGAATTTACTGTCAGCGTTTCACATCATGCGCGAGTGGGGCTGGTGGGCTTTGTGAGGCCCGGCGATGTATTAATGGCCAGTGCAGGATTCGCTGCTTGGTGGGAGCCAATATAGCAGCAATCACGCTGCACGGTCCAAATGCTCAAAATGGAAGTCTGAGCGCATGCATGTACCGTGAGCGTGGCGAAGAGACGTTTTGTATAATCACAAGCGTTTTCGAATCTATTGGATTACGTGTATTCACAGCGAGGGGGGTCTTTTTATTGTTAATGTCAGCGTTTGCAGATTTCACGCCGTTTATTTGTTTTTATTGCATTATTATCTGTCTATATCTGCAACATGATAATTGGCCTCCCTAAATGTGCAATCTCAAGAGTTCGTTTGACTCCCATTGTCTCTATTAGGCTCCCCTGAGCCATTAATGTCACAACTGATCCATCCAAAAGCGCGCACAGGCCCTCTTTGTCTCCGGTTACTGCGCACCGAAACGGCGTGAAGGCCAGTGTATAGCGTCGAGCAGCGTTCTAAGTTCATGTTTTTTCGGGGTTGGTATCACAACCTGCACATCAGTTTTGAATATATATGGCGGAAAACACTCAGGTGACTTGAAGTTGCGCTCTGAGACCCCCAATTTGGCCAAATTTTCAAAATTGTCCATAATGCATGTGTGATACATCATTGGAAAGGTTAAAATCTCAATTTTCTGAAGGAAGAAAAAATTTGAACAGGATTGCAAATAAAAATTTAAACAGCAAAACCCTAACTGGAGGGGAGAGCACGCGAGAGCAGAATTAAAGACGCCATGATTTTAACGAGATATTATCACGTACTTGCCTTGTTTCGATCCAAAAACTCCATGTAACATGTATCACCGAGTGTTAAGACACAGCTGTGAATGGCCACAGCCGGATTTTTGGGGGGATTTTATGGGTGACAAATGGTAATATAGCAAGGGTCACGATGCAGAAATCGCAGACATCAAGGAGTGGTTGAGATTTTCTTTTTCATATATTTACCCTCATATTTTTCTTTGTTTGGATCGATTATATATCATCTAACGTATAGGAGAAAATGTTACAGTAACAAAAAAAAAAATGCAATTAAGCGATAGTTATGAGGTAGATATCCGTGACTTATTTACAGACGCTAATTTTTTCATTGTGACGTAATTTAAAAGTTTGAAATATGCGAATGAATAATTTTTCAAAGTCATTTTTTAAGCTAAATATTAGACATCACTAAATGATTCTAAGCTAAAAATGATAGACATTTCAAATAATAAATATAATTACTTAGCTTCTTTTAGGTTGACACTAAAGTGGTTGCGCGACGTCTGTAAACAGGGGTTTCCAGGGTAAAACGGAAAATTAAAAATAGTTCGGGGGCTTAATGCGCCATGAATCTGCTATGGCAGCATATAGACATATTGTTCTATCAAACACATCTTAAAATACAGCAGTTTATTTTGAAGAGTAGCGCAAGATCAGAAACTTTTGTTTTCAGCCTTGTATGCGTTTTCCGCCATTTATATATTTTATAAATAGATGGATTGATTTGAATCCAATTTTCTTTTGGTGAGAGTGCAAACATGTGCTGCTCTATTAGGCTTTGCAGTGCATGAAATTCACTGAGCACGACGCCCCCCATTCTATTCCTCCTGTAACCCCTCCCTGGCTCTTCCAGGTCCGGTGTCTTTATCCAAGAACAACGTCTCGGGCATCCCCATCAACAAGGATGGCCTCTTCGGCGGGGTGGTCAACCCGAACGAAGTGTTCTGCTCGGTTCCGGGTCGCCTGTCCCTACTCAGCTCCACGTCCAAGTACAAGGTGACGGTGGCCGAGGTGCAGCGACGCCTCTCGCCGCCCGAGTGCCTCAACGCCTCACTGCTGGGCGGCGTGCTCAGGAGGTGAGGAAAAAAATAGGTCGCTCTTGCCGATATTTGATTCTTTTATTCATACTCTCTCTCGCTTTTCTGTACCAAGAATAATTAAAATCGACCATGCATGACACCTTGCTGCTGCATTTAAACCAAGAGGGGTGTGTGTTAAATTCCATATTAACTTCACCCTCTCTCTCTCCCCCCTTCTCTCAAATTAATGTAGGCTGTTTCAAGCCCAGCTCTATAGGCCCACTGAAGGCATTACACATGAAAACATTGGTCTCTGGTGAACTGTCGACTGAAGTGCTGCAGCCTGTAATAGAGCTGCCTATTAACTAGGACTTTATTTATTCATTTTGCACAGTATTTGTCTGCTGCTCAGCAGAGCACCCTCTTTTTGCGGTGTATTTATTGTGGGTTTCCCCAAATTTGGTCGTTTTAAGACCTAAATAAAAATGCGGTTCGTCTCCAGCGACCAAACATTTAGTGACACATGCACACTTAAATGTAAATGGGAAAGTATTAAGGGCGTTTCATTATCATGAACGTTGGCTAGAGAACTACAGGGATCCCTCGTTTTTCGCGCTTGATGGGACCCGCCCCTCCGCGAAAATCGAAAAGTGACATTTTTTTTTTAAACATTTTACATTTTATACACATTTTTTTGCGTTCAGTGTGTTTATTTAGATTTAACAGCATTGGAAAAAAGATGAATACAAGACATGTTTTTTCCCCCAAAGTGCAGTGATCCCTTGCTACTTTGCGCATCAAACTTCGCGCCTTCAGTCCATTTTGGATTTTATCAATTAAAAAAAAAATAAATTCGGTATTTTATTTAAAAAATGTTAGGATATATGCATGTATTGTTTTCTTTTAAATATATCGAATTTATATCATTATTATGACATTTGAAGTCTTTAGAAACCATTTATTGAAAATAAATACAGAATGTATAAAACAAACAAAATTAATATAGTAAAATAATAAAAACAAGATACAGTATATAAACATATCAGATAACATACATAAGGGTTTTTATTATTTTTCTTAAGTATACCTTGGTGGGGGGGGGACATGTCTTATATGTATCTTTTTCAATGCTGTTAAATCTGACTGAATACATTGAATGCCCCCCCCCCCCCAAATGAGAATGTATATAAAATATAAAAATGTTATTAAAATTTTAATGTAAATAAACTCTGCCACTACTTCGCAGATTTTCGATTTTTGCTGGGGGGCGGGTCCCGATTAACCGTGAAAAATGATGGATCGCTGAATACTTATAAGGTTTTTTATTTATTTTATTTTTTAAAGTATACTTTTGGGGGGGGGGGGAAGCAAAAAAACATGTCGTATATGTATCTTTTTCCATTGCTGTTATATCTGAATAAATAGATTGAACACCAAAGTTTAACTGTAAATAAGCTCCGCCTCTACTTATCAGATTTTCGATTTTCGCTGAGGGGCATATCCCCGTTAACTGTGAAAAATGATGGATCACTATATACTCATAAGGGTTTTTATTTTCAAAGCCCCCCCCGCCCCCCCAAATGTGAATGTTTCCAAAATGTTTATAAAATTTAAATGTAAATAAGCTCCGCCTCTACTTCTCAGATTTTCGCGGGTGGCGGGCACCCATTAACCGCGAAAAACGATGGATCACTTACTAATATTTTTTTTATTTTTATTTTTTTAAGTATACTTTGGGAGGAAAAAAAGGAAAAAATGTTTTATATGAATGTTTCTCCAATGCTGAATGAATATATTGAAAAACAAAATTTAAATGTAAATAAGCTCTGCCTCCACTTCGCAGGTTTTCGATTTTTGTGGGTGGCGGGTCCTCATTAACCGTGAAAAACGAGGGATCACTGTATACTTACAAGGATTTTTTTTTTTTTTTTTTTTAAGTATACTGTGGGAGGGAAAAAAGGAAAAAATGTCTTATATGTATGTTTTTCCAATGCTGAATAAATATATTGAATAACAAAATTTTACTGTAAATAAGCTCCGCCTCCACTTCGCAGGTTTTCGATCTTTGCGGGTGGCGGGCACCCATTAACCGTGAAAAATGAGGGATCACTGTATACTTATAAGGGTTTTTATTTTATTTTTTTTAAGTTTACTGTGGGACGAAAAAAAGGAAAAAATGTCTTATATGTATATTTTTCCAATGCTGAATGAATATATTGAACAACAAAATTTAACTGTAAATAAGCTCCACCTCCACTTCGCAGGTTTTCGATTTTTGCGGGTGGTGGGTCCCCATTAACCGCGGAAAACGAGGGATCACTGTATACTAAAAAAAAAAAAAGTAAATAAAAACCCTGATATGTATATGTTACATGTACTGTATATTTTAAGAAATGGCTTTCAAGCACTGCAAATGTCATAATTTTGATATAAATGAGATATTTTGTGTGTCTGTGTGTGTGTGCGCACTCAGTGGGGCAGCTTTGAATCTCATGACACGTTGTGTAATGACAATAAAGGCATTCTATTCTATTCTATTCTATTCTATATTTAAAAGAAAACAATTTGTATATGTAGACATGCACACATCTTAAGATTTTGAATTGAAAAAAATCCGTGATGGACAAAGGGCGCGAAGTTTGAAGCGCGAAGTAGCAAGGGATTACTAGAGCAGGAGCCATTTTGGGCCTCGAGTCCAGGATCTCGTGCTCGCATGGATTAAAATTGATTACATATATTAAAAATATACATATTACATTATACATAAATATTCGCTTTTTCTTGTTTCAGGGCGAAGTCAAAGAACGGCGGCAGATCCTTGCGGGAGAAGCTGGATAAAATCGGCTTGAATCTACCTGCAGGCAGACGCAAGGCAGCTAACGTCACCTTGCTGACGTCACTAGTAGAAGGTGAGTCGAGTTGCAGAAAATCCCGTTTTATGACGCGATATCAAGTGCCGGCTTTCTTCTCCTGATGCCTTTCCGTTTTTCTCCCCCCCTCTCTGTGTTGGAAATCAGCATATGCGCTCATGCGTGTAATGTGGAGCGACTTTGCCTTGCAAGTAATAAAGCATGAAGGGTGTGTGTGTGCGTGTGTTTGGACTGCGCTGGTAATTCTAGTGGCTTTTCAGTGGCCTTTGCAACAGCTATAGGTCCACGGCTGGCCTACTTTTACGCGCGGAGGGGGTGACTCCGTGTGTCGTGTTAATTATTGGGTGCTGCTTGTTTATTGGGTGCCGCTGAGCCGTTTCACCACGTGGACGAAAAGTCAATTGATTTATTGCTCCCAACATTAATAACGTCTCGTTTGAATGGCACTTTTTTTTTCTGCAGCTGCGATGTGTTGAAATATTCACCGCGTATCTGTGAAGCCAATCTAAAAATATGTTTATTGGACAAATTGCATATAGGACTTGAGCGGTGGGTGGATTGTGCAGTTTGGAGAAGGTGATGCTCCATTGGTCCCTGTTAATCATTGTTGTAGAAACTAATGCAATATTCATTATTTCGTTTGTTTTTGTAAATGAGAATTCTGGAGGAGGGAGGGAAAAATGTTGCTATGGTTTGTGATTATATATTTTTTTCATGTTAATTGGAGCTTATGTATGGAGTGCTGCAAGAAATTGCACGTGAGATCTGAACCAGACGTCTTTCACCTTCACATTTTTTCGGCAACAATAATGCTGTTTTTGACTATAATTGTAATATCACATGAAAATTTTGGTTTGTTGAGTTTGTTACAACACATCCAAGCAAGCTCATGGTTTTTCCTCTTTCCCCACCCTACTGTTGTCAGGCGAAGCGGTGCATCTTGCCAGGGATTTTGGTTACGTGTGTGAGACCGAGTTCCCCGCCAAGGCAGTAGCTGAATATGTAAACCGTCAGCACTCCGACCCAAACGAACAAGTCCAAAGAAAAAACATGCTACTGGCAACAAAGTAAGTGCACTCCCTTGCTTTAATGAGCTCACGGCTTGACATGTATATGATGTGGAAGAAGCAGCTGCACACATTATGCAAAGCAGGTTCAATTTTTTTTTTTTTTTGTGGTCAAAGTTTGTCAGCTACAAACATGTATGTATCATATTTCAACGTGAACAGATTAAAAAAAGGAATTAGTAGCGTTGTGATTACAAATGAACGCATTATGAAAATGACTGTGGGCGTTTCACCTGACGGATTACTTGATTTTTTTTAATTAGAGAAGAAATAAAAATACATTGTAGCTTAAGTGTATTTCATTCCGGAGACAATATTTTAGATTTTAGAGTTAAAAATACACCCCATGGATCATATAAAGGTACAGTTGAAGCACATGTCATAACAGAATTTCCAAGTCACGTGACAATGCATGAGACGTTTTATTTTCCATTCAAGGAAACAATCGGTTGTGTTTGTATAATAGGGCATGAATGACAAGTTGTAGCGAGCATGATTTATCTTTACATGCATATTTTTGCACACTCACGGGCCATTTACATAAATATAAATATCAAATCAATGAAAATGTCCGTAAAATCTAATAAGTGTATGACCCTTTCATTGACTGATCACGTTATATTTTCTTTAATGGAAAATATATGTACATACTAAATGATGTGAAGGGAATTAACATAATAATAATACTACAAAAAGTAAAGCTGATAGTCACGTGATGTTCACATTATTACCCCACCCCACCCGGGACACGAATTTGGAACAGTGATCCCTCGTTTCTCGCGGTGAAAAGGAACACGCCCCCCTGCAAAAATCTGCGGAGTAGAGGCGGAGTTTATTTACATTTATATTTTGTTAATTTTTTACATTTTATAAACATTTTCACTTTAGGCATTCAATGTATTCAACAGCATTGAAAAAAAGATACATATAAGACATTTTTTCCCCCTTTTGCCTCCCAACGTAGTAGTATATAAAAGTATAGTAATAAAAATAGAAATCCTTATGTGTAAATGTAGTGTATATTTTAATAAATGGTATATAAGCACTGCAAATGTCATAATAATGATATTAAACATATATGGCGGAAAACACTTCTGCTCTGAGACCCCCAATTTGGCCAAATTTCAAAATTGTCCGATATACACGTGTGGTACGTCATTGGAAAGCTTCAAATCTCAATGTTCTGGGGGATGAAACATTTTGAACAGGAGGGCATTAAAAAAAAAAAAAAAAAAAATTAAACAGCAAAACCCTAATTGGAGGTGAGCACACACGAGAGCATAATTAAAGACTCCATGATTTTAACGAGATATTATTGTGTACTTAACTTGTTTCGATCCAAAAACTCCATGTAGTATGTATCACCGAGTGTCAAGACACAGCTGTGAATGGTCACAGCCGGATTTTTTGTGGGATTTTATGGGTGAAACATGGTCATATAACAAGGGTCGCGATGCAGAAATCGCAGACATCAAGGAGTTGTCGAGATTTTCAGTTTCATATATTTACCCTTTTAAACATTTTTTTTTCAATTGTTCTTTGTTTGGATCAATTATTTATCATCTAACATATCGTGGGAATGCGACAGTAACAAAAAAATACAATTAAGCGATAGTTACGAGGTAGATATCCGTGACTTATTTACAGACGCTATTTTTTTTCATTGTGACGTCATTTGTTTAAAAGTCTAAAATATGCGACTGAATAATTTTCTAAAGTCGTTTTTTTTTTAAACAAAATATTGGACACTGATTAACGATTCTAAGCTAGAATGGTCACAGGCGGAGTTTGGGGGGATTTTATGGGTGAAACATGGTCATATAACAAGGGTCGCAATGCAGAAATCGCAGACATCAAAGAGTGGTCGAGATGCTCTTTTTCATATATTTAACCTCCTAAACATTTTTTTTCTCTTCTCGATTTTTCTTTGTTTGAATTGATTATTTATCATCTAACAGATTAGGGAAAATGCGACAGTAACAAAAAAAATACAATTAAGCGATAGTTATGAGGTAGATATCCGTGACTTATTTACAGACACCATTTTTTCATTGTGATGTAATTTGTTCAAAGTCGTTTTTTTTAAACTAAAATTGGACATCAATTAATGATTCTAAGCTAAAAATGACAGACATTTCGAATAATAAATACGATTACTTACCTTCTTTTTAGGTTGAAACAAAAGCGGTTGCGCGATGTTCGTAAACAGGGATTTCCAGGGTAAAACCGACAAATTAAAAATAGTTCGGGGGCTTAACGCGCCATGAATCTGCTATGGCAGCATATAGACATATTGTTCTATCAAATACAGCACTTTATCCGCCATATGTAAAATAAATTGAGCAGGTGCGTATAAGTCACGTGATAAATCACGTGTATATGTCTTGAAGGGGGTGTTGTTTATGCAGAAACGTGCATCCCTTTTCTACTTTAATTCCCACGATTAGCATCCCTAAAACAAGCTTTTGGTGTCCCTCCAGGCAAGTGTGCAAGGAGTTTACGGACCTGTTGTCTCAGGACCGTTCGCCACTGGGGAACTCGCGGCCGCAGCCCATCCTCGAACCGGGAATCCAGAGCTGCTTGACCCACTTCAGCCTCATCTCGCACGGCTTCGGCACGCCGGCCCTGTGCGCGGCCGTCACGGCACTGCAGAACTATCTGACCGAAGCCATCAAAGCCATGGACAAAATGTACCTCAACAACAACCCCAACAGTCATTCAGATAACGGCACTAAAGGCGACAAAGACGAAAAGCACAGAAAGTGATCCCCCCCACTACCACCATTAGGGGGCCAAATCCCCCTTCCCCTCGGGGGCCTTTTTTTTGCCGCCCCGCCCCCACTTCTTCTCCCACACCCATTCAATATAAATATTATAAATACTATTGATAAAGTCGTACCACTCGCTGACCTTGCGCCATGTTTTTGTGGGGTTGACGCATTTTTTGGAATCGCTGGGAAAAAAACACTACAACACAAGAATCTTCCCGCAGCTGTATGAAACGTTATTATTGTTATTATAAAAAAAAGAAAGAAAAGAACAGCTCCCGGGTGTGGAAGAGGTGTGTTTGCCCACAAAAGAAGACGTCTGATGTTCTTCCATCACCTTTTTTCCCCTTCTAAAGAGCTGCAAGCAACGGACTGAAATCCAGCGACCGAATTTTGTGAGACAAAAAAAAAAAGGAAGAAGCCCAAAGATGGACGAATTCTTCTATCAGTATTGTGAATAATAACTTCACTGAGCTCCTTGTCATCACTTCAAACTCTCTTCTCCTTCTCTCTCTCCGAGCGACCAACTTGAACTTTTTTTTTTTTTTTTTTTTGGAATTTCAACACGATTCGCGGTTATATAAGGGAATCAGTGTTCATGTATGTATATATTTATTTATGTGTAATTTAATGGGAATTGTAAATATGGTGCGTCTGTTGAAACCTTTTTTTTTTAATTTATCTGGTGCCTCCTGTTTTAGTGGGTTTTAATATTCGGTTAGTTCTTCATGTGATTTAATGGTTCTTAGAAAAAAACAAAACACGTTTGGGGTCATTTTTTTGAATTTTATTTCTCTGGGATATTTCAATTCAGCCCTCTTGTAGCATGTTGAGGCGACATTGAAGCAAGTGAACAAATTGAATAGAAATAAACTTCCACTTTTCTCTATATCTCATCCTAATTTGATCATTTCACACCCTAAAAAAGATTTTAAAAGATTTTTTGTTGTTGTTTGCGTTTATATTTTTTGAAATACAAGACTTACGTGTCGTGCCAATTACAAAAAAACGCATCATGTCCTATTTTCGAAGCTCCATCAAAGCAATAAATGGATTTTTGTTTTTCTTTTGAAGATTGGGGTACACCTTGTCCTGTCCGATCATGTCCCAATAAATTGGAGGCGGTTGTTACTGTATAGACACGTGCTGGCAATAGGTCCCAATGCCTGTCAATGTATTATATTCCTTTGTTGCCCAGAAAAAAATAAATATTTGATACGCTTCATCTGCACTTTTTTTTCACTTCTTCAAACGCTTTTTTTTTTTTTTTTTTTTAACGTAATTGAGTTTCTCTCGTCGCCTTTGTGAGCTGAACTTAAAGTTTCTCCTCATAATAATAATAATGATCAAACTTAACCCCTTCATGCCTGCAATATGAAGCAATTGTCAGAGAATCACAAATTTTGAAAAATAAGCTCTTAATGAAACACTTTTTTTCAAATTTGTAAAAAAGAAAAAAAAGTGTAAAAAGCGCTCTAATATTTTATTATTAATTTTTTTTCTCATGGAACCTGCAGATGCATGAGTGGACTTGCATCCATTATTATTATTTTTGTTGTTGTTGAGGAAACATATTTCAAAATTCTGAATTAGTCTCATAATCATGAAATTCTAAGTATCAAATGTGATCCATTTGGCATTAAGGGGTTAAGATTGGTACACTGAAAAAAGCCAGTCGATTTACTTGATAAAATCATTGTCACAATTTGCACTTCTATGAAGTAAATTTCACTGCTTGTGAACTGAACTTAACATTGTAAGTTCACAATTGATAAAATCACGTAAATTCACGATTTACTTGATAAAATCATGGTAACAATTTGCCCTTACTTCTAAGTACATTTTACTGCCAGTGAACTGAACTTAATATTGCAAGCAGTAAAATTTACTTGATAAAATCACGTAAATTCACGATTTACTTGATAAAATCATTGTAACAATTTGCACTTCTATGAAGTACATTTTACTGCTTGTGAACTGATCTTAATATTGCAAGCAGTAAAATTTTCTTGATCAAATCACGTAAATTCACGATTTACTTTGATAAAATCATTGTAACAATTTGCACTTATACTTCTCTGAAGTAAATTTTACTGCTTGTAAACTGAACTTAATATTGCACGAACATTGACGTAAACTAAACTTAAAATTGCAAGTAGTAAAATTTGCTTAATAATAGTGCAAATTATGACAATGATTTTATCAAGTGAATCAAACAATTATTTTTTTTCAGTGTATATGCAGGCCAGCTATGAGCATGTTTGAAGTATACAGAGCTAGAGAAGGAGAAGCCTCTGGGGTGTATATACAGGCCTGCTGGTCTGCAGCATTGTTGGAAGACATGCATCAAATATTTGTTATGTTGTTTGCCTCTCAGTGTAATCACTGCCGTCGTGTGATTCTCTCTTTTTTTGTGTTGCTGGTGTGTGTGGCCTTTAGGCTTGATTGGCTGCGCAGGCTGCGTGTAAACCCCGTTGCGTAACTCGTCTTTTAGCCTTCGTTTTCGAATTCGACTGCGAAAATATTGCAACTTCAATCTCCTCTCCTGGGGTTTATCTTATTTTTCCATGAGGGGAAGGTGACTGAATCCCTTATTGCACGTCCTTGGCACCGCGCTGCACTGGAGCAGGTGAAGCGCTAGGCATTGTTGTCAGTCATGGGCTTGTATTTTTGTTGGCTCCTCTCCTCACTTTGTGTGTGTGGGATCCTGTCCTCGGGCACAATAGAGCGCGCACGCTCATAAAAGGGGAGACGGGAGAGACTAGCCGGCTGCTCCTGCTTATGGTAAACAGTCAGTTTGCAACGAACAACAACAAAAATCGTATTAAACGGGCCCCGCGTCATTAATATTGTTTAATAAATGTATCAGGGGCCTAGTGAGACGAACCCATTAGAAATAGTATCTGTGACAATACAGTAGCACCCCCCCTCCTCATCCGTCTCCCACACCTACAGCATGGTTAAAGTGTGTAATGGATTTGGAACGTTTTAAACTCCAATCTTATTGTTATGTCGTTTGCTTACATGCTTTTCAAATGGCTCACGTGATATCTCACTAATAATGATGTTACTGTCGTTTAATTCTAGAGCGTAGGTTTGCATAGGGACGGTAGGGACATAATACTACCAACTTTTCTGGATGCTCAAATTGTCCCCACTAACTTTTAAGCAACCTTATTTGCATTATATAACGACTTTGGTTAAACAGGTCATTTAAATTGTCTTCACAGACTGTATGCTGTAAGGATAAAATTGACCCTACCAATATTAAGTGGATGATTTTCATTATGTTCAGACTTACATTTTCCCCTTTTCACTTGGTGAATATGCCGCTCCATTTTTTTTTACCCTCAAACGCACGTTTGATTGGCTGATACAGTTACAACAGAATAATGTCATGCCTCCTCCTTCACCCCCTTCAAAGAGGAGGGATATTAGAATAGTTTTTTTTTTCGGCCAGCAGCGGCCACTATAAATAATGTAAAAAGACATCAATGTTGTAGAGGTGCGGAACACACCACTAATTTTGCTACTGTTACAGAAGAATAATGTCATACCTCCTCCGCCACCCCCTTCGAAGAGGACAGATATTAGATTTTTTTCTTTTTTTCGGCCCACAGCAGCCACTGTAAGTCATGTAAAAAGACGTCAATGTTGTGGAGGTAGGGAGCACACCACTAATTTTGCTACTGTTACAACAGAATAATGTCAAACCTCAGTTTGCATTTATCACAGTTAGCATAACATTAAACTGTGTAAACTTGCTAACCTGCAAAACTAGAGTTTTCAAAATGTTTCATTTGTAGTTTTTGAAACAAGGGTTTGAATCGAACAGTATGTCACCTAAACCAAAACACATGAAAGTTAGTATATATTGGCTGATTTCTTGGACCCCCCAAACCCACCCCCTCCACACACATATACAGTTTCAAAAGAATAATATCATGCCTCCTCCTCCGCCCCCTTCGAAGAGGAGCGATATTTGATTTTTTTTTTTTCCCGGCCAACAGCAGCCACTGTAAGTAATATAAAAAGACGTCAATGTTGTGGAGGTGGGGAACACATCACTAATTATGCTATTGAATGTCTGACCTGCATGACAGTTAGCATAACATTAAACTGTGTAAACTTGCAAACCTGCAAAACGAGTTTTCAAAATGTTTCATTTGTAGTTTTTGAAACAAAGGTTTGAATCGAACGATATATCGCCTGAACCAAAAGACATGAAAGTTAGTATATATTGGCTGATGACTTGGACCCCCCAAACCCCCCCCCCCAACACACACATGTATGGTTAGAACAGAATACTGTCATGCCTCCTCCTCCGCTGCCTTCGAAGAGGAGCGATTTTAGATTTTTTTTTTCTCGGCCAGCAGCAGCCACTGTAAGTAATGTAAAAAGACGTCAATGTTGTGGAGGTGGGGAACACATCACTAATTATGCTATTGAAAGTCTGACTTGCATGACAGTTAGCATCACATTAAACTGTGTAAACTTGCAAACCTGCAAAACTAGAGTTTTCAGAATGTTTCATTTGTAGTTTTGGAAACAAAGGTTTGAACCAAACAGTATGTCACCTAAACCAAAACACATGAAAGTTAGTATATATTGGCTGATGACTTGGACCCCCCCCCCCCCCCCCCACACACACACACACACACGTGTATGGTTAGAACAGAATAATGTCATGCCTCTTCCTCCGCCCACTTCGAAGAGAGGGCAGATATTTGATTTTTTTTTTTTTTTTTTTTCTCGGCCAGTAGCAGCCACTGTAAATAATGTAAAAAGATATCAATGTTGTGGAGGTGGGGAACACACCACTAATTTTGCTACTGACATTAAACTGTGTAAACTTGCTAACCTACAAAACTAGAGTTTTCAAAATGTTTCATTTGTAGTTTTTGAAACGAAGGTTTGAATCGAACGGTATATATATTACCTGAACTAAAACACATGAAAGTTAGTATATATCTTAGTATATATAGATTTTTTTTGCATTGATCATTTAATTCATTAGGTTCATATTCTTGAAAAATGTAGCCCTGACCCCCGTTCACACAATCTGTTTGGTTTTATGAATGCCCCCCACCCCCCAGCATAAAGTGTACAAGCAGGTGATGCTGTTATATGGTCCCTACCAATGTTGAGACCAAACCTACGCCCTTGGTTTAATTACACATTAAGAGGCGAAGGTTTAATGTACAATGACAAAACTAACACATTAATGTGTCCAAGGAATAATACAAAAAGTTAATTTTAATGGCACATTTATTCAACGTAGTGATGCAACATGTTTAATCCAACTAGTAGCTTGGCTGTTAATTTTAAAATGCAGGCAATTGAGTCCATCGGGGGAAATAGTGGGTCTATGTTTGTATTCAATTGACTGTTGATTGTGAACGCCACACTTCTGTGCATTGTTTATTGTCACAATGTATTAGGTTGATGTTGCAATGGTTGCAAGTGGGTGCATGGCCTTATTAGCCCGCAGCGCCATTGCCATTAGTGTGCACTGTACTGCTTGCAGGCCCTGCCTGGATGGATGTACACTTACATTTTATTAATTTTTTTAACTGTATACTAGTGTGTGAGAATGACTAGAATACAGGAGTCTTGATTTATAGGATTATATATATAGCGGAAAACACTCAGGTGACTTGAAGTTCCGCTCTGAGACCCCCAATTTGACCAAATTTCAATATTGTCCCATATATGCATGTGTGATACATCACTGGAAAGCTTAAAATCTCAATGTTCTGGGGAAAGGAAAAATTTTGAACAAGAGGGCATTTAAAAAAAAAATTAAACAGCAAAACTCTAACTGGAGGCCAGAGCACAGGAGAGCAAAATTAAAGACGCCATGATTTTAACGAGATATTATCACGTACTTACCTTGTTTCAATCCAAAAACTCGACACAGCTGTGAATGGCCACAGCCGGATTTTTGGGAGATTTTATGGGTGAAACACGGCAATATAACAAGGGTCGTGATGCAGAAAACGCAGACATCAAGGAGTGGTCGAGATGTTCTTTTAGATATATCTACTCTTTTAAAGGTTTTTTTTTCCTTCAATTTTTCTTTGTTTGGATCGATTATTTATCAGCTAACATACTGTGGAAACTGCGACAGTAACAAAAAAAATACAATTAATTGATAATTATGAGATAGATATCCGTGACTTTTTTTTACAGACGCCATTTTTTTTCACTGTGACATAATTTGTTTAAAAGTTTAAAATATGCGAGTGAATAATTTTCTAAAGTCATTTTAAAAAAAATACAAAATATTAGATATCAATTAATAATTGTAAGCTAAAAATGACAGACATTTTGAATAATAAATATAATTACTTACCTTCTTTTTATGGCTGGGTTGAAACAAAAGCGGTTGCGCGATGTCTATGAACGGGGGTCTCCAGGGTAAAACAGACAAATTAAAATAGTTTGGGGGCTTAATGTGCCATGATTTTGCTATGGAAGCATTTTGACATATTACTCTATCAAACACAAAAGTTCTTTTGGCTTAAAATACATTTTTTTGAAATACATATTTTAAAGAGGGGTGCAAGAGCAGAAACTGCTTTGTCAGGCTTGTCGGTGTTTTCCGCCACATATGTAATATTTAACAATGTTACTATTTCTACTACAGGTGCAGCAATTAATCGTTTAGTTGACAACTAATTGATTAGCAAATTAATTGACAACTATTTTGATAACCAATTAATCATTCAGGACTTTGTTCACGTTAACCCCTTAAGGCCCACATTTTTTCTGCTGGTCGGGAAGATTTCATGCTTTTATTGGTTATTTTGAATGTTACATGTTTTTAATGAGAAATGAGCACTTTACCTTATCCTTTTTGAAGTTTGCAAAGAGCCAAAAATAGCAAAGAAGGCGTGCTAAACCTCATGATTTGATTTCCATGGGGAAAGTTTCATCCAATCATCTCCCAGAAGTGGCAACAGCAACTAAATTTAGTGTATTTATTGGTTTAGAGACGTAAACGCATCATGTCCTTCAGCAGCATGCTTAGGTCTGAAGGGGTTAAACCTGTCTAAATTCTTGAAATTATATCATAAATATATCTTGTCATCATAAATATGATCAGATTTCTTCAAGATATTTTATTTCAGTCAAAGTGGGACATGAACAATAATCCGCTTTTACTTTGGAAAAAAACAATGAACCTTTTTGCCAATTTTCGGACATCTCACCGTCTAAACTCGCTTCATACGGCGACAACAACTAATCGATTAAAATCCATTCATAAGTTAGTTGGCAACGAATTTGGTAATCGATACAGTTGTAGACTACGGTTAAGTCAGGAAGCTGTATTTTTGAAGGAAATAGTCAATAGTCATTTTGCCTCAAACAACTTCAAGGTAAATGGTGAGGGTCATTGAAAAGAGTGTCATTTATCCGATTAATCGTATAAATAATCGGACGATTAATCGATTACGGAAACGTAAGCTGCACCCCTATTTCTACTATATACCCAGATAGCAGACCGACATTGAATAAAAGTAGATTTTCCATCAAAATCATCAGTATGTTTGACATCGAAATTTTCGACATCACGTGACGTTGACGCAATGTTGTTCTATGGTACGTCAGGCGATAGTTAAGTTAACATTGTTTTATGGTTGATGAACTAATGTTGACAAATAGTTGATTTATGATTGATCGGAGTGTCATTTATCCGATTAATCGTTTAATTAATCGTCCGATTAATCGATTACAAAAAAGCTAGCTGAAGCCCTAATTTCTACTATATACCCAGATAGCAGACTGACATTGAATAAACGTTGATTTTCCATCAAAATCATCAGTATGGTTGACATCGACATTTTCGACATCAAGTGACGTTGACGCAACGTTGTTCTATGGTACGTCAGGCGATGGTTGGGTTAACATTTGTTTTATAGTTGATGAACTAATGTTGACAAATAGTAGATTTATGATTGAAAAGTCATTGAGTTATGGATGAGCAGGCGTTTTGGTTGAAAACATAACATTGTTTCAGCGTTGTTCCAATATTATTAATAACTGAAATGACGTTTAGGCTTTTGTAAGGATTTCAACGCTAAAACAACATTAATTGAGGGTGCAAAAGTGACATTGATTCAACCAAGGGCGTAGGTTTGCAAAGGCACGGTAGGGACATAACACAGCCAACTTTTACAGGATGCTCAAATTGTCCCCACCAACTTTTAAGCAACCTTATTTGCATTATATAATGAGTTCAGTTATTAAGGTAATTTAGATTATCTTCCCATAAATTGTAAGGATAGAATTGACCCTACAGTTATTAACTGAACTACTTTCATTATGTTCAGACTTACATTCACCCCTTTTCACTTGCTGAATGTGCCAGTCCATTTTCCCCCTCAAACGCAAGTTTGATTGGCTGATGACTAGAACCCCCACATTCACACAATACAGAAATACATGTCGACATGCCGCCTCCTCCGCCCCCTTTGAAGAGGAGTGATATTAGAAGACTTTTTTTTCGGCCAGCATCAGCCACTGTAAGTAATATTAAAAGATGTCAATGTTCCGGAGGTGGGGAACACACCACTAATTTTGCTACTGAAAGTCCGACCTGCCTACCTCTTTCCAATCCAAAAACTCCATAGCATACATCACCGAGTGTCAAGACACAGATGTGAATGGCCACAGCTGGATTTTTGGGGGATTTTATGGGTGAAACATGGTCATATAGCAAGGGTCGCGATGCAGAAATCGCAGACATCAAGGAGTGGTCGATATTTTCATTTTCATATATTTACCCTTTAAAACGTTTTTTTTTTCTTTTCTTCAATTTTTCTTTGTTTGGATTGATTATTTATCATCTAACATGTCGGGGAAAATGCGACGGTAACAAAACAAAACAAAACAAAACAAAAAAATAAATACAATTAAGCGATAGTTATGAGGTAGATATCCATGACTTTTTTACGGACACCATTTTTTAAAATTAAAAATATGCAAGTGAATGATTTTTAAAAGTCTTTAAAAAAAAAAAAAAAAAAAAAAGCAACTAAATATTATACATCAATTAATGATTGTAAGCTAAAAATGACAGACATTTCGAATAATAAATACGATTACTTACCTTCTTTTTATGGCTAAATTGAAACAAAAGCGGTTGCGCAATGTCTGTAAACGGGAGTTTCCAGGGTAAACACACAAAAATAGTTTGGGGGCTTAATGCCCCATGAATCTGCTATGGCAGCATCTAGACATATTGTTCTATCAAACACTACTTAAAATACAGCAGTTTATTTTAAAGAGGTGTGCAAGAGCAGAAACTCCTTTTTCAGTCAAAATATTGGATGTGATGGTTCACTTACTTATTATCACCCCTTCTGTCATTTTTTGCATACTATCCTCATTAAAATATGAAAACCTATAAATGTTTGGGTGGTTTTAGTTAAAGCAGACACTGTTTTTTCACCTGTGTGATTTTATTGTGACGTAATTTGTTCAAAAAGTTTAAAATATGCGAGTGAATGATTTTTTAAAGTCTTTTTTTTTAAAAACTAAATATTCGACATCAATTAACGATTCTAATCTAAAAATGACAGACATTTCAAATAATAAATACGATTATTTACCTTCTTTTTATGGCTAGGTTGAAACAAAAGTGGTTGCGCGATGTCTGTAAACGGGGGTTTCCAGGGTAAAACGGACAAATTAAAAATAGTTCGGGGGCTTATTGTGCCATTAATCTGCTATGGCAGCATATAGACGTATTGTTCTATCAAAAAACAGTTCTTTAGGCTTAAAATACAGCAGTTTATTTAAAGAGGTGTGCAAGAGCAGAAACTGTTTTTTCAGCCTTCTCTGTGTTTTCCGCCATATTTTAACAGCTCATTTGTGCATTAACTGACATTAGCAGAAACTGGTCAGGAACAAAAAAGTATTTTATAATAACAGCAAATTTACAACACAGTCGCACATGCGCGATTAGATGAAATATTTACTTACACCTTGTTAAATAGGGCAAATTGGGAAAATAAAAACTTATGTCCTATGATTATAACTATAATTACTGTAGCCAGAATAAAGCGCTGTATCATAAATATTCCTCACATATCGTCAAATTAATATTTTAGTGCCACAGAAAATCGATTATTTCTAATCTGTGTCTTTTGAAATTACACAGGTGGACCCGACTATTCATCGCGCATGTATCCCATTTGAAGAAACGACTCGGACAAGAGGCAGACTTTCGCCTAAATGACATATGATACGCTCATTGTGGCAATCGAATTATGGGACTTGAAAGTTTTGCAATGAAGCGCAAAATGGCTAATTGTCTTCAACTCTGACATCAGCCGTCATTTAGGGGTCTTTGTGTCCGTGGATCTGCCCCCCTCCCTCCAACCCTCCCCTGTGCCTGCATGGCTCTGACCCCCTTTCGGGCCCCTTGGCCGGGGATCAGAAGCCAAGAGAGGTCAGCGACTCGGCCAAATCGCCCTCGATTACTTGAGACATTAGGTAATCGATTAGAAAACATGAAGTTACTTTGAATAAACAAAGAAATTGACACTTCAACATTAATTGTGAAAACGCCCAATTATTATTATTAGTATTATGTCTTGAAAGGGGAACATTTAGTCTACAACACTGTTTTATTAAGCCTGCCAATTTCACGGCAGTGTATCGCCCTCAAATATTCACGACAGGGAAAAAATAAACGAAAAAGCAGATTAAAATTATGTTCTCTTAATGCCATTCAATTTCTAGTTGGAGTCTCCCTCGCTGACTCTCTCTCTGCAGTCAGCCAGGGGGGGAGAGTGTCGCCCCGGGCCAAACATATGCTTCTTTCCATTGCACTAATCCAAATGCAGCGTGGAGGAATAATTGCTCCAGTGGCCGTGGCTTCGCTGGGTCTTTGTCCCTCACTGGCTCCCGTCAGCCAGGCACACGCCATCTCAATCAAGCCGACACCCCGACGCCCTTGCTCACGCTTCACACACTTCTGTTAATATCTTTAGAAAAAAAAAAAATGCAATTCATTACACTCACACAAAAAAATGGAAGAACTAAAGCAACTACATTTTATTGAAGACGTTTCACCTGAATCTATCTATTCATTCGTTTTGATTACAAATCACCATAACAATACTTTTGGAGTAAAAAAACAAAACAGAAACCACACTGACAAAAAAATAACTGTTGGATTTACTTGATAAAATCATTGCAATATGAAGTTCAGTTCACAAGCAGCAACATTTACTTAATAAAAGTAAGTGCACATTGTTTCAATTATTTTATCAAGTAAATCCACTAGTTATTTTTTTCAGTGCAACAAACAAACAAAACACACTTTTGATTAATATTTACAGCCTTTGGCAGCATACTTTGTTGGCAAAGAATGTATGTAAAGTTTCCTCGCTGCCACATGAGGAACTTTGTGTTTTAAAATAATATTAATAATACACCTACTAAAAGTACGACACTGCAAATGGATTATGTCATAATCAGATTATTTATTTTAATAGTTTCCCCATCTTGTTTTGAGTGTTAACAGATTAATGTGTCAGATTATTCAACTTCCTTGAAGTAAATATCACTATTTGTTCTTATTAAACGTCTAAAAGTTGGCCATTTCCCCGCTAAATAAAATTTAAAAAATGCTGTCAAATGTTTTGAACAATATTCTTGAATTAAGGACATTTCCATTTATATATAAAAAAAAAAATAATAAAAAATTAAGATTTGAAGATTTTCAAGACCCTTTTCTGACATAATGAATAAATTCTGCTATTATTTATAACAATAATAATAATAATAATAATTATTATTATTGCCTTAACTATTGTTGCTATTAGCTCAAGGACTGTATATCATTGGTTTTGTCAGATTTTTTGTTTTGTTTGCTTGTTTATTATTTTTTCTCATGTCCAAATCATTCATTCATTCATTCATTCATTCATTCATTCATTCATTCATTCATTCATTCATTCATTCAAGACTAAAAATACTAATTTATTGCTTTAATATCAGTCTGTTAAGCTTATTTTCAGCCAGCTGTTTTTCATATTTCAAGAATTTATTGAATCAAATTTACTTAAAACATTGGCAGATAATTTCACTTATATTTAGTAGATTTACACTGAAAACAAGGGAATTTAACTGGTTTTAAGCAGGTGGCCTTTTTGCAGTGCACAATCTACAATTCTTTTAAGCACTCAATGGCCCTGTGTGATTAAAAAAAAAAATAATAAAATGCCAGTATAATTAAAATAATTGCAGTGATGATGACTATAATTATGGTTATATAATATACATTTAATGAAATAATTGGTGTTCATTTTATTTTAATGATCAAGACCAGTGTATGTATTGAAAAATAGTAATAAAAATTATTACAACAATGCATTTTAACTTAAGGTATTTCGCTCAAAAGAAGGTCAGTTAGACATCAATAATATAATAATGATGATAATTATTATAACGACACATGTTCACAACCGTAAAACACAAACTAATGTGAGAATACTACTATACCACATAATAAAGAAGTCAAACAAACATACAATATTAATACGAAATAGACATTCAGCATTAAGAACTTAAACTTTTTCAAGTGTGACACACACCCCCACGGTGTCTTTATTGTCCGTGAATCAATGATGAAAAATCACTCTTGTAAATGTAGCATTTGCGAGGACATTCCATATTTTCACCCCTAAGAAATGACACAAGACAGAGAAGAGTCGGGAGGGGCGTCTGCGCGCGTGTGATGGCTGCGTGGATGTCTGACTGAATTAATAGACATGATAATTTCACACTATTTCATAGTGAGCTATCTGTTCCATCACAGCAAAATAAAAGGGTCACCGCGCAGCTGCGGCAAAGCCCAAGCAGCTATTATGAAGTTTGATGATAGACCCCCGCCACCCTCTATCACCGCCCCCTCCCTCTCTCTCTCTCCTTGCCTCCCTTTTCTCTTCTCCGTGGTACTTTGCTTCAGGCAAGCAATAGCTGCAGGCCACGCAGTGGCTCCCCATGATAAAGGACTTAGACTTTGTCTATGTAGAGCTCTCTCTCTCTCTCTCTCTCTCTCTCTCTCTCTCTCTCTCTCTCTCTCTCTCTCTCTCTCTCTCTCTCTCTCTCTCTCTCTCTCTCTCTCTGCCTCACCTAGTCAACTCACGCGCTTGGCCCTTTAACGATTGCTACACACCCACCATCTCCGTCTTTCTCCCCCACAAACCAAGTGGATCACTGCATCTTTGCAATTTAGAGTTCATTGATCCCAGCGTTGAAACTCGTGTAACATCTCATCATTATGATCATTATTTGCAAAGCGGCCAACTCACAGTTTGTTTCTTTCAATGTGATTTCCAAATTACATTTCGATTCCAGTGGTACCTCGACATACGAATTTAATTAGTTCCAGGGCCTGGATTGTAATTTGAAATGGTCGCATGTCGAGTGGGATTTTCCCATAAGAATGCATTATATTTCAATTGCAGTGGTACCTCTACATACAAATTTATTCTGTTCCAGGACCTGGTTTGTAAGACGAAATGGTTGTATGTCGAGGGGGATTTTCCCATTAGGACACATTATGTTTCAATTACAGTGGTACCTCAAGATACAATTTTAATTTGTTCCAGGACCTGGTTTGAATCGAAATAGTTGTATATGTATATATACAATAAATTCATATGTAGAGGTAACACTGCAATTGAAATATAATGTATTCTAATGGGGAAAATCCCGCTTGACATACGACCATTTCGACTTACAAACCAGGTCCTGTAGCGAATGTTGAGGTAACACTGCAATTGAAATATAATGTATTCTTATGGGACAATCCTGCTCGACATAAAACCATTTCGACTTACAAACCAGGTCCTGGAACTAATTAAATTTGTATGTAGAGGTACCATTGTAGTTGAAATATAATGTGTTCTAATGGGAAAATCCTCCTCGACATATGGCCATTTCAACTTACAAACCAAGTTCTGGAACGAATTCAATTTGTATGTTGAGGTACCACTGTAATTGAAATATGATATGTTCTAATGGGGAAAATCCCGCTCGCCATATGACCATTTCAATTTACAAACCAGGTCCTGGAACGAATTAAATTCGTATGTATACATTATATTTCAATTACAGTGGTACCTCAAGATACAAATTTAATTTTTTCCAGGACCTGGTATGAATCGAAATAGTTGTATATGTCGCGCTGGATTTTCCCATAAGAATACATTATATTTCAATTGCAGTGGTACCTCAACATACAAATTTATTCTGTTCCAGGACCTGGTTTGTAAGTCGAAATGGTCGTATGTCGAGGGGAATTTCCCCATTAGGACACATTACGTTTCAATTACAGTGGTACCTCTACATATGAATTTTATTTGTTCCAGGACCTGGTTTTGTAAATCAAAATGGTCGTCTGTTGAGCTGGATTTTCCCCATTAGAATACATTATATTTCAATTACAGTGGTACTCCTACATACGAATTTAATCTGTTCCAGGACCTTTTTTGTGAGTCGAAATGGTCGTATGTCGAGGGGGATTGTCCCATAAGAATACATTATATTGCAATTACAGTGGTACCTCTACATACGAATTTTATTCGTTCCAGGACCTGGTTTTGTAAATCAAAATGGTCGTTTGTTGAGCAGGATTTTGCCATAAGAATACATTATATTTCAGTCACGGGATACCGCAACATACAAATTTAATTCCTTCCAGGACCTGGTTTGTAGTTAAAATGGTCATATGTCGAGCGTAATTTTCCCATAAGAATGCATAATAATTCGATTAATTCATTCCACAGCCCCAAAACCTACGCTAAATCCTTAATACATGCTGCAGGTACAATTACTAACACAGTGTTACCTCTGCATACAAATGTAATCTTTTGAAGGACCTGATTTGTAAGTCGAAATGGTCCTATGTCGAGCGGCATGTATTTGAATTATAATTACATAATAATTCAATAAATTCGATTCACAGCCCAAAAACCTAGGCTAAATCCTTAATAAATACTGCAGGTCCAATTACAAATGCAGTGGTACCTCTACATACAAATTTAATTCGTTCCATGACCTGGTTTGTAAATCGAAATGGTCATATGGCGAGCGGGATTTTCCCCATTAGAACACATTGTATTTCAATTACAGTGGTACCTCAACATACAAATTGAATTTGTTCCAGAACTTGGTTTGTAAGTCGAAATGGTCGTATGTCAAGCTGGATTTTCCCCATTAGAATACATTATATTTCAATTACAGTGGTACCTCTAGATACAAATTTAATTCGTTCCAGGATATGGTTTCTAAATCGAAATGGTCGTACGTCGAGCATGATTTTTGCATAAAAATACATTAAATTTGGATTACAGTGGTACCTCTACATGCGAATTTAATTTGGTCCAGGACCTTTTTTGTAAGTCGAAATGGTCGTATGTCGAGCGGGATTTTCCATAAGAATACATTATATTTCAATTACGGTGGTACCTCTACATACAAATTTAATTCGTTCCAGGATGTGGTTTGTAAGTCGAATTGTTCATATGTCGAGCGGGATTTCCCCATAAGAATACATTATATTTCAATTACAGTGGTACCTCTACATACGCATTTAATTCGTTCCAGGATGTGGTTCGTAAGTCGAAATGTTCATATGTCGAATGGGATTTTCCCATGAGAATGAATATTTCAGTTGCAGTGGTATCTCTACATATGAATTTAATTCGTTCCACGACCTGGTTTGTAAGTCGAAATGGTTATATGTCGAGCTGGATTTTCCCATAAGAATGCATATTTCAGTTGCAGTGGTACCTCTACATACAAATTTAATTCGTACCAGGACCTGGTTTGTAAGTCATAATGGTGGTATGTCAAACTGGGTGTCCCATAAGAATACATTATACTTTACTGGTCGTATGTCGAGCGGGATTGTCGCATAAGAATACATTATATTTCAATTACAGTGGTACCTCCACATACAAATTTAATTCGTTCCAGGATATGGTTTGTAAATCGAAATGGTCGTATGTCGAGCGGGATTTCTGCATAAAAATACATTATATTTGGATTTCAGTGGTACCTCTACATGCGGATTTAATTTGTTCCAGGACCTTTTTTGTAAGTCAAAATGGTTGCATGTCGAGCGGGATTTTCCCATAAGAATACATTATATTTAAATTACAGTGGTACCTCTACATACAAATTTAATTCGTTCCAGGATGTGGTTTGTAAGTCGAAATGTTCATATGTCGAGCGGGATTTTCCCATAAGAATACATTATATTTAAATTACAGTGGTACCTCTACATACAAATTTAATTCGTTCCAGGATGTGGTTTGTAAGTCGAAATGTTCATATGTCGAGCGGGATTTTCCCATGAGAATGCATATTTCAGTTGCAGTGGTACCTCTACATATGAATTTAATTTGTTCCACGACCTGGTTTGTAAGTCGAAATGGTTATATGTCGAGCTGCATTTTCCCATAAGAATGCATATTTCAGTTGCAGTGGTACCTCTACATACAAATTTAATTCGTACCAGGTCCTGGTTTGTAAGTCATAATGGTGGTATGTCAAACTGGGTTTCCCATAAGAATACATGATACTTTAATGGTCTTATATCAAGCGGGATTGTCCCATCAGAATACATTGTATTTCAAGTACAGTGGTACCTCTACATACAAATTTAACTCGTACCAGGACCTGGTTTGTAAGTCAAAATGGTCGTATGTCGAGCAGGATTTTCCCATAAGAATACATTATAATTCGATTCATTCCTTCCACAGCCCCAAAACCTACGCTAAATCCTTAACACATGCTAAGGTACAATTACTAATGCAGTGGTACCTCTACATACAAATGTAATTCATTCTAGGACCTGGTTTGTAAGTCCAAATGGTCGTATCGTGAGGGATTTATTTCAATTGTAATTACAGTATAAATAAATTAATTCATTCTACAGGCCAAAAACCTAGGCTAAATCCTTAATAAATACTGCTGGTACAAGTACAAATACAGTGCTACCTCTACAAAGGAATTTAAGTCGTTCTAAGACCTAGTTTGTAAGTTGAAATGGTCGCATGCCGAGCAGGATTATCCTATAAGAATACATTATAATTCGATGAATTCATTACACAGGACAAAAACTTACGCTAAATCCTTAATAAATACTGCAGGAGCAATTACAAATAGCAATGACACATAGCAAAACAAATACATTATAAATACAAATTGGAATAATAATAACAATGTAAAGAATCAAGTTTTAATGTAGCGGTTGTGTTTCGCACGCTGTTCCTGAACGTGTGACTGTCGACAGAGTGAGAAAGGTGCGTTAGAGTTGGAAGCTTTTATTTTCTCTTTTGATATTACTGCATACTAAACTGTAAGCAAACTTGATATTTGTTACAGAAGTTGAATCAATTATTATCTAAAATAATAAATATTATAATACGGTATTATAATCAATATTTTTGTTCTGATTGTATCTCTGCAACAATGCTTGGATTTTGGTTCAATCCGTACAGAAATCTTCAATTTATTACCCTTATGCCTGACTAATGCTTCTGAGTTCAAAGACACCCCCCCGCGAAAAAGTCAACGCAACTACAGAACCAATTTTCACCTTTAATCCACTTCTGACTAAGCCTATCTTTCAGGAATCTTCTGTCAAATGTCCAATTTGATTTTCAGTTGCTTCTTTACAAAGCACATATGATGACTTGAGGATGAACAGCTCGATTATTAGCACAAAGAAGCATTATTAGCTTCAGTAGCTCGGCCCGCGTGGCCTCTCCTAGCCTGGGAAGAGACGAAGTTGATCCCACCACAGGCTAAACGCCGCCAACAGGACTTGACACTGCAGAACAATTTCCCAATTACCTTTTGACATGCATATTGACACAAACGTGCAAAACTGTAATTTTCTTTCTGAATTCTTTTCGCTTGGGGGTCTCACTTTCATGCCAGTGGACTGTCAGAAATGCTCCTCCCTCTCTCTCTTTCTGTCTGTCTGACTCTATCCCTCTCTCGCTCTCTTCCGATGTGAAGATGCATAAAAGCCTGACAGGAAAAGGAAATTGTTGTTTGGGAAAACGATAGAAGAAGCTGACTTCAGTTATTACTTCTTCCAAGGAGGTTTACCGCTTGCTCAACAAAGTTGCAAAACGTGTAATGAGATAAATGGACCAAATAAAGACTGATAAATATGGCTTTTCCTGGCTTATACAGTGGGGCAAATAAGTATTTA
The DNA here is from genome assembly GCF_030265065.1 of Corythoichthys intestinalis. NCBI lineage: Eukaryota > Metazoa > Chordata > Actinopteri > Syngnathiformes > Syngnathidae > Corythoichthys > Corythoichthys intestinalis. The sequence goes on along the minus strand of NC_080414.1, from coordinate 3,143,122 downwards.
GTCAACCACTAATTGTGCAAGTTCTCCCACTTGAAAATATTAGAGAGACCTGTAATTGTCAACATGGGTAAACCTCAACCATGAGAGACAGAATGTGGAAAAAAACGCAGAAAATAACATTGTTTGATTTTTAAAGAATTTATTTGCAAATCATGCTGGAAAATAAGTATTTGGTCAATACCAAAAGTTCATCTCAATACTTTGTTATGTACCCTTTGTTGGCAATAACGGAGGCCAAATGTTTTCTGTAATTCTTCACAAGCTTTTCACACACTGTTGCTGGTATTTTGGCCCATTCCTCCATGCAGATCTCCTCTAGAGCAGTGATGTTTTGGGGTTGTCGTTGGGCAACACGGACTTTCAACTCCATCCACAGATTTTCTATGGGGTTGAGATATGGAGACTGGCTAGGCCACTCCAGGACCTTGAAATGCTTCTTACGAAGCCACTCCTTTGTTGCCCTGGCTGTGTGTTTGGGATCATTGTCATGCTGAAAGACCCAGCCACGTCTCATCTTCAATGCCCTTGCTGATGGAAGGAGATTTTCACTCAAAATCTCTCGAAACATGGCCCCATTCATTCTTTCCTCACACAGATTAGTCGTCCTGGTCCCTTTGCAGAAAAACAGCCCCAAAGCATGATGTTTCCACCCCCATGCTTCACAGTGGGTATGGTGTTCTTCGGATGCAATTTAGTATTCACAGAACCTGTGTTTCTACCAAAAAGTTCTATTTTAGTTTCATCTGACCATAACACATTCTCCCAGTCCTCTTCTGGATCATCCAAATGCTCTCTAGCGAACCGCAGACGGGCCTGGGCATGTACTTTCTTCAGCAGGGGGACACGTCTGGCAGTGCAGGATTTGAGTCCTTGGCGGCGCATTGTTTTACTGATAGTAGCCTTTGTTACTGTGGTCCCAGCTTTCTGTAGGTCATTCACTAGGTCCCCCCGTGTGGTTCTGGGATTTTTGCTCACCGTTCTTGTTATCATTTTGACACCACGGGGTGAGATCTTGCATGGAGCCCCAGATCGAGGGAGATGATCAGTGGTTTTGTATGTCTTCCATTTTCTAATAATTGCTCCCACAGTTGATGTCTTTACACCAAGCGTTTTACCTATTGCAGACTCAGTCTTCCCAGCCTGGTGCAGGTCTACAAATTTGTCTCTGGTGTCCTTCGACAGCTCTTTGGTCTTGGCCATAGTGGAGTTTGGAGTGTGACTGACTGAGCTTGTGGACAAGTGTCTTTTATACCGATAATGAGTTCCTTCTTCCGGTTCCTTAATGTGCAGCGGTACCTCTATTTACGAAATTAACTGGTTCTGGAAGTAGTTTCTTAACTTGAAATTTCTGTTTCCCATGTTTCCTAGCCCCACAAAAATTTAGACATAAATCTTTTATAATGCATAAAAAATGCATCAAAACATGCAACAAATATATGTTAAAATTAGATTATTGCCCAATAAACATAAAATCAGAGCTATATATATTGTAGAAAACCAACAGTAGAGTAAAGAATCAATGTTTATACACTCATGTAAAGCTGTCGGAACACCAGGGGTGGATGAAGAGGACGCTGGGACAGTTGAGGTATCTCTTAGCCAATTGGACACCAGGAATGCTAGGCAATAGCCAATGGCAGAGCAGCTATAAGTATGTTAGCTTTAGTAAACTCTGGGGGCTGCAAGTACCAGCCATACTGTATTTTTGCCTTTCTTATCCCGAAAAAAAGTAATATTTTCCTATTGAGGCGTGCTTTTACCTGAAAATTCTGTATCTAGAGACGTTCTTAAGTAGAGGTACCACGGTAATTTCATTTATAAATTGTTTTTTTTTTGTTTGTTATTTGATGTGTCGTGTTTTTTTGTGTTTTTGTGATGTGATTTGCCTCTGTGTTTTCCAATTTGGCTTTGTTTTTTTTTTTGTTTTGCCATTGTGTTTGGCACTTCAGGCCCATCGTAACTTTCATTCAGTATATGTTAATAGTAAAATTTGTACATTTTGCTGTAAGGACAAAACGTGCTGACATCATTCAAGGAACATGAACGCGAATTGAACACCAGTGTTTTTCTACAATTTCAGAGATACATGTTTTCCCAAGGTTTGTTAGCATTCCGACTCATACATCCTCAGATGTGCTTCACCATATTAAAATGCAAAACTTCCAAGGCCCCGGGGCCTGATCCTCTACTCTGTATAGCTCTTCATGGCCCTGGCAATAAAGTGGGGGTGGGGGGTGTGGGGGGGGTCAAGCCATGCGTGACCCAGTTTTTTTGGTTTATTTTGAGATGAGTGTGGGCGTACCCTCCATCAACACCAGCTCCTGTAATGTGGTTTAGCATATGCCAATCAAGCCCCTACACAATGACAAGCTAGAGATGACACGACCGCGGTCCACTCGGCTCCTCTTGGCCGGCCGCACGCCTCGCGAGCAAGCAAACACGCCAGTGATTATGGCATTTCAGTGTCAACTGGCACGTTGACTTTGACCAAAGCGCCCAGATTGACAATGAAGACACAAACATGTCTGATTATTTGGTGAGGTCGAGGTTCTGGCCACACGAGTGTTCGACGGTATTATGTGAATCTCGCGTGCTGTCAGATCGCATTTACATCAGAAGTAGGTTCCTAAAACCCTGAAACATGAGGAAGTGTATAATGTGGAAGCTCCAAAGTCAAAACATTCTTCATGCGTGATGTCAGCAAATCTCGAGATTTCACCTCACAGAGCCTCTAAAAGATGGAATCCACAAGTGAGTGACTGGTTTAAGAAAAAACCGGCAATTCAAAGCTATAAATGTTACCCAAGAACTAGTTTTCAATGTGGCATTAAAATACTTTACAGCGGTATGAAAAAGTGTCTGAAACTTTTGAAATTTCTCACATTTCTGCATTAAATCACCATCAAATGTGATCTGATCTTTGTCAAAATCACACAGATGTAAAAACAGTGTCTGCCTTGACTAAAACCACCCAAACATTTATAGGTTTTCATATTTTAATGAGGATAGTATGCAAACAATGACAGATGCGGGGAAAAATAAGTAGATGAACCCTCTGCCTAAGGAGACCTAAAGAGCAATGGAAACTATTTTTTACCAAACATTTTAAGTCAGGTGTGTGCCAAATCACTGATGAGTGGTTTAAAGCTGCCCTGCCCAATATAAAACACAAAACCTGGTAAGAAATGTCTTGATGAGAAGCATTGTCTGAAGTGCATCATGGCTCGGTCAAAAGAGCCGTCTGAAGACCTGCGATCAAGGATTGTTGATTTGTATAAAGGTGGAAAAGGATATAAAACCATCTCTAAAAGTTTGGATGTTCATCAATCGAAAGTCAGAAAACTTGTCTACCAATGGAGAGAGTTTGGCACTGTTGCTTATCTCAAAAGGAGTGGCCGTCCACCAAAGATGACGCCAAGAGTTCAGCGCAGAATACTCAAAGAGGTCAAAAAGAACCCTAGAGTGTCTGCTAAAGACCTACAGGGATCACTGGCACAGTCATATATCTCTGTGCACACATCAACTCTATGTAAAACTATGGCCAAGAATGGTGTTCATGGGAAGACTACACGGAAGAAGCCGCTGCTGTCAAAAAAAAATAAAAAAAAAGAAAAAAGAAAAAGAAAAAAAAATCATTGTTGCTCGTTTAATGTTCGCACTTGGACCCAACACAGAAGTTTTGTGTTGCTACTGAACTAATTTTGCTACTGAAATTCTGAACTGCATCACTATTAGCATAACATTACACTGTGTAAACTTGCTAACCTGCAAAACTAGAGTTTATAAAATGTTTCATTTGTAGTTTTTTTTTAAAAAAAAGGTTTGAATCAAACGGTATATATATCACCTGAACCAAAACACAAGAAAGTTAGTATATATTAGCTGATGACTTGGACTCCCCCCCCACACACACATGTACAGTTACAACAGAATAATGTCACGCCTCCTCCTCCGAAGAGGACAGATATTAGATTTTTATTTTTTTTCCAGCCAGCAGCCGCCACTGTAAGTAATGTAAAAAGACGTCAATGTTGTAGAGGTGGGGACCACACCACTAATTTTGCTACTGAAATTCTGAACTGCATCACTATTAGCATAACATTAAACTGTGTAAACTTGCTAACCTGCAAAACTAGAGTTTATAAAATGTTTCATTTGTAGTTTTTTTTTAAAAAAAGGTTTGAATCAAACGGTATATATATCACCTGAACCAAAACACAAGAAAGTTAGTATATATTAGCTGAAAACTTGGACCCCTCAATCCCACCCCATACACACACATGTACAGTTACAACAGAATAATGTCACGCCTCCTCCTCTGAAGAGGACAGATATTAGATTTTTTTTTCTTTCGGCCAGCAGCAGCCACTGTAAGTAATGTAATGTCAATGATATGGAGGTGGGGAAAACACCACTAATTTTGCTAGTGAAAGTCTGACCTGCATCACAGTTAGCATAACATTAAACTGTATAAACTTGCTTACCTGCAAAACTAGAGTTTTCAAAATGTTTCATTTGTAGTTTTTGAAACAACGGTTTGAATCGAACAGTATGTCACCTAAACCAAAACACATGAAAGTTAGTATATATTGGCTGATTTCTTGGACCCCCTCCACACACACACATATACAGTTACAACAGAATAACGCCATGCCTCCTCCTCCGCCCCCTTCAAAGAGGATGGATATTAGATTTTTTTCCCCCCGGCCAGCAGCAGCCACTGTAAGTAATGTAAAAAGACGTCAATGTTGTGGTGGTGGGGAACACACCACTAAGTTTGCAACTGAATTTTTGCTACAGAAAAACCTGCATCACAGTTAGCATAACATTAAACAGTGTAAACTTGCTAACCTGCAAAACTAGAGTTTTCAAAATGTTTTCAACAAACCCATTTATATTTTTTAAAATGAAGGTTTGAATCGAACGGTATATATATCACCTGAACCAAAACACATGAAAGTTAGTATATAATATTTATTAGTATATACAGATTTTTTTTGCATTGATCATTTAGCCTATTATTTCATTAGGTTCATATTCTTGAAAAATGTAGCCCTGATCCCCGTTCACCCAATCTGTTTGGTTTTATCAATATCCCCTACCCAGCATAAAGTGTACAAGCAGGTTATGCTATATAGTCCCAACCAATGTTGAGACCAAACCTACGCCCTTGCTTGAAAATGTGAATGAGCTCCATGGTCTTTATTAAAAGGAGGCACAACTAAAAGGCTTCTGCAGTGGCAGCACCGTGTTTAACACAAGTCCCATTAAAAAGAGCCCATTACGAGCAAGTGAAGGAAACAACGCCCGGGGCCCCTCTAAAGTGTTGCAAAAACCTCATTGATAATTAAATGTTGGTTATGCGTCGCTCTCGCACTTTGCTTACCCATCAAACCTCCACCCGCCCGCCGTCGCTGCCACTCTGCTGCTCCCTCACCACTTTGTTTAGCAAGGAATCACGAAGCCCCCCTAATAGGTGCCAATTACAACCGATGGGGGCTCTGGGGTTAATTGTTCCCAACACATTATTTGATTGGGCAGATTCACAGCAGTGCAGGAGTGAGAGAAGACGGTGACAAGGGGCTAACGGTAGATAACGCCTTCGTTTTTGTTGATGTGTGCGTAGACGCTGACGGACTCTCTGACAGTATCGCAAGCAGATTCAAAATTCAAATGTACGTATTCAATTATAACTAGTCGTTATCACAGGCGGGGGACTCGCAGGTTTTTCGAGATATGAGCCGTTTATGCAGCGATGTTTTCGGCAGACCTTTTTAATTATAAAACGATAATGCTTATTACTCTTAGTAATATTTTGGCAATCTCAAAATGAGTTCGTCTTCTTCTAGTTTTTGCTGACAAAAACTCTAGACTAGATTTGTGTAGTTTTAGTTGACGTTTGCTAAAAAATTTTTCATCTGTGAAATTAAAAGAATCATATGAAAGAATTTACTCCAAAAATAAAGGTTTCCAACTATCCGAATGAACATTGATGGATAATCACAAATTGTAGCGTATATCACTGACACGAAGACGGATGCTATGCTAACGCTACAAGTTACATTTAGCGTGTGATGATCAGTGTTGTCACTAACGCATGCATGAATAAAGACACCATGAATGAACGGGAGGATCACTGTCATGCTGAAAGACCCAGCCACGTCTCATCATCAATGCCTTTGACGATTGAAGGAGATTTTCACTTAAAATCTCTCGATACATGGCCCCATTCATTCTTTCCTTTACACAGATCAGTCGTCCTAGTCCACAGGTGTCAAACCGATTCCAGAAAGGGCCTAGTGGGTGCTGGATTTTGTTCCAACCGATAACGGGCAGAGAGTTTAACCAATGAACGTCCTGCTGAAACAAGCAGCACCTGACAAAGTTTAAGTGATTACACATGTAAAAGATTTAATTGGTGAAAAGGTGTCCTCTTCATTGGTTGGAAAGCAAACCTGCACCCACTAGGCCCTTTCTGGAATCGGTTTGACACCTGTGTCCTAGTCCCTTTGCAGAAAAACAGCCCCAAAACATTATTGTTTCCACCCCAATGCTTCACAGTAGGTAGGTTGTTCTTCGGCTGCAATTCAGTATTCTTTCTCCTCCAAACACGAGAACCTGTGTTTTGACCAAAAAGATCTATTTTGGTTTCATCTGACCATAACACATTCTCCCAGTCCTCTTCTGGATCATCCAAATGCTCTCTAGCGAATCGCAGACGGGCCTGGACGTGTACTGGCTTCAGCAGGGGGACACATCTGGCCGTGCAGGATCTGAGTCCCTAGCGGTTTCCTTTGTTTCTGTGGTCCCAGGTCTCTGTAGGTCATTCACTTGGTCCCCCCATGTGGTTCTGGGATTTTTGCTCACCGTTCTTGTTATCATTTTGACACCACGGGGTGAGATCTTGCATGGAGCCCCAGATCAAGGAAGATTATCAGTGGTCTTGTATGTCTTCCATTTTCTAATAATTGCTCCCACAGTTGATTTCTTTACACCAAGCAAAGAGTGAAGAGTTACAGAAAACGTTTGGCCTCCGTTATTGCCAACAAAGGGTACATAAAAAAGTATTGAGATGAATTTTTGGTATTGACCAAATACTTATTTCCCACTCTAATTTGGAAATAAATTCTTTAAAAATCAAACTGTGATTTTCTGTTTTTTTTTCTCCACATTCTGACTCTCATGGCTGAGGTTTACCCATGTTGACAATTACAGGCCTCTCTAATCTTTTCAAGTAGGAGAACTTGCACAATTGGTGGTTGACTAAATACTTATTTGCTCCAACGTTGTAAGATTAGTCACCAATTTGTAAGGGCATACGTCACTATTTGTAAGATTGCCAACGGCCTCGGGTTGACAGGTATGAAAACTGGACTTTGTCTCGTTATGTTTTAGTTTCCCAAAACACGTTTTTAGGTTTTTATTGTCTTTTCGTCATCATTAAAAAAGTGTCTCATTGACGAAATATTTTCGTCATCTTTGATGAAAACAACACTGTGTTTATGGACACTTTTGACCCCCTCTTGACTTAAGATACGAGCACAGTACGGCAACAGCCTAATAAATTCATTTCGCAATAAGCAGCAGAAGATGGTGAACAATTCTTTTTGAAAAGAGGTTCGAAACTCTTCTAAAAGCTATGAAATTAACTATCCATCCAAACTATTGTACATTCTAGTACAAACTGTTGGCTAGTCTGTCTCAGGACACATACTGAGAGACAACCTTTCGCACTCTCATTCACACGGTCACTGAGTGGGAATCGATCACGCGCTGCCTGTGCCAAAGTCAGGCAAATGACTACTCCAACCGTGACATAAATTTGTAAATTGAACTCTGAACTAGTTCGATGAAAAATGAACACTGCGTCTGGGAAAAGAGGATTCCATATTTTCCGGACTAAAATCACAATTTTCTAAACAGCTTGTCTAGGTCTGCAACTTGTATTTAAGTGTGACTTACGGTATAAGTATGACATTTTTATTTTTTCACACTGACAGCCATGAGTGGTGCCTGCTGCTTTCAGAATTGGTCATAAGTGATTATGAAGATGAATAGAGGTAGGTCCCAGGTTATGACGTACACGACTTTACCACGCAGGAGTTTCGCCAGCCAGTTTGTCTCCAGACTTTTTAAAAAAAATTGCGTACAGTAACTTATTGTACCTCACAGTATCTTAATTTTTACTTTGTTTAATTAATATGACCGTCCTGCCCAGTGGCGAAATGTGTACAGTGGTACCTCTACATACGAACGTCTTTACATATTGATTTTTCAGGTTAAGACACGCCTTAACAGGAAAATATTGCCTCTTGTTACAAAAGAAATTTCAGGATACAAAAAGGCAAAAATACAGTATGGCTGGTTCTTGCGGCTCCCAGAGTTTACTGAACGTAAACTACTTTCAGTGGTATGAAAAAGTATCTGAACCTTTTGGAATTTCTCACATTGCTGCATAAAATCAACATCAAATGTGATTTGATCTTTGTCAAAACCACACAGATGAAAAAACCGTCTGCTTTAACTAAAACCACCCAAAAATTTATTGGTTTTCATATTTTAACTCATTCACTCCCAGCCATTTTCACCGGAGCAAGGCCTTTCGGCCGTTTTACTGGATTTTGACTGATTTTGCAAGGCCCACAGAAAATTCTGTTCTATTTAGGGCTGTCAAAATTATCGCGTTAACGGGCGGAAATTAATTTTTCAAATTAATCACGTTAAAATATTTGACGCAATTAACGCAAAAATGCCCCGCTCAAACAGATTAAAATGACAGCACAGTGAAATGTGTACTTGTTGTGTTTTCGGAGTTTTGCCGCCCTCTGCTGGTGCTTGGCTGCGACTGATTTTATAGGCTTCAGCACCCATGAGCATTGTGTGAGTAATTATTGACATCAACAATGGCGGGCTACTAGTTTATTTTTTGATCGAATTTTTTACAAATTTTATGAAAACGAAAGCATTAAGAGGGGTTTTAATATAAATTTTCTATAACTTGTACTCACATTTATCTTTTAAGAACTACAAGTCTTTCTATCAATGGATCGCTTTAACAGAATGTTCATAATGGTAATGCCATCTTGTTGATTTATTGTTATAATAAACATATACAGTACTTATGTACAGCATGTTGAATGTATATATCCATCTTGTGTCTTATCTTTCCATTCCATATATAATTTACAGAAAAATACGACATATTTTATCGATGGTTTGAATTGCGATTAATTGCGATTAATTACGATTAATTAATTTTTAAGCTGTAATTAACTCGATTAAAAATTTTAATCGTTTGACACCCCTAGTTCTATTGCTATATAAACATGGAACCCACCTAAAGAAAGATTAGACTCTTCTTTCAGCAGGAAAAAAAAGTTAGTTCTGAAGGAATTCGGCCCCCCGGCCAGGCCGCACGGAAACGGCGACAGCCGAACGAAGTGCCGCTCTGCTGATGCCGCTTCCGTGCGAGTCAATCGGTGGGGCTGAAATTCCGCGCGTTCACTCCCTGTGTTAACCCTTTGTACTGACTCCATGTTCCAAAAGTTTGAAGAAGGCTCACTGAAAACAGGTTGACAATTTATTCGTCGACAATGGTTAAAAAAACAAGGCAAAAACAGACGACGGAATCCAAGAAAAATAGGCGACAAAGTTTACTAAACACTCAGGAATCAACCAAAATCATGAAACGCACCCACTGTGTATGTATTGTTTGCTTAAAAACTCTTCATACACCACTTTTTTATATCATCATTGATAGCAATGTGGATTATTCTCTCTGTGTGTCTTCTTTTTTGTTGGCGACTTCATCCTTGTGATAGTGCATCTGCATGGTTTGTCAACAGTACAAATTATTGAAAACTCTCGCCGCTGTTTATTCCCATGATACCTTGAGAGATAAGATTTGCAAAAACATCACGGGAGAATCCTAAACAAATTGTTTTGTGTTTGTTTTTGAATGGAGGCGTTTACACAGAGAGAATGTCAAGCACAAGGAACATTACGTCATTTTGGTCAAGTGCTAAGTGTTTGATGAGGGTGTCAAGGCATTCCTTGATTTTTAAAAAATGAATGTAATCTGCAGATGCATGATTTCATACAGTTTCATTTGGCGTAAGGCGGTATGAAAGACATGTATTGTGTAGGTAGACAGCTTGAAATGTACAATATTTTTGTGTTTGGCTGTGTTTTCTATCTATGATGATCTCCAGTGGCATAGACACGAATTCCTGGGGGGGTTAATATATTAGTTACATTGGAGTATTAATCGCATTTTTGGGGGGTTTATGTTAAAACAGAGACCAAACATAAAAATGATGGTAAACATGTTAACATGACTAATAAAATGTTATTCAGATGACAATAGCCATTACACACAACTGTCATTTACCAAACTATTGATCTCACTCCAAACTAGAAACTGCAACTTCTGGAGAAATTACTCCAGGTCTTTGCTTTGTGGAGATACAAATCTTAGCCACACCCAGGGCTATCAATAGAATAGACAGACATGCTCAACAATGGCATTAAACAAAGTAAATGCCATTAGAAATGAATAGGAAATTTGGACGTCCATGGCCATCAATGGCATCGACTTACATAGACATCAATGGAGTCCAAGTACATTGGCATCAATAGAATACATTCTTCATACATGGCCGTCAATGGCTCGATGCAATGTAAATTCCAATTGGAAGTGAATGGGAAATGTTGACGTGGAATCCCATTAGAAATGAATGGGAAAGTTTTGGGCAAATTTCCCAGGGATGCCATTAGAAATGAATGGGAAATTCGGATGTCAATGTCCGTCAACGGCAGCACCCTTCATAAGCGTCAATGGAATCGGGGAAGTTTGGGGGACACGTCCTATTGATATCTGGTCATTTCTGTTGATTTGGGGACATTGTTTTTTTTGCCATTGAAAATAAATGGGAAAAATTTTGGACGTCCATGGCCGTCAACGGCATCGAGTTACATAGGCTTCAATGGAATCCAAGTACATTAGCATCAATAGATTCGACATACATGGCCATCAATGGCATCAATGCAATGTAAATTCCATTGGAAATTCTATTGGTAGTAAATGGGAAAGTTCCCATTAAAAATAATGCGAAAGTTTTGGGAAAATTTCCGGGGAACCGAACATCTTTTTTCAAAATTCTGTATACAACTTGGTGAGGGTGGCGTGCCTCAATGGTAGATTAGTTGTCCCCAACCCAGAGGTTGTGGGTTCAATTCCCTGTCCTGATGAACTCGTCTAAGTGTCCTTGAGCAAGATACTGAACCCCACATTGCTCCTGGTGCTGCGTCACCAGTAGGTGGATTGCGAGATATTGTAAAACGCTTTGAGGGCCTTGAAAGGTGGAAAAGCGGAATTTTTGATGCCCAAAATATGTGATTTGGTTAAAAATTGTAGGACTACATACATTTTGAAACATTTTTTTTACGGGCAAACAGAAGATTTTTCGGGGCCGTTTGAAAAATTCCCTGCGTCGCGCGAAAATTCCAGACGTGTCAATACTTGAACGGTGCTGATTGGTGAAATGGTTGGGCTGTGCGGCGCACCGAAAAAACTCGGAGAATAAGATGAACAAAGAAATAAAGAAGTTCGATAAAGCTGCAGAACAACACTAAACAAAAAATATAAATCCGTTTTGGCCCGAGTATAAGACGGTGTTTTTTGCATTGAAACAAGACTGAAAAAATGGGGGTTGTCTTATATTCGCGGACTAAACATTATACCCATTCACGACGCTAGATGGCGCCAGATATCATTGAAGCGATGTTTTGTCATGATAGAGCTCAGCTACACTCAAGTTTAACCAGTTTGCATTATTTTATTGCAATGTTTTTCCTTATTCAGATTTCTTTCAAGACTACAGTTAGACTTCACTTTGATGATTAATGCAGTTATTGCAATTTTGTTGTTTTATCACAATGGTGTTATGGTGTTATAGATTGTTTTATTTACATTTCAAAAACCAGAAGCCATTCATTTACCAATGTGATTGCACTTTAGTTTACATATTTTAATGTTCAGATATTAACATAGGAATAAGTCAAAATAACATGCTTTTTCTCTCAAATATAATGTTATAATCATTTGTTTCAGATGTACTGTAATTATTTTCTGTATAAAAATGAATTTGGTGTTCAAAAAGTCTTTTTTTCAAACTTGAGTCTTGAAAAAGTGGGGGTCGTCCTATAATCAGGACAGTCTTATATTCGGGCCAATACGGTAAATGCGATGGTACAGCCACTGAGTCCTATCTCCTTTTTCTCACTCTACCTACCACTTGTCTTACTTTATTTCTCTTTTCTAATTTTAATGTCTAGTTGACTAGTCTCTTCATCACTAGTCACTAGGTGTCCTCTCTCGCCCCCCCCTCCGTCTCATCTGGCTAGATGGACTTGTTCCCTCACTCTATTGCATCTCTACAAACTAACTCAGTCTGCTAATTCCCATTAGCAGTCCTCGTGCATCTTGTCTATCTGTCCTGGGAGTTGATCTCTCCTGACTGTGGTTCTCCCCAAGGTTTCTCATTTTTTCCAAAAGGTTTTAGGAGTTTTTCCTTGCCGACATGGAGGGTCTAAGGATGAGGGATGCCCAGGACTTGGACTTGAACTTTAGTTAATTCATCTACTGTTTTTGACTGTGTATCATATTGCCTCTGCAAAGCCCTTTGAGACAACCTTGTTGGGATATAGGGCTATACAAATAAAATTGAATTGAATTGAATTGAATGATTCACTAATACCCCTTTCCCACTGAAACTAGTGGGTCAACACGCGTTTTTTCCAAGCCGATGCAACCCACTAGCAATTGGCATTTGGCACCTTTCCCATTGACAAAAAAAGCCGTCTTTTTTTTTTTTCACCCATTTAACCCCCCACCCCTCCTCAGCCGTGCGTAAGGTTACGTGACGTCACCATGCTAAGATGCGCGTCGACAAATGCGACCGAATTCATTCAGTTCAAGGAAGTAAACAATGCAGAGCAACATGGAAGCTTCCTTTCCCTTTGTGTTTTTTGTTTTCATGCTTTTTACTGCCCTCAAAATGGTCGAAATGCAGCAAAGGATCAACACTGCTTGTGCTGAGGCAACGTAGGCGACATGAATTCTTCTTCTTCTACTACTAGCTTTGTTGTGAGCATCGACGTAACTACAGTTGTGGAGCGTGTTAAATGGGAGGCGACTGGCACGTTATTATGACGCATCACGTAAGAGCCTACGTCACCACGTAGATTAGGGTGTTGACTGTTGACCCGGGGTTTTGCTTTCACACTGCATGACGATCAGAGCCAAGGTGATTTTAACGCGGGTCGCTTGGTGGGTTGATTGACACGGGTCGAGGCGGGTCGCTGCACCTTTCCCACTGCCACCAAAAGCCGATTGTTAGTTTTTTGGCCAGTGGGAAAGGAGTATTACTTATTTTCTCCCCTTCTGTCATTGTTTGCATCCTATCCTCATTAAAATATAAAAAAACCTTCAAATGCCTGGGTGGTTTTAGTTAAAACAGGCACTGTTTTTTTTTCATCTGTGTGAGTTTGACAAAGATTATATCACATTTGATGGTGATTTTATGCAGAAGTGTGAAAAATTCCAAATGGTTCAGATGTTTTTTCAGACCACTGAAGCTGGTCAAAACATTCCACTTCCAACCATTTATACAGGAGTTCACACAAGCACGAACAGCACAGAAAGTCGCGGCGCCTCATCTACGTCGTGCTGAATCCATTGTTGGAGATTAATGGGGTTTGCAGTTTAACAACACCGCCTGCAGACCGCTTCAATCGTACTTCATATTGTTCTGTCTAAACTGGAAGTCCGTAGCAGAAAATGTCAAAGATGGTGCTGCCCATGTTTCGTTCAGGAAACTTGTCGATACATTTCACGCACGTAAACGCGCTAATATCTGATTCTCGCTCATCATCGTTGTTGCCACATAGTGAAGACACTGCAAGAAGACATAAAAGTAAGTTTAGAGTGAATCTTTTGACAGCTTGCTAATGGATCACTGCGGGCCCATCTGTTTCACTGCAAAAACGGCGAGCTGGTGATTTGGCCGTTGAGACTGTTACCACTGTCACTGTAAACAATAATTGTCAAACATATTTATCCCACAATCGCTTTAGCAGATGTTCCGCTTTTTTTTGGTTTTGTTTCAAGAGGTTCTTTATTTTTTTCTCTTTTAATTTTTTTTGAACTGTGTATCTCCTCTGTGCAGACACACAACTGCTCCACCCCCTTCCATTCTGTAGAATATTGAGCAGGTATTTGCCAAAAGGTGCTCCGGGGCACAGAGCACCAAGGATTGGGTGGGGAGAAATGAGCGGGGAGGGAGGGAGGAAGAGATTATCTGGGCCCTTCATCAGCGCCTCAACCCCCCACACTCCTCCTCCTGGTGAAGGCCCGAGGGCCTGAGGAGGCAGGCCCGCTTGCCTCGCAGCCATGCAACCTCTTTATCACTCTAATCTGTTAATTGTAGCTGCTCAATTGGCACATGGTGGCTTTTTATTAGAGTTTGACATGAAGTAGATGCAGATTGCAACAAAAAAAGGCTGTGTCCATTTTACTCTCCCTCCTTGCCATTCCTCAGCTTCACCTCACAGCACTCTCTACGGTACGAGTGCACGCAGGCGAGCGAGCGATCAGCAGATCTGATCCTCCTTTTTTTGTCTAGGTGCCGCTTGTTACCGCGTTCGTTACAGCTGCTCCCCTCCTCTGACGACCTCAAAAGAGAGCCAGAGGTCTCCCTTCCATCCCGTTCGGGCTTGTCCCTGCCGGCTGCTCTTTTTCCTCCTCCACCCCGTTTCTATTTATTATCGGCCTTCCTCCTTGTTGACCTCTTAGTTGGAATGATGTACAGTGCTGGCCAAAAGTATTGGCACCCCAGCAATACTCTCAGATAATGCTCAATTTCTCCAAGAAAATGATTGCAATTACAAATGCTTTGGTAGCAGTGGTGTTAGCAGGATGCCAGGTGTGGGTGGGCATTAGTCTTACCTGGGCTAAAAAAAAAAAAAAAAAAAAAAAAAAAAGCTACATTGCTCAAGTAGGTCGAAATCCAGCGTAGGGCTACTGCGCCTTAAAACATATTTTGTTTTGTCATTGAGATAACTGTTGTGATTTCGTCTAAACCAGGGGTCCCCAAACATCTTCCTGTGAGGGTCACATAACTTTTCCCTTCTCTGATGAGGGGCTGGGGTCAGTTTGTAACAGAAAAAGTGTGACGATTGCAGGAGTGCCTAAATGTAAAAATGTATTGTTTTTCAGAAAGCCACAATCTAATAACAATTTCTGGATTCTTCACGGAACAAAAGTAAATAAAATAAAAATAATAGCATAACATAACTAGGGCTGTCAAACGATTAAAATTATTAATCGAGTTAATTACAGCTTAAAAATAAATTAATCGTAATTAATCGCAATTCAAACCATCTATAAAACATGCCATCATTTTCTGTAAATTATTGTTGGAATGGAAAGACACAAGACGATATATATAATAAGATATATAAGACAATAAATCAACAAGATGGCATTAACATTATTAACATTCTCTTAAAGCGATCCATGGATAGAAAGACTTGTAGTTCTTAAAAGATAAATGTTAGTACAAGTTATAGAAATTTTATATTAAAACCCCTCTTAATGTTTTCTTTTTTTATTAAAATTTGTAAATATTTCAATCAAAAAATAAACTAGTAGCTCGCCATTGTTGATGTCAATAGTTACACCATGCTCACTCATTGTGCTGAAGCCCATAAAATCATTTGGACCCAAGCGCCAGCAGAGGGCGCCAAACACCAAAAAGCAAGTAACAAGCGGACGTTACACTGCTGTCATTTTAATCTGTTTGAGCGGGGCATGTGCGTTAATTGCGTCAAATATTTTAACGTGATTAATTTAAAAAATTATTTACCGCCCGTTAACGCGATAATTTTGACAGCCCTAAACATAACATAACACAACATAACACAACATACAACATAACACAACATAAAACATAACATAACATAACATAACATAACAACACTATTAATTAAATAGATTTGTTCAACTTGAGTAGCTTTGTAATGGTTTGTTTTGAAAGTGTTTGCATTTAGTGTTATTGATTTGGGTGGATCCACTGCCTTCTAGTGGCAACAGTGAACATTGCATAACTCATTTAACATGGCTGTCCAGCTGCTCCCTGTTAAGACCAACATACTGTTTTCATTTGCGCTAATATGTTTTTTCTAATGCATTCGTAATTTAGTTTATAGTTATATTACACCGTTTTTTTGTGGGAATATGTGTTTGAACGATGTGTTGAGGGCATTGTTTAAATAAAGTTAGCATTTTATAGCATTCAAGCTAGTGGACATTTGCTATGCAAGTTAGCCAATAGTTATTTTGTTGTACTTAAATCCTCATTTATTTATTATTATTATTATTTTTTATACCATTTCAAGCTAAGCTCAGGTATTTTAATTAATTTTTTAAATAAAAATGCAATTCTGCATAGTTTGAAGAAACGCTTAGGAAT
Organism: Corythoichthys intestinalis; assembly: GCF_030265065.1. NCBI lineage: Eukaryota > Metazoa > Chordata > Actinopteri > Syngnathiformes > Syngnathidae > Corythoichthys > Corythoichthys intestinalis. The sequence continues at coordinate 3,126,590 of NC_080414.1, read as the reverse complement.
TTTATTTTGAAAGTGCAATTTTAGCAAGCCTTTGTTTGACTGTACATCCCTAAAATTTATTCTTCAACTCATTGAATATTCCTAATCTGATTACTTAATTATTTGAACTAACTAGTTGATAGATTAATCGACTACTAAAATAATTGATAGCGGCTGCCCTAATCTTTATAAGGTTTCATATTTTTATTGAAAATAATGCAAACATTCAGGACAAAGGAGGAAAAACGTAAGTGATATGGATTGGATTTCATAATTGGTTGGTTGAAATATAATAGATTTGTAAGAGCTCACATGACATTAAAGTATTGTGAGTCATTTTTGTGTATTTCCAAAACACAGCAGCAAAACTTTATTCATTTCTTTTAAAAATTTAGAACTTAAAGGGCATTTCAACCAACACGTGCGACGGATTCGTTTGATGTGTCCAGGTAAACCAGCGCGCCCGCCACAATGATTTCTTTGGCCCCAAACAGCTCGTGTTTGTTGTCAAAAGACTGATTAGTAAAAGGAGCCCTCTCAGCTGGCTCGGCTCGGCTCACTAAAAAGGTGAACGGCAGCCAAATCCAGATAAGTTCTTTCATTTTTCTCATGTCATCCTTCATGCCAGTATCAGCATTCGTCCATAAAGCGCCTGTTCAAAAGCCGTGACTAATTTACATCATAGTCAAATTAGGCGCCATGAGACGTTCAAATTTGGTGAGTTGTGTGTAGATTATTCAAGGGAAGCAAAGTGACTTATGTTCAAAAGGTGTTTTGCTTATTCTTAACATTCACAAATCAGACATGATGCTTAAAAGTGTTTAATTTTTTTTTTCCAACAAAGTTTGACTTGATGAGAAATGCACGGCTGCAACCTAATGACAGAACAATGGTGTGAGCAATTTATGGCCGCCTATGAACAACTCTCCGCTTTCACGCCCGCATACTGCAAACAGGTGTTTTATGAGTCTGCACCCTCAAACACGGACAGAAGTCTCCTAACCTTGAAGAGCTATCATTTATAACTATTTTATTCAAGAGAAGATGCAATGTAAGATTAACTAAACTATTAAAAACATTTTTTTAGGCTAATGAGTAGCATGCCTCTTGTTGTAAACATCCCATAATACTATGTAGAGGCCTGCAGTTTATAAGCCAATGTGGCTTATAGATGGACAAAGGCTGTTTTTCTCTTAGTATTTGGTGGGAACAGATAGGTGCGTCTTTTTTTCCGAAATTACGGTAATAAAGTTCAATTTCTTACAATGAATAGATTATGTATTTGACGAGAAAAAAGACTGAAAAAGCAGTTTCTGCTCTTGCACTCCTCTTTAAAATAAACTGCTGTATTTTAAGCCAAAAGAACTGTTGTGTATGATTGAACAATATGTCTATATGCTGCCATAGCAAATTCATGGCGCATTAAGCCCATGAAATATTTTTAATTTGTCCGTTTTACTCCGGGAACCCCAGTTTACAGATGTCGCGCAACCGCTTTTGTTTCAACCCAGCCATAAAATGAAGGTGATTCATTATATTTATAATTCAAAATGTCTGTCATTTTTAGCTTAGAATCATTACCATATTTTTCGGACTATAAGTCGCTTTTTTTTTTTTTTCGTATTTTGGCTGGGGGTGCGACTTGTACTCAGGAGCGACTTATAGGTGAAATTATTAACACATTATGATACAATTTCACATGTTATTTTGGTGTTTTGGAGTGACACTGATGGTTTTCTAAACTTGTTAGCATGTTCTTATGCTATAGTTATCTAAATAACTCTTAATAGCTATGGCCACGTTCGCGTTCTGCCTTGGGCAATGTATGTTCAATTGTATTATTGGCTTTTTATATTGAAATGGATGCATTTAGTTTGTGGCGCTTTCACGGCCACGTGGGGGCGCACTCGCACTTGTTTACGTGAAGAAGAGCGTTCACACACACCAGAAGAAGACGGACAGCTACGTAGCTCTGAGTGAGTGAGTGGGCTAGTTAGCGAGAAAGGAAGACGGCTGCGAACCTACATTCATTGTTTATGCTTTTAAAATATCTCTACAGAGGCAACGCCTGCATGTATCATCTTTTCTGTTGTTGTTGTGTGTTTTCCACCCGCGATCGGACACTTAGAGCCAGTTGTGTGGTTGTTTGAACAATGTGCTAAAGCTAGCGAACACATGCTAATCGTTTATGTCATTGCTGTAAGAGCACCTAATTATCATTTATTTACGTTAATGCGAACCTGTTTGGTATCGAGGACCAAATTGATTCAGCAAATTATACGGACGTCCAGCATCATCATTTGGGAGTTCGCTGTATAGCCAGGACCGAGCCGTAGCGTCCTGGTGAGGACAGTATATTCGCATTTTGTTGTTCATGCACTGTACACTGTACATTTATTCAGCATGTTGTTCTCTATTGTATTTTTATATTATATTCAAGATGACATATCTGTTCTATGTGTTGGATTTTATCAAGTAATTTTCCCCCCAAAATGCTACTTATACTCCGGTGCGACTTCTATATGTTTTTTTCTCTTTGTTGGGCATTTTATGGCTTGTGCGACTTATAATCAGGTGCGACTTGTAGTCCAAAAAATACGGTAATTGATGTCTAATATTTCATTAAAAAAAAAAAAAAGACTTAAAAAAATTATTCACTCGCATATCTTAAACTTTTAAACAAATTATGTCACAATGAAAAAAAAAGGTGTCTGTAGAAACGTCACGGATATCTCTAAAAAAAAATGTTTAAAAGGGTAAATATATGAAAAAGAAAATCTCGACCACTCCTTGATGTCTGCGATTTCTGCATCCCGACCCTATATGACCATGTTTTAATCATAAAATCCCCCCAAAATCTGTGGCTATTCACAGCTGTGTCTTGACACTCAGTGATACATGCTACATGGAGTTTTTGGATCGTAACGAGGTAATTACGCGATAATATCTCGTCAAAGTCATGGTGTCTGTAATTCTGCTCTCGCATGCTCTCACCTCCAGATAGGGTTTTGCTGTTTTTAAAAAAAAAATCTTAAAAAATAAAATAAAATAAATAAATGCCCTCCTGTTCCAAATTTTTCTTCCCCCAGAAAATTGAGATTTTAAGCTTTCCAATGATGTATCACACATGTATATAGGACAATTTTGAAATTTTGCCAAATTGGGGGTTTCAGAGCGGAACTTCAAGTCAACTGAGTGTTTTTTTATTTTTAATTTAACTGACTTTTATTGCATCATAACATTAGCAATATAATACAGCAAAATCAAGGGTGTAGGTTTGCATATGCATATGTTGCCCAACGACAGCCCCAAAACATCACTGCTCTAGAGGAGATCTGCATAGAGGAATGGGCCAAAATACCAGCAACAGTGTGTTAAAAGCTTGTGAAGAGTTACAGAAAACGTTTGGCCTCCATTATTGCCAACAAAGCGTACATAACAAAGTATTGAGATGAACTTTTGGTCTTGACAAAATACTTATTTTCCACCATGATTTGCAAATAAATTCTTTAAAAATCAATCAATGTGATTTTCTGTTTTTTTCCCCCCACATTCTGTCTCTCATGGTTGAGGTTTACCCATGTTGACAATAACAGGCCTCTCTAATATTTTCAAGTGGGAGAACTTGCACAATTAATGGTTGACTAAATATTTATTTGCCCCACTGCATATACTAGTAAATGACCGAAGCTTTATTTATTGCAAAATGAAGAAGACTTTTTAACATTTGTACAACAAGTACGTGCATTAATATATTTTACGTGCTGAATATTTAATCGATTAGTTACTAAAATAACGTAATTCAGCATCAATATTTCAATCTGAAAGCAATATTCCCTCCCAATTATTTTATAGTTATGGTATTTGCTGATTAGAGTGTTTGTTTCCCTGAACTCCTGAACGCAAATAACATCAGAAAAGACAAAGTTGGTTGTGTTTAAGAAAACAAAGCCACATTTCAACATAAGATGAATGGAGTCTTTGTGTTTGTTTAATGAAGAAAAACCTATAGAGGGAATATTTCCAACATGTGATGGATACATGTTTTAGCCTTAAGACTTGTTCTGTGGGTTCGAGCGTATATTCGTGCTGGTCTGCATTTGCTCCATTTCTAAAACGGCTGTCCTAATTGCACATTTTCAAAGCATCCACACATCTCAATTTGCACATTTCACAGTGGATCCATTTGTGTGCTTGTCAGTGTTTTTTTTCCTTTTTCCTTTAATTTTTATTTCGAACATTAAGCAGGCGTAAAGCTTTTATCTCGATTCTGCGGCCTGGTCACAAGGCCTCCATGCGACAGTGGGCATGTTACAGAACTAAACACGGCATGAATACGACTATTTTGGGGGAAAAGAGGGCTGCTGACTGCAGCTGCGGAGACTTACTGGGCCCTGGATGCTCCTTAATTCATTCCAGCTTGCGCGGTTGGGATTGACATTAAAATAACGGGGAAAAGGACTTCCTTTGTGCTTGGTAATAGTTGTCAACATGTCTACGGAGACATTTCTGAGAGTAAAACTTACATAAGGAAAGTGATTATTATCATTTTAGTTTCTTTATAAAAACAAAATTCTGGCAAATGAAAGAGTGCTATTCGTTGAAGTGTTATCCAGGTGTTTCTAAAATTTTAAAAAAGTTGACTGCATTTGCGTTTGGAAGCTAAATGCTCCTGCAGACGCTACCTAGAAGCATAGACTTTACTATCAGTTGACGGGAAACGAGGCGGCGCCGTAGGGGGCCTATTTTAAAAAACTTAAAATTCAAATATTTTCAAAACCAAAGCCACTAGTGACCTAAAACCAAAACAGGCACCTCCCTTAGGCATATATGAGTGTCCATGAGCAGCAGCATAGAAAAAAAATCAAAGTTGTTCCCTAATAAAATCCCGATTCATTATGTATATGGCGGAAAACACAGACAAGACTGAGAGGCTGTTTACATGGTGACTCTCTGAGAAGACGAAAAATTTCATGTTTGCATTTATATGGGCCCGTCGTCTCCATTCGAACAATGTTGCAATTCCGCATGAAAACGATGTAGTATTCATGCCAGGCACTAGGGGGCAGTGCAGTTTTACAAGACGACAGCGAATGATGCACTTTGACCCCACCAAAGTTCCTCAGCCCGGAAAAAATCTGCCCGCCCACTCGAAGCGATGGCATTTTTCTTTCGTTCAAAAAGGCACAAAAACGGAAACATTCAACATATTTACATTAAAAATATTATAAAATCATTAAATTAAAACCGATGTTCCGCCATATTTGCTGTTTTTAATGTTAAGTAGCACCGCTGCGCATGCCCAATGTGACGTGTACTAGTGCTGACGTTATCGGTGCGGTGTCGCGCTGCGGGAGCCTTTGATATGAATGCGGAGATAGCCCCCCTCAATCCCCCGCAATCGAATTCTTCCACTTTGGAGGCAGGATTCAGAATTTTTCATCTTCGCCGACACCATATGCATGCGAAGCAACTCCGCAACACAGCCATTGCGTCTTCGTGTCGCAGAATCGCCATGTAAACTGCCCCTGAAAAAGCAGTTTCTGCTCTTGCACCTCTCTTTGAAATAAACTGTTGTATTTTAAGCCAAAAGAACTGTTGTATTTGATAGAACAACATGTCTATATGCTTCCATAGCAGATTCATGGCGCATTAAGCCCCAGGGACTATTTTTGATTTGTCCGTTTTATCCTGGAAACCCCTGTTTACAGACGTCGCGCAACCGCTTTGTTTCAACCCAGCCCTAAAATGAAGGTAAGTAATTATATTTATTATTCAAAATGTCTGTCATTTTTAGCTTGGAATCATTAATTGATGTGTAATATTTAGTTAAAAAAAAAAACGACTTTAAAAAATTATTCACTCGCATATTTTAAACTTTTAAGCAAATTATGTCACAATGAAAAAAAAAAAGGTGTCTGTAAAAAAGTCCCAGATATCTACTGCATTTTCCCCGATATGTTAGATGATAAATAATCGATCCAAACAAAGATAAACTGGAAAAAAAAAAACATTTAAAACGGTAAATATATCCAAAACTCCTTGATCTTTGCATCGCGACCCTTGTTATATTACCATGTTTCACCCATAAAATCCACCCAAAATCCTGTCTTGACACTCAGTGATACATGGTACATGGGGTTTTTGGCTCAAAACAAGGTAAGTAGGCGATAATATCTCGTTAAAATCATAGCGTCTTAATTATGCTCTCGCATGCTCTCACTTCCAGTTTGATATCAAGAAGTGGTTGAGATGTTCTTTTTCAAATGTTTACCCTTTTACTATGTGTTTACATGTCAACAAAGCACATGGATTACTGGAACCATGGTCTGATGAGACGGGCGGGCTTTCTTGTGTACCGTCTTCAGAAGAGACTTCCCCCTGGGGTGACAGCCATGCACACATTTGTGATGTAGAGTGCGGCGTATGGTCTGAGCACTAACAGGTTGACCTCACATGACATTTTGGAGGGAAAATGACAAGCAGTACTCAATTTGGACATTTAGGGATGTAGGTAGTTTCTAAGGGGTGTACTCACTTTTGTTGCCAGGGGTTTGGATATTAATGGCTATATTTTGAGTTATTTTGAGGGGGAAATAAATTAACTGTATTATATAAGCTGCATACAGACTACTTTTCATTGTGTCAAAGTGTCATTTTGTATTTTGTCAGTGTTATCCCATGAAAAGATATACTTAAATATCTGCAGAAATGCGAGGGGTGTACTCACTTTTGTGATACACTGTGGTGTGTGTGTATATATATATATATATATATATATATATATATATATATATATATATTTGGCTGTCAAACAATTAAAATTTTTAATCGAGTTAATTACAGCTTGAAATTAATTAATCGTAATTAATCGCAATTCAAACCATCTATAAAATATGCCATATTTTTCTGTAAATTATTGTTGGAATGGAAAGATAAGACACAAGCTGGATATATACATTCAACATACGGTACATAAGTACTGTATTTGTTGATTATAACAATAAATCAACAAGATGGCATCAACATTATTAACATTCTCTTAAAGCGATCCATGGATAGAAAGACTTGTAGTTCTTAAAAGATAAATGTTAGTACAAGTTATAGAAATTTTATATTAAAATCCCTCTTAATGTTTTCATTTGATTAACATTTGTAAAATTTTCAATCAAAAAACAAACTAGTAGCTCGCCATTGTTGATTTCAATAATTACACCATGCTCACTCATGGTACTAACCGATAAAATCAATTGGACTCAAGCGCCAGCAGAGGGCGCCAAACACAAAAAACAAGTAACAAGTGGACATTACACTGTGCTGTAATTTCAATCTGTTTGAGCGGAGCATGTGCGTTAATTGCGTCAAATATTTTAACGTGATTAAAAAATTAATTACCGCCCGTTAACGCGATAATTTTGACAGCCCTAATATACAGTATATATATATATATATATATATACACACAAATTGTGGATAAAAAAAAAATCTGGGATATTTACAGGAAATAAAAAAAATGCTAAATCATGCTAAAACAGCTCCCTGCTCCTCTGGGAGGACTTTCTATGGGTAAGAGTTTGGTCTGTGGGAAATTTTATCCATTCACGCAGAAGAATTTGTGAGGTTAGTGGTCACGGTGTTGGGTGAGAGCAGAGGTCCCGAGCGTCCCTTGGCTTCTCCCGCAAGGTTGGAAGCATAAAATGCTTTGGCATGCCATGAACATTTGCAGGCAAAGGAAGAAGTGGGCCATTATAGACCAATAGGCCATATTCTGATTTCTCTTAATTTTGTTTATTTTTAAACAAAATGATTCAAATAAATCAAAAACTATTTCAAATAGTTATTTTTTTAAACCGCGCTTTAAAGACGTTATGTTATTGAACAGGCCGGCATGATCATGATTCATAGGACTTCTGACTGCAAGCTTGTGTGGACATGTGCAGAGGTGGGTAGTAACGCGTTACACTGACTTGAGAAACTTTTTGAGAAAAATGTATTTCTCAGAGAAATTTTACTGAGCCATACTTTTTATTTTTATTTGAGTCGTTTTGTGAGGACGAAACGCAACTCTTACTCCGCTAACTTTGGCTACAGTAGTCATTACATTTTTGAGCCGTCACAACAATAATCACATGACTCTATTACACCAATCAGACAGAAGTTTGCCGTACTATGATCACACTGGCCTATTCAATCACGTGGCGTATATAAAGCACCGTGAAAAAATAAGTATTTAACAGAGTGGCGCCGTCAACATGACTTGAAAGCGCAGATTTTAATCTTTCTCCCAGTTTTTATTTGGCACCGATCCTTTTAATTTCATAATAGGAAATATGTTTTGTCCACTAGAGGGCACTCGTGCTCTTTGTAAGAATAATGCTTAATTTGTGTAGATTTTTGTCTCTCGCAAGAATTCCATTTTTTTTGTATTTATTTGGCTTACTGTGGTCATGTAATAGGCTATAGAACAGTATTATAAAAACAGTTCATATAGATAACTTTGTGCTGGGAAAAAAATACCATTGTTTAAAAAAAAAAAAAAAAAAAAATCAAACATTGTCAGCAGTTACTCACAATGTTACTCATCACTTGAGTATTCTTTCACCAAATCTTTTTTTTTTTAAAACTTGTACTAGAGTATGTTTTTGGATGACTACTTTTACTTTTACTTGAGTACAGGTAGTCCCCAGGTTACGACGAACCCGACTTACGTGATTTCGACTTCCGGAGTCTCGTCCGACATTTTGCCACCAATCGATTTAAAACATTTTTTTGATATTGTTGACTTTTGTTTTGTGATGCATGTTTTTACTTTGGCGCACGAAAGCGTAGAGCACGTAGTAAGTATTAACTGCTCTAGCTTCCCACGCCAAAATAAAGGCATGCATCACAAAACAAAAGACAACATTATTAAAAACAACAACAACTGAAGACAAAATGGCGGCTGAGACTCCGGCATCGTAAAGTCGAAATCACTTAAGTCGGGTACGTGATAACCCATCGACTAGCTGTATGCTATTGCTTTTTAAAGAATCAGGCATTGTAAGCAGTTACTCACAATGTTACTGTCAGGCCAAGATGAGGAGGCGGACTCAGCTGCGGAGTACTGGCAACAAAAACTTTATTAAGAAAACAAAAGTTCTTCCACAGGCATGCGGGGATGAGGAAAACTACAAACATAAAATACTCCAAACGGAGGAAAAAGCCCAGACAACTAAGATAAAAAAACTTCAAACACAAAGCACAAAGGAAGGGCAAGTGTACAGACACAAGGAGGGGAAAACCTTCAAAATAAAACAGAAAACGACACGACACAACTCCCCCATGAAGTGACAGTTACTCATGACTGGAGTATTCTTTTCACAAGACAGTTTTTTTTCTTGTAATTGGGTGCATTTCTTAGAATGCTACTTATTTTACTTGAGTAACATTATTTTGATGTAACGCTACTTTCTACCCACCTCTGCTGGCCACTGTCTGCGTGGTGGAGGATGTTTTGGGGGATAGAAGTATGTTTGTAGGGGGCGGTGCGTTTTGGTGGGAAGAAGCTACAAAACAAGGCCAACTTTCCATGACATCACTCGGCTGGTATCAACACGTCGCTGGCTTTCCTCTCCAGTGCCACCCAAATCAGGGGGCTACACTATAGAGAGCGTGCATGTTACTCGTTTATAGCCTCTCCAAGTGGCGCATTGCCAGAACCTCTGTTTTGCATTTCCTTCCAGGGCTAATTTATCACATCCTTTTCTCACTCCTTCTTCAGAGTTTGCCGACCTATTCTGGGATAGGCCTGAGATGCCACACTGCCCAATTCGGTCATCGTGTTTGGTTTGAAGAAAACCTGTGCTTTGTTGCAGACAACAAATAATTGCAATGTGTTCTCACGACACCTATAGGACTCCATTTTCCCGGAGAGCGAAGGTGGAAATACTGGAGTATCCTGATTTACGTGCAGGCGCAAGCTTTAGTGTATCACAAAAGTGAGTACACCCCTGGCATTCCTGCAGATATTTAAGTATTTCCATGGGACAACAATGACAGAATGACACTTTGACACAATGAAAAGTAGACTGTGTGCAGCTTAAATAATACAGTTAATTTATTTTCCCCTATAAATACTAGGGTTGGGAATCTCTGGCATGATATCTATCTAGATACACAGGTTACGATTCGATTAAAAAAACGATACATTTTTAAAGTGATCCTCTAACTTAAATACGTGTAGGCTCTAATAAACCACAATTGTTCTCTTGTACTAAAATTTGTTGTTAGAAGCACATAAAATGTTAAATCAATGGCAATATTTTATAATATTGAGTCGATATTTTGACCGTTAGTTGGCGCCATGGTTTGCGGGCTCGCAGTGATGACGTCATTGGCATCTTTCCAAATGTGTAGTGTGTTCAACAATTGCTTATTGCTGCGTAAACTTGCGAAGTAAAATGTCACGATGTGCTGCTTTTGGATGCAATTTCCAGTCAAATGGAAACAAGGAGAGTGAAGTGAGTGGTCAAGGTGGAATTATTATTTTTAGTGAATAAATGCGCATAAGTGGAAGCTTCTCCCCCTTTTTGGTCCCTGTATGCAGTATCCTACCCACCACGCGTTACAACTGGCGCCCGAACATTTTTCCTGGATCCTCAGTCAAGTAAGGGATCTGTCTATTTTCTGGATCCGACGGTCTCGGTTTCGGATCTGTCCATTTTTTTTTTTGATTCGTCGGTCCCACAGCGGCTTTTCGGATCAGTCTATTTTGTGGAATCGATGGCCTGGCCCCGGCTGCGACGTTGTCATGGGATCGATCTAATTCCTGGATCTTCGAGTGAGTAAAAAACGCGGATTTGGATTACTATTGCTATCTTTTTTGTTGACTATTCTTCGTGGGAGTTTTCCCCAAATCGTACAAATTAATTAAAGCACTATGGCACGCTACAGTGACGACAGTGACTCTGACGTGGACCTTACAACAATGTTGGAGTTCGTCAGGGAATGCGTGTTTGCGTACTGCTGAGTTCCCGAGTGAAAGTGGTCAAGGTGGAAATATTATTTTTTGTGAATAAATGTGCATAAGTGGAAGCTTCTCCGCTTTCTGGTACTTTTATACACGTATCCTAGCTACCACGCTTTACAATGAACAAGACATGGATTACACAAAGTGTGCTCTTTGGCCTGTACTGTATGTAAAGCACACGACAGCTCTGGATGCTAACAATCTACATAATTATATTGGGATAAGTTTGAAAACGCAATATGCTTACCTTGAATATCTGCTAATAAAACTGGACAGCATACACTCTCGCTCCCAACCGGACTTCCCAACAGGACTCTCTCGCATCACCAGTTTTGCCCAACTTTTGTCTTATCAGGTATTTGCTGCACGCATTTTTCCCTGAAGCTCGTCTTGTGAACGACAGACAGTGCTGTCCTGCTCTTCACTTTTCAGGTCTGGTTCAAATAGGAAGGAACTGACGACATTTTGGGAAAGCTAACGAGAAAGCTAACGAGTGACAAGCTGGAATTTCGGCAACGGGACCAGTGACGTCACGCACTGCGACGTAACAAGAATGGCGACTGTGACGGCCCTGGCCGTTTAATAGTTAATTTTCTGAGATTCTTCCAGTCAGCTGATCGTCGCCTCCACCAGCTGGCTGCTTCCCCTCCCACTGTGACGACAGCTGATCGACGCAGGACGGACCGACGACGTCACCACCGCTGATTGGCCGCGGAAAAAGGCGCCAAGCTTCTTAAACCTGCCGCTGTCAACGTTCTAGGAGGTCGCATTTGACAGTATTCTGCCGCGGTCCTCCTCGCCAGCTATTTGCTCGCCATTCACGCTCGTTTGCATTTGATCGCTAGTTTGATACACTCCCGCTTTTTCGGTGAGGTCTTTTGTGTTTATTCGTTATTGGATCGTTTTTGTTCACCACTGTAAATAAGAGCACTGAAGCAAGTAAGGGTAAGTCGCCATTTCTGTTCAACCCGTTTTCTCCTGTTTTGTATAGAGTAGGAAGTTAGATTAGACGCTGTCTTTTCTTTGTTCCTTTTACATGATCAGGGTTTAGTTAGCGGGTGGGGTTTAAGTGTAGTTTCTTTTGTTTGTTGTTTTGGCCTGGGCTTACCCTGAAGTCACGCTTCGTCGGAATTCTGTACATATTCATTGCGAGTTTGATTGTGTGTAAATAAATTTGTGTCCACTCGTACATTTGTGTGGCTTGTTTTATGTTACGCCCTTCGCGAGCCATCTTTGGCACGTAACAGCGACCTATCACTTACCTATCACTTAAAATAATTTTACAAACTTTATTAAAACAAAAACATTAAGGGTGGTTTTAATATGAAATTATTATAACTCATACTAACATTCATCTTTTAAGAACTACTTGTCTTAAAAATAGAGGATCCCTTTAAGGCCGAGCGATTTGATACGGTTAGATACAGAGTGAAAACAGTACGATAGTAAACGTTTGTTGTGTGTGTTCGTGCAGTACTTTAAAAATAAAAAAGACCACATTTTTTAATAGAAAATTCAACAACAAAATTTCATACCAATGTTATGTTGTATTTTTTTATGAGAATGAGAATTATTGATATTTCAACTAGGGCTGTCAAACGATTAAAATTTTTAATCGAGTTAATTACAGCTTAAAAATTAATTAATCGCAATTAATCGCAATTAATCGCAATTCAAACCATCTATAAAATATGCCATATTTTTCTGTAAATTATATATATATTCTGTAAAATAAATTGTTGGAATGGAAATATAAGACACAAGATGGATATATACATTCAACATACGGTACATAAGGACTGTAGTGGGCATTTCACTCTACTGTCATTTAAATCTGTCTATGCTGTCCTCACTCCGAAGCGTCTACTTTTTCCAAAGCTAGACAGCTAGTGAACGACGCCTTAATAATAAGACTTCTTCCTTTTTCATCTGATTTATTAATAAAATGGCCTCAAACCACTGTCCTCTTTAGACCGTAGTGAAACAACAAAAAGAAAGTACACAGCATTGCATTAGCAACAACGTTAGCTTAGCACGCTATACAGGTTCACTAAACATAAACAAAAAGCGTCTCATACAAAAAATGTAACATTTCGCTTACTAACATAATATGAACATTCTTTACAACAACCATACTTACGGACAAATCTTGTCCAAGGATCATATAAGCACAACATTATCAGACGTCGTGCAGCCATAATGAAGAAAAGAACAGCGAACTCTTGTGGTCGCTGTTGGACAGCGCAAAAAGCCTTGCTGTAAAACTTACCAAAAGGCAGAATACTTTCTGAGCGGGACATGTGTGTTAATTGCGTCAAATATTTTAACGTGATTAATTTAAAAAATTAATTACCGCGCGTTAACGCGATAATTTTGACAGCCCTAATTTCAACACAATATACGAACCTCGGAACAAAATTTGATTTGTGTTATACATCGAGTCAACTACCTAATTAACGTTTTACTCACCTGTTGTTTATATGCCTCGTAAGTGTACTAGTTCGCTAGTTGTTGCATCCACTCGCCATTTTATTTCTTTTGTTTTGCGATATGCAGAGATTGCAAAACATGAGGTTTTTACTTGCTTCATACCTTAGCCACGTGTATTTCTTCAGCCACTCTGAAAGACGTGATCATATTTTTTCGTATCGCCATTGTCATTATCACCAACGTTCGTAATAGGTTTGTTTTCTTCATCAAAATATTCCATATTGTCAGTTATCATGCGTTTCTCTGGTGGCGGCAACGTTTCACTATCCAAAGTTTCGTCTGCTTTCGAAGCATTCCCATTATCCACTAAATTCGAATCATTAACAGCAGTTTGCTGCAATGAATTGTCACTACCCTCCGCAGACTTATTAGCTTGTTTCTTAAAAAACGAGAATATGTTTGTATGCTGCCTGTTTTTAATGTCTTTTAGAGTTTTACTCCTGTTCTAACGCTCCATATTGCAACCATCCGCCATGTTCGATGTAAATAGTGCAATGCACTATGGGTAAATGAATATTCGATTATCTCTTTCGGAAGTTTCCGGCAGATTACGGAAAAGCCCGAGATAGCCTCTACCACGACTTTGGAATGCACCGAAACAAATGCAAGGTGATTATGGCTAGATATCGGTAAGGCAAGATGGCAGACGACGAAAGTTAAAACCTCTGAAGGAAAACGAACAGTTTTCAATTGCTGTTTAACTACATTTATTTCTTTAGCTATTTTAACAGAAGTATGTCATATGTGGCGCAGATTATGTAGCAATATGCGCCAGTCGTAATAGACTTGCGCAAGTGCTGGCGCAGTGGCGTTACAAAGTTGCGCCAGTGACTAAATACTTATTTGCCCCAATGTATATTTGGAGTCATTTTGAGGGGAAAATAAATGAACTCTATGATGTACAGTAAACTGCACACAGACAGTCAGTGTTGTCCCACGAAAAGATATACTTACGGTAAATGTCTGCAGAAATGCGAGGGGTGTACTCACTTTTGTGATACACTGTACCTTGGGAATGTTGAAGACTGTTCTTCTTCAAGGTGGGCATTGTGCCTTGAAGACTGGGACAGCGGAATGACAATTTGTCTAAAGGAAGCGCTCTTTTAAGCCAGGTCAAGTACATGGTATTGGTATGAAACTGTTTTACACAAACCTGATAATTTCGCTTAATAAACATACAGGAAGCCATGTCTCGGCATACGTGCTGCTTTTAAGAAGTAAACCAAAAGTTTACGTGTTCAAAAACTAATCATGATGCCGATTGTGCATGCGCACATTGCGACGGCGATACTCAAACGATATATTGTGCAGGCCGAATGCATATCGTGTTTGATTTCAAGGGAAAATGTTTTAATGGTTTCGAAATGACTGCTCCCAATTTGTTGACTTTGGTCAGTGGACACACTCTCTCACACACACATGCACACCCGCTCCACCCTCCCTATCCTCCACGCACAGCTGCAACCAACACCCCACATCGTTTTGATCTAATTTCCTCTCTTTTTTCCCTTTCTTCCTTTACCTTTCCTGCTGAAATTGATTTCTGCTTGTTTGCTTTGGCAGTAATAAGATCAACAGAAGGATCATGTTTCAATGGCATACTACGTTGAACCCCAGGCAAATGATTTGTCCAAACTTAATAATGGAAATACTTGGGATGTATTTGGAGATGTAAACAGTAGTTGCAATAAAACAGTGCCTGAAGGTAAGGGCTCCTTTAAGTTGCAAAGCCTTTCCACTTGTGTCGGCTGTACACACCCCGGGCTTTCCCTGAACGCTGAGAATAAAATGTATCCCTACTTAGGCCGGCTAAAAGTCACCCAATAAAAGGCGGTTTTAGTCAAGTGCGGTCGGCGCACGGAATGTGTAAAGATGCAATTACGAGCGAACAAAACGGGAAATGTCCATCTTCCCCTTTCAGGTATTTAGCATATATTTGCCAACAGGAATTAGTGTCATCTAGAAGAAGGGAAGATCAGAACAATAGTGGATTTTTTTTTTTTTTTTGTGAATATATGAACTTTATTTGACTATTGTACATTGTGAGACTTCCCATTGCCTTATTAGGTTTATGAATAAACAAGAAAAATTAAAACAAATGTTAACCATTGTGAGATTTTGACGATTAAATATGTTGGACTTCAATGGAACTTGTAGTTCTTTAACTCATTTGCTCCAAAAAATGTATACCGTATTTTTCGGACTATAAGTCGCACCTGAGTATAAGTCGCACCAGCTATAAAATGCCCAACGAAGAGGAAAAAAACATACATAAGTCACACCGGAGTATAAGTTGCATTTTTGGGGGAAATTTACTTGATAAAATCCAACATATAGAACAGATATGTCATATTGAAATGCAATTTAAAAAAAAAACAATTTAGAGAACAACATGCTGAATAAGTTTCATAATGTTACATGATGCATGAACAACAAAATGCGAATGTACTGTCCTCACCAGGACGCTACGGCTCGGTCCTGGTTATATAGCGAGCTAAACTCCCACGTCCGTATAATTTGTTGACTTTATTTTGGCCGTCGTTATGACTAGGGTTGTTCCGATCATGTTTTTTTGCTCCCGATCCGATCCCGATCGTTTTAGTTTGAGTATCTGCCAATCCCGATATTTCCCGATCCGATTGCTTTTTTTTTGCTCCTGATTCAGTTCCAATCATTCCCGATAATTTTTCCCGATCATATACATTTTGGCAATGCATTAAGAAAAAAATGAATACAACTCAGACCAATATATACATTCAACATACAGTACATAAGTACTGTATTTGTTTATTATGACAATAAATCCTCAAGATGGCATTACATTACTAACATTCTTTCTGTGAGAGGGATCCACGGATAGAAAGACTTGTGACTTTGTATATTGTGACTAGATATTGCCATCTAGTGTATTTGTTGAGCTTTCAGTAAATGATGCCCAAATGCATGATGGGAAGTCGAACCATGACTGTGTGTAGTGCTACCAATTAATATCTTCTCTGCGTTGGGAAATAACATAAGGTGTGAAGAAAAAGATCAATTGCTACCTTGCTTCCCCACATTGCTTACAATGATATTTCTAATCATAGAGAGAGGGATTGTAAGGCTTTAGCCAATTAAAAAAAGGCTCCAAAGGTGGCCAAAATTCACTCTACTCATTTTACGCTGCCTTTTATCTCTCTATATAGGTAAGACGGCGCCATTACAGATTGAAAGCGACAATGCGTGGGTGTGTCGTGCAGCGCATGCATTAATTGCGTTAAATATTTTAACGTGATACATTTAAAAAAAACAAAAAATTACCGCCGTTATCGGGATAAATTTGATAACCCTACTTTAAGCCTAAACTAAAGACTCAGGATGAGTGTAACATATTATGTTTGTAACGTTAAATACAATTAGAAAACGATTTAATTAAAAAATATACATGTATATATATTAAAAAAAGGCATGGCCGATATTTTTTTTGCCGATTCCGATACTTTGAAAATGACGTGATCATCCCGATCGATCGAGACATGTCCAGTTATGACACCATCATTTGAAGAGTGAAGCTAAAAATAGAAATAATACAAATCTATTTCGTCCTCGATACCAAACATGTTCGCATCAATGTAAATAAATGATAATTAGCTGCTATTACAGCAATGACACAAACGGTTAGCATGTGTTCACTAGCATTAGCACATCGTTCGAACAACCACTCTCTCTCTCTCTCTCTCTCTCTCTCTCTCTCGTCCACTTGCTCAGACGTTGCATAGCTGTCAGTCTTCTTCTGGCGTGTGAGCGCTCTTCTTCGCGTAAACAAGTGCGAGTGCGCCCCAACTTGGGCGTGAAAGCGCCACAAACTAAAATCATGTATTTCAATATAAAAAAGTCAATAATACAATTGAACACACATTGCCAAAGGCAGAACGCGAACGTGGCCATAGCTATTAAGAGTTATTCAGATTACTGTAGCATAAAGAACATGCTAACAAGTTTACCAGACCATCAGTGTCACTGCAAAAATCCAAAATAACATGTGAAATGATATCATAATGTGTTAATAATTTCACACATAAGTCGCTCCTGAGTATAAGTCGCACCCCCAGCCAAACTATGAAAAAAGACTGCGACTTATAGTCCGAAAAATACGGTAAATACGTTCTATTTTTAATTGTTTCAGTGTCCCAAAAATGTATTTATATGTGTTTTACTTTTTTTTTTTTTTTTTTATCAAGAGATATCTCTAGGTTCTGATCCAACTTAGCTCCAAAGCACAACGCTGAAAATCCATTTTAAAGCAATAAAACTGACCACTGGAGGGCAGTATCGCATTTGGTATGACACGCAACCTGATTCAACAGAACGAATGGCCGGGCCGCCGGCGGAAGACGACCAAATGGACGCCCGGGATGCCAGGCAGCGAACGACCGAGCAGAACAACCAGGAGGATGCCCGGGATGCCAGGCACTGGACGACCGAGCAGAACGACCGGGACCACCAGTGCAGCGGACGATGCCGTTGAGTCCGTGCTGCTCGCCGAGCAGAGCCCGCGCCACCGTGCTCAGCCGCTTGCGTCCCCCGCACCCTCCAGTGTCCGACTCAGCCGGAAACGCGCACGGCCAAACCAGTCCCCGCCCCCCGGAACACAAGTTCCCCAGGCGAACTCCGCCACCAGGCAGTGGTCACCGCAAAAGAAAGACTCAAAAAATCCATCTTGATGAGACAGACGGCGATGAGGGAAAAGTTTACCCCGGCTGTCGCAGTCACAACAGCGTCCTCTCTCAGTTAGTTATGTGTAAATAAATTGTTACTTTGCTATCAAAAGCTCTATTTGTCTTGTTGTTTATGTTATTTTGTAGAAGGAAAACATTCAGATGTTTGGGATGTAACTAAAGCTAAAAATAGCTGTGTTAAAGTCAAAGTTATGTTTGAAATTTATGCTTCTACAAAAAGCTCAATTTCTCTGTTTTTTCATCAGAAATTGGAAAATTGCTCAAACTAAGCTAGTTTTTAATGCTGATATCTAAAGAATGGAAAAAGATATGATATTACTTAGAAGAGAGTCTAATCTTTCTTTTGGTGGGTTCCATGTTTATAGAGCAATAGAACAGAATTTTCTGTGGACCTTGCAAAATCAGTCAAAATCCAGTAAAACGGCCGGGAGCGATGGGGGTTGCTCCGGTCAAAATGGCTGGGAGTGAATGAGTTAAAGATAAACATTATTATGAGTTAAAATAATTTGATATTGACATCCCTCAATGTTTTTGTTTTTCAAAAATTTGTAAAATTAGTTTAACTATTAGTTCGCTATTAAATCACACACATAGGGTCAGTTTGCCCCGACTCTCGGCCATGTAAGCAATATTGAAATACAGTCAGGGGTTAATTTGTTGAAATTTGAGCTTTCTTGTGATGTTGTCGACATTCGTTTATGAGAAATAGTACATTTTTTACTGTGCTCTAAGGACGCCACGTGATTGAACAGGCCGACGTGAACATACAACTTTTGACGGCAAGCTTGTATGGAGTCATGTGGCTGTACTTTTACATCCGATTGGTATCATGGAGTCACGTAATTAATGTTGCGACATCTCATTGGTCAAACTTTGCACATCTATGGCAAAAATAAAGTAAAACGTAATATCTAGAATAATGAGGAGAAATCTAACGATTGTCGTGTAGCCTAAGTAGGAGAGTAAGACTTCTCTTAGTAGTACATTTTTCTCAAAAAGTTACTCAAGTAAATGTAACAGAGTAAAGGTAACGTGTTACTACATACCTCTGGTGGCTAGGCACGATAGATTTGCAGGCCCTCAAAACCTCAAAATACATTTGTGCGTGCGTGGATAATGACCAATTTATGATCAGCATATGATGCGGGTCCTGTAGTTTTCCTATTCGCTTTTTACAAGATCATACATATTTCAATTATGTTAATAAGGTACAGAGTCTTTTCACAGACATGAGGTTAGGAAACGCACACGGCGGGGAAGTGAGGCATTAATCTCATGAAAAATGCAAACCGGTTTAATTATTCTTTGGGACAATCATCAATTGCGAAACAGCTTTTCGAGTTTACTACTGTATAAGGGAACATGCAGTCAATGGAGAACTTGCATGTTGCTTGCCCCTCGTTTGCATTTTTTTTGCATTAAGCGCCACGTTGCTTTGCACTTCTGGTAAGCCAAGCAGTTTCATCAAAACCAACCGCTTACACTACGTAACAACAGACAGTAATGAGTGAAGACACTTCTTCAGTACGTATGTAAATGCTTGGGAATGTGCCAGGGCTCTTAATGGTACGTACAGTTGATTTTCCAGCTTTGCTGCTTTAAATAGCTCGCCGAGTGTTAAGTGCAAGGTTTGCCAGCCGGCACACAAGCACACACGCAAGAGGAACTCATACACATGATTGTTCAACAGACTCATTAAAAAAGAAAAAAATCAAGTAAATAAACAATGATGCAAGTCGGGATCCAAAATGATACAACGAAAATTAGCTAGAGACAAAGGATCATTTAAAAAAAAAAAGAGAATCAGACAATTGTCCTACCGATCTTAACGTACGTGCATCAATTTAGTGTGCTTAAGGCTAAATTGGCATCAACGCAGTAATCGGGACTGTTGAGTTAATTATCGAGGGTTGATTGAATATTTGCTTGATTGATTGAATATTTGCTTGTGCTCATATATACCTAATACATACATAATACATATTGCCATATTTTTTCTTATTTGATATAACCAGTAAATGATTATTGCTTGCTATACTAGGCTGTTTAAGTTAATGTTTAAGTGTTACAAAGTGTTAAAGAGGGTCGGGGTGACAACTGCCTTGCTTCATGGCCGTAACATTGCGTAACTAGACCTTCTAGGACATCTTCAGCATCTTACGTCTAGACTTTTGTCTAGACTTTCGAGGACATCTTCCATTCGAGGGCATCTTCCATGGCCGCAGCGTTGCATAACTGAAGTGTCTGGGTGATTCTGACCACTTTACCTAAGTGCCTTTGCTTACACACGTGTATTTAGTTAGTTCCACCTACATGCTCACACATAGCCAACCAAAATCACATGGGTGTCTCCAGCTTGCTTTCCCCCTCCCTTTAGGGCGGCACCTTTCTGTGTTAGGACAAACCCCTAATAAAAGACAGAGCAAGGAGGTTTTTTTTTTTAGATCAATTTTGGTGACTATACAGCGTAATCTAGCATTTCACTGTCTAGTCCCTCCTTGCTCTCCTTGGCCACGAAAATTGAGTGTCTTCTCTCCTTATTTTTGGGTAATTTTACAAATGTCTACCTAAGGGTCTATTTTTGAACTTGACAGGGACAGTGCCCCCCATAATTACTGGCACCCCTGGTTAAGATGTGTTTTTTAGCTTCTAATAATTTTTTAAAAAATTCAAATAATATGAGACCTTAACGGAAAAAATAAAAAAATCCAACCTTCATTACAAGTGCATTCATTCAGTGGGGAAAAAATCCCACATAAAGAAAAAAATCATTGTCATCTATTACTTTTCTCTTTAATATTAAAAATAACACAATGTTATGCAAAGTTGTACTTATAATAATAAGAATTTTATATACAAATGATACTACAGTATATTTACAATGGTGGCAGAGAGTTGGGGGGGGTGCGGAACGTTTATATCTTCCTTGGGGGGGGCGTAACAGAAAATAATTGAGAAGCACTGCCTTAGGCAGAGGGTTCACTTATTTTTCTCCCTTCTGTCATTGTTTGCATGCTATCCTCATTAAAATATGAAAACCTAGAAATGTTTGTGTGATTTTAGTTAAAGCAGTGTAAGCTTGATTGTATGACCATTATACTCTGCGGGTTATACAGGTTTGCTCTCCCACAGCTATTATACGCGCTCTCCCAAGCTATTATGAAGAATACAGTTTTAGCCCATAATCATGTGCTTACATTTTTATTACCGGCAATTGCTCACATTCTGCTGATAAATAGATACACACACATATGTTGATTCATCACACAACGTCTCAGTACTTTTTCACCAAGCTACTTCGAGTGCAAATGTGTGTTCAAAACAAAGTTATCTTGCTTGCTCAAGAGTCTGACTGTTAATTTAATCAATGAGTGTGACTGTTAATTTAATCAATGACTAGCATAAGGAACTTGCCCGATCGAAACTGCCACGTTAGTCAACAGTGTTGTAACTATATTCTGCCCAGCAACAAGCCCTCAATAAAAGTCAGCAGCGCGGGGAGCTCTGAGAGAGACTTCGATGAGACGCTCCTAGTCACGTTGCCCGATCTCAGACCTCTCCCCAAACTGCAGCTTGGTAAAAGTCTACTCTCTGCCTCCTGCCTCCTTGTGTCTTGCCTTTGTCACCTCGCTCTGGGTCAACAGCTAAATTGAAGAAGGTGTTTTAGACTCAACAAGCAGAAAGTTTTTTCATCTGTGTGATTTTGACAAAGATCAGATCACATTTGATGGTGATTTTTATGCAGAAATGTAGACATTCCAAAAGGTTCATATACTTTTTCATACCACAAATGGAGTTGTATTGCTATGGTATCGGCCGATACTGCACAGCCAAGTATCGGTACCGGGGCCAAAAAATGGTATCGGAGCAACACTAATTATAACATTGGGAATAAGCGTTTTCATATGCTTTGATGAGAGTAGGTTGGCTACTTGATATGCACAAAACGGATAGAAGAATCCAAATATTTTTGTCTGCTTCGTGTTGTTTTTCTAACTACTCCAATTCACACACAAAGATGAAAAGCAGGTGCGAAAAGGCATCAAATCCAACAACAAAATATATTCAATAGTTCTTTCTGGCCGTGATGACACTAATTGCCTGGTTGCTCTTCACAAAGCCGAGGTCTGGCTTTGATTACACTCGTCTATTTGCGCTCCGCTGTGATGGGATTGATAAGCTAGTCAACCTGTCAGTTTTAAAGTGTCACGAGAAAGAACAACAACGAGGAAAAAATGCTCACAAAATAACAAAGTTTCATGTAAGGTAATCTGCTAAACAAAACACGGCGTCGACTTGTCAAGCTAATTTGTCTTTCGATGCTCAAGTCGGAACATATTTGTCTTCAAACTTCACAGAAACATTGCTTTTCATCAAACGCGAGCTCGGCCTTCAAAACGCTCACAAATCGACTGTTTCTTTGATAGCAAACAATACTGTACGGCTTGCGAAGAGTGAATATTTGGATCTGTTTTCCCCCTTTTTCTTCCTTGCTTTTTTCCCTGCATGCTCTGCTGCTGTCTGCTTGTGTTATTTTGAAGCAGTGAATAGATTTAAAAGATGCAGAATGACAAGACAAAGAGGCGAGGAAGAGCCCCCGGGCACTTGTGCTTTAAGTCATGCCATTTCCTTGCATGGCAGGCAGCCCTAAATAAGTAACTTATAAGCATTTATTGATGCACAAGTGCGGCATCTGTTCCTAGGCAGTTGTTCTGGGTGTAATTGACGTCGAACCTTACGCACTTCAATTACGTGTCAACATTTTATGATCCAAACTTTAAGCACACACACGCAGCACCCTCGCCTAACCTTCTCTCATCACCAAACATAATGCAAGTGAGTTGACCCAGGATGGAATTAAAGTGCATATGACAGCATAAAAAACATTACTATGTGAATTAGTAGAGGTGTGGATCGGCACTGCCCTCACGATTCGATTCGGTTCGGTTCGATTCGGCAATGCATCGTGATGCATTAAAGCCTGGGATGCATTAAAAAAAAGCAAAGCATATTTTTCGTGAATCATGAGGCAACACAAGCAGTCAGACATTAAACAACTTTTTGGGCTCTAGCGTCACTCCTGGTTGAAGTCAAATGAAAATACTTTCAGATAATTCTATTAAAAAAAACAGATCACAGCATTTAATTAGTGCTTTGAATGAGACCAGGGCTTTCTCTCTTTTTTTTTTTACACACAGTAGCGGTCTTTCACACAGTGCAACATCTGAACTCCTGTGCAAAATCAGTAATAACAGTCACTGTATTTTAGTCACAACGACCCGTCAATAAAAATATTCAAGTAAATATTCAAGAAAACGACAAAGAAAATATTGTAGTGCAGCAGCATCTTTATCACAATATCAGGGATCAGTTCAGTTGCAAACAAAACATCAACTAAATTGCAATGTAGAACAAAAGTAAAATGTAGGCCTAGCCCACTATATATGTGCAAGAGAGGTTAGATCGGGCCTAAAAAATCCAGCCCGACCCGACACGGCCCGCTGGTATTGAAGCCCGACTCGGCCCGAGCCCGATTAATTACCTAGATTTGCAGCCTAACCCGAAAAACCAGATTTTTTTTTTTTTTTGTGGGAGTGACTCGGAAAAAAAAAACGCAGCAGCAGCAATTTATTTTCATTTCTTCGAGTTGGCAGAAAAAAATGCAAGTTTTATTAATGTTTAAATAGCCTACATATTTTTATGATCATTATAAAAGCATTTACACGACCAAATAACGCCGGGAAAGTTAAATATATAAAAAAAAAAAAAAAAAAAAAAAAAAAAAAAAAAGCATGCGGTTTTGCAGACACACAGAGGAGAGGATTCAAAAGGATCACATTTGTGTTGCCTTTGTATGCATGAACAAAAGTGTCTTTCGTTAAGAATTCTGAGTTGGCAGAAAAAAAGTTTTTAAGAAAAAGTCATTAAGAAAAAGTTTTCTTAATGTTTAAATACTCTACATATTTTTATGATCATTATAAAAGCATTTACACAACGAAATAACAGTGGGAAAGTTTAATACAAAACATGCGGGCCACTGCGTTCATGTGCATGCACAAGCAAATGCACAATACAGAGAGCCTGCTCTCGGTTTTATCCTTTTTTTAAATTAAAAAAAAAAAAAAAAATTATTAGTCCAGCGCGGCAGCCCGACCCGACCCGAACGTGAATGCTTAACATTTTGGGCCCGACCCGAATCAGGTTCGAGCACAAGCGCTAACCTCTAAGAGATAGGACATAACATAATAATGGCTGAAGCGGAGAAACAGGGAGCGAGAAAGATTATTGATGCACCTAAGACATTGAAAGCAGACATCTGGAGACATTTTGGCTTCTACGAGGTTGGTGGGAAACTTGACCAGAGGTATGCGGTGTGTAAAAAATGAAACATGAGAATAATAATACAAATGGGGAAACCAAATTCGTTGCATCACCGGAATTGCGCAGGGAAGATTTTTGAACGTACTTATATATTTTTAAATGCGCTGAATCGATTCGGCTTGTTGCCCGCATTGAATCGAATCGTACATGCCCCGCATCGGGATGCATCGCTGCATCGATTATTGTTGACACCACTATGAATTAGAATACTCTTTTGAGACCATTCGACTATATACAACAATTTGGCAAAGCACAGATGAGGAGAAAATAGTCTTGTAATTTGGGCAGTTTGGTGATAGAACAGGTGAACAGGCAGGTGTTTTGCCAGACAAGCAGTACACAGAACAAAAAACACAAAAATTAGCTCAGTATCAAGAGTACAAGATTCTTTGTCCACTTAAAGCTGGAGTCACAAACGTGTGTAGTCAAGTTGTTGATTTGGTGATAATGTGAGGCCAAGGACCGGTTTAAGTAAGCTGCTGACAATGATCAACGGCACCTGGTCCCAGGCTCACCCATCTGCGCAATCAAGGCAACAATTAAGGCAAAACTGTCATATTGCTGATCTGGGCCGCATCTGGCGCACTGACGTTAAGCGGGTGTGATTGCTATGCAAATCTGGCGAGATAACGCCGGATCCGGCACGCAGTCGAACTCACATTGTACGATTTTTCATTAATTTATTTTTAATTTAGAAAATTTAATTGAGAAAATCAGCCTTTGTTTGCAATTACAGAGGTCAGACACTTTCTGTAGTTCTTCACCAGGTTTTCACATGTGAAAACAGGGATTTTGGCCCATTCCACCACACAAATCTTCTCTATACTGTATGTATGATGACGCACACGTTGGGCTTCCGTGATAAGAAGGCGTTGTGTATCTTTTATGCCCTATATTCTGCTTGTTTTCCTTAGAATATGGTATAAGTGCTATTTATTTTATATTGGGTGTGTTAGAGTAATACAAACAGTCAAACAGTAAATACGAGAAATGTTATTATTCCCTGATTAATTATATTAAATGTGTTAGAGTAATGCAAACAGTTAGACGGTGCCTACGAGAAAAGGTACTATCTCCTTCAGTATCAATTTTAAAATGTAAAAGCCCTTCCTACTATACCGGGTGGAACGCCGCCCTGCAGAGCTTCCCCTTATATCAAATGTTTTTCAACATTCTAATAGGCGTATTAAATCATTCACTGTATTTTTGGGGGAAAGGGGTGGGCCTATTTCAAAGAAACAGATATGCAAAATAAAGCCTTGAAATTATTTTAATAGGGTTTGTTTCACTGCGCAGAACTCTTTGTTGTCTCATTTCTCGTGCACACACAGACACGCTGTGTTTTGTATTCGTCTCTTGTGTGTCCATGTGCAAGTACTTAGGCACGGGGCAAAGAGAAATTAAATTTGATTAATTTCGGACGGATTTTGAAAATATAAACTATTCATTTTGTTGAACGGAAGAAGAGGGTTTAAATCTAGCCCAAGGGTAGATGAAGCCTTTGTGTTGCGTCTCCTTTGATATTAGTGAGGGCTTTTTATGGAGCGCTTGACATGATAGATAAACCATACAGTGGATTGAATGGCCTTCCTTTGCCGCACCTAGTAAATGCCATTTGCCATTAACAATCCTGCGGTGGGGTACATAAACCGCTAATATAACCTTTATGACCAAGTGGTCTAACTATATGCAACTCCTCCTCTGATGGACATGTTAGCCGAGGCCTCCTCCAGGAACATAATCGCGCCAGACCGATAAGATGACAAACATTATTCCTTTAGAGGTGGTCGTAAACTGAAATCTATCAAAATGACTAAAGCCAATAAAAAGTCAACCTGCGAATGAAACAAATGTGGCTTATTGTCTCACAGTGGTCTGGCAAAAACAGCGACGTGGAGCAGTGTTGTTTTCGTCAACAATGGCGATAACGAAATTTTTTCGTCGACGAGCAGTTTTTGATGACGAGTGAAAAACGTGGTTTAGGAGATTGGAACATAACGAGACAAATGCCAGTTTTCTTCTGTCATACAGTGTATCACAAAAGTGAGTACACCCCTCGCATTTCTGCAGATATTTAAGTATATCTTTTCATGGGACAACAATGACAAAATGACACTTTGACACAATGAAAAGTAGTCTGTGTGCAGCTTATATAATACAGTTCATTTATTTTCCCCTCAAAATAACTCAAAATATAGCCATTAATGTCCAAACCCCTGGCAACAAAAGTGAGTACACCGCATAGAAACTACATCCCTAAATGTCCAAACTGAGTACTGCTTGTCATTTTCCCTCTAAAATGTCATGTGACTCGTTACAGGAGTGCTGTCAGCATTACTGCAGAGATTGAAGAGGTGGGGGTCAGCCTGTTAGTGCTCAGACCATACGGTGCACTCTACATGAAATTGGTGTGCACTGCTTTCACCCCAGGAAAATAAATTAACTCTATTATATACAGTTGTGGTCAAAAGTTTACATACACTTGTGAAGAACATAATGTCATGGCTCTCTTGAGTTTCCAGTTATTTCTACAACTCTGATTTTTCCCTGATAGAGTGATTGGAACAGATACTTCTTTGTCACAAAAAACATTCATGAAGTTTGGTTCTTTTATGACTTTATTATGGGTGAACAGAAAAAAGTGATCAAATCTGCTGGGTCAAAAATATACATACAGCAGCGCTAATATTTGGTAACATCTCCCTTGGCCATTTTCACTTGAATTAGGCGCTTTTGGTAGCCATCCACAAGCTTCTAGTTGAATCTTTGACCACTCCTCTTGACATAATTGGTGCAGTTCAGTTAAATTTGATGGCTTTCTGACATGGACATGTTTCTTCAGCATTGCCCACAAGTTCTCAATGGGGTTTAAGTCAGGCCATTCAAAAACCTTAATTCTAGCCTGATTTAGCCATTCCATTACCACTTTTGATGTGTGTTTGGGGTCATTGTCCTGTTGGAACACCCAACTGCCCCCAAGACCCAATCTTCGGGCTGATGACGTTAGGTTATCTTGAAGAATTTGAAGGTAATCCTCCTTCTTCATTATCCCAATTGCTCTCTGTAAAGCACCATTTCCATAGGCAGCAAAACAGCCCCACAGCATAATACTACCACCACCGTGCTTGACGGTAGGCATAGCGTACTTGGGGTTAAAGGCCTCACCTTTTCTCCTCCAAACACATTGCTGGGCATTGTGGCCAAACAGCTCGATTTTTGTTTCGTCTGACCACAGAACTTTCCTCCAGAAGGTCTTATCTTTGTCCATGTGATCAGCAGCAAACTTCAGTCGAGCCTTAAGGTGCCGCTTTTGGAGCAAGGGCTTCCTTCTTGCACGGCAGCCTCTCAGTCCATGGAGATGCAAAACACGCTTGACTGTGGACACTGACACCTGTGTTCCAGCAGCTTCTAATTCTTGGCAGATCTGCTTTTTGGTGATTCGCGGTTGAATCTTCACCCTCCTGACCAACTTTCTCTCAGCAGCAGGTGATAGCTTGCGTTTTCTTCCTGATCGTGGCAGTGACAAAACAGTGCCATGCACGTTATACTTACAAACAATTGTTTGCACTGTTGCTCTTGGGACCTGCAGCTGCTTTGAAATGGCTCCAAATGACTTTCCTGACTTGTTCAAGTCAATGATTGCTTTTTCAGATCCATGTATGTATATTTTTGACCCAGCAGATCTGATCACTTTTTCTGTTAACCCATAATAAAGTCATAAAAGAACCAAACTTCATGAATGTTTTTTGTGACAAAGAAGTATCTCTTCCAATCACTCTATCGGAGAAAAATCAGAGTTGTAGAAATAACTGGAAACTAAAGAGAGCCATGACATTATGTTCTTCACAAGTGTATGTAAACTTTTGACCACAACTGTAAGATGCACACAGACTACTTTTCATTGTGTCAAAGTGTCATTTTGTCATCGTTGTCCCATGACAAGATATACTTAAATATTTGCAGAAGTGCGAGGGGTGTACTCTTTCGTGATACACTGTAGATTGGATTTGGAATGGTCCACTTTTATGCCAATTTTCCCGTTCAGACCGTCAAGTTAATGCCTCACTCGAGTCGGAAAAACACGAAAAAAAAAATCGGATTCGTGTATTAAGACCTGCGGTATGAACCTACCCTAAGACTAATAAGTATTTTTGTCCAAAAGACTAAGACAAAAATGAAAAGAGCTGCCAAAAACAACACTGACGTGGAGTCAATGGCCTGCTGTGTGAGTACCAGACGAGTGCCTCTTCCAGGCCACAGGTTTGGAGAGGGTGGAGAGTGACAGGCGATCCGTCACAAAATGAGCGGGCCCAGTATTGAGACCTGCGGGGTGCCGCAGATCACGGTCTCATGCGGCAGGGTTGGGCCATTGATCATCACTAGGGATCTATCAAGGAAGGGTTGTGACTAAAGCAGGCATGCACAGAACAATGCGCCTTAGTTTGGAGGACGTGCTTAAGCAGCTGGGTGTCAGTGGCTTTAATAGACGGGGTAGACTCCCTCTATATGGGCCACAAAGCATTGTCTGTTCCCCCTTAGACAGAAAAGGTGCTTTCCTACGAGGGGTCGGACCCACTATCATGTGGTGGCTTTTTTACCCCTCAGCCAGCAGTCTCCATCAGCTGAATGGACTTTGTGGCTGACATGGACTATATGTTTGTGTGCAAGTGATGGCGTCGGATGGGGGCGGAGGGGTTCGGACGCAGGGGAAGAAAGCAAACCATTGAGCCCCATAGGACGGAGAACACACACAGCATATCACAAGGGAGCATCTGGTAGGAGGAATGTGTAAATGATGTCAAATGATAGTCCAAAGATAGTCCTCCCTTCATAAAAATGGTGATAAAGGCAAGCCTGATAGAGAAACGTCAAGGGGTGTGTTTGCAATGTGACGCATGTTTAGGGAGGACTTACTATCTTGTGATACCCGAGAAGGAATGTTTCCTTAACCGAGTCAACTCTCTGACTCAAATTGTGCGGTCGGCTTAAAAACGGGCAATCATTTCTTCACCTCTCGTTTTGCCCTCAACGAGCCGAATCAATCACGGGTGTCTAGACTGATAAGGGACGTTCAAAGATGGTGCTCTCAAATCCGCTTTGATCCGTCCTCTGAATGCTCATAGAAGCTCGGGCATGTTCGGGCACATGGCGGCTATTAAACGTGCCGCAAACACCTGCTATGATTCTGTGCAGTTGACGATGTCTATCAAATCACCACCTGTCTATGTGCAAGTATTGTAATTAATAAAACTTTTTTTTTTAATCCACGTTCAACTTTGAGCAGGCTCGTATTTGTATGCTGGCCTTGTGGCATGTGCTTCTTACCCTGAAGGGCAATGGCGGTCTAAGGCCCGAGTTATATAATCTTTATTTATACTGCAAATTGATATAAAAAGATGTATTTCATTAGATAATGTTTGTTGTTTTGTTGTTAAACGTGCATATTCACGCAGGTTTCACCAGAGACCGTGAAGTGGTGCAGTCTGAAATAGAGATTGACCGATATGGGATTTTCCAATGCCAATGCCGATATTGACATCTAAAAATTTTTTTCAGCCGATTGTCGCTATCCAAAGCCAATTTTGTAAGCCGATACTTGAGGCCAAAAATGCTAACGCAAATGCTACACTAACGATACAAGTTACATTTGGTGTGTAAGGATTAGAGCTGAAACGAATACTCGAGCAACTCAAGTAACTCGAGTTTAAAATATGATCCGAGTAATTTTATTCACCTCGAGTAATCGTTTATTTTGACAGCTCTAAGCTCTCAAGTGTGTAGAGGAAATTGCAAGAAAAAAAAAAAAGAAAAAAAAACTTACTGCAGCCGACAGCCGCTACAATTGACGCCAACGTTGCTAAATTCTAGCCCGCACGATGCTACGTTGGTAGCAGGTAGCGTCTGATGCGTCTCATAGAGATCGCATGTATGTTGAACTAGATGCGAAATGACAGACTCTGCCGCGTCTGGGCAGCATTAGTAAACAGCCGCAGTAGAGCGCTAAGCGCTAATAAATAAGATTAACGTTACTGTCACTAGCTCACGTAACGTTAGCCCTGCGGAGGGCTAGGTTTCTATTAATTATGACCACTGTCGATGCGTTGCTAACGTGTCTTACATACAGGCTTTAACATAATATAGCGTTGTGGAGTGATGAGGGTGTAAAATAAAAACTTAATAATACTAACTATCAATTTTAGCTCAGTAGTCATTTCTGGATAAAACACCAAGTAGCACTGGTCCCTAATGTGCTCAAATACAGCCTGTATCATACATTTATTTTGAACACTGCAAAAAATCAAAATCCTATCAGGACTTACAGTTTAGACTAACTTAAAACTTAACTAGAACTTAAAAATGGCTTGACACAAATAGAAATTCAATTGAAACACGTGGGAAAAAATCCTAACTTTTAAGTGTTGTGTGTTATCAAGCGTAACGGCATTTTTAGGTAAGATATATATATATTAGGGCTGTCAAAATTATCACGTTAACGGGCGGTAATTAATTTTTTAAATTAATCACGTCAAAATATTTGACGCAATTAATGCACATGCCCCACTCAGACAGATTTAAATGACAGTACAGTGAAATGCCCACTTGTTAATTGTGTTTTATGGAGTTTTGCCGTCCTCTGCTGGCACGTGTGTGCGACTGATTTTATAGGGTTCAGCACCCATGAGCATTGTGTAAGTAATTATTGACATCAACAATGGCAGGCTACTAGTTTATTTTTTGATTGAAAATTTTACGTATTATATTAAAACAAAAACATTAAGAGGGGTTTTAATATAAGATTTCTATAACTTGGACTAACATTTCTCTTTTAAGAATTACAAGTTTTTCTAACCATGGATGGCGTTATCAGAATGTTAATAATGTTAATGCCATCTTGTTGATTTATTGTTATAATAAACAAATACATTCCTTCTGTACCGTATGTTGAATGTATATATCCATCATGTGTCTTATCTTTCCATTCCAACAATAATTTACAGAAAAATATGGCATATTTTAGAGATGGTTTGAATTGCGATTAATTATTTTTTAAGCTGTAATTAACTTGATTAAAAATTTTAATCGTTTGACAGCCCTAATATATATAATAAATATATATATAAATATATATATGTATATATTTATATATTTATATTTATATAATTTTTTTAAAATAAGATCTAAAAGTTTTTTGAGTGAAAGCAGTCAATTAGTCTTTTTTTTTTATTCTAGTTACATCTGAAATGCAATTCTTGGCTGTTTTCAACAATATACATCGAAAATAAAAAATTAAAATAAAAATTGTTTGACTGATAATGGTTTAAAATTAGATGAAATGTCTTTTTTTTCTCATGTATATTTATAATTATATATTTTTTATCCGATTATTCGATTAATCGATAGAATTTTCAGTCGATTACTCGATTACCAAAATATTCAAAGGCTGCAGCCCTAAGGATCACTCAGTAAACACTTTAAAAAGCTAAAGTAACACTGCATATTTTCTAGTGCAAGATTTGAAAAAAATAAAATCTGACAATATTTACAAAACGGGCAACCCTAAAGCTTCCTGTAGCAGCAGGCCTTCGAGCCAATAACACCTGACTGCAGCCGACAACCGCTACAAACAACACCCAGTTGCTACAAACTACCCCCACGTTGCTAGAAACCACGCCCACATGATGCTACGGTAGATATGACATGTTTAGACTAATGGCGTCCTAAATGCTAATGTTAAAGATAAAGCGAATTCTATGCTAACGCTCCCAGCCACCTAGCCAATCACCGTCGCGTTTGCTATGGCGTAACCCCCCCCTTTTCTGACAACTCTCAGACAATTCGCGCTTCACTCAACCAAATTGTAGTAACGCACCCCTTCACATCCTCAGTAACGATAAGGGTGTTGCAAACATGCGAAAAGTAATCAATTAGATTACTCACGTCTGAAAAAATAACGTTGTAAACGTTATACTCTCACACAGTTATTAATAACACTGCATATTACACACTTTCATTCACAGAACACTTAGCAGGTCACTTACTGACCAACTATGCTAAGTTACGGTTGCCCCTCAGGTGTACCCACAAGTCTTTGCACTATTACAAGCGCAGAGACTTGTGGATAAACAGAGGCTGGGTCGTAGGACATAGGACTTTAGACTTCGGCGAAGGCTTACTTGATGTGAGCGTGATTCAAATTGAAATCTCGAATGGTTCAGATTGGTGATAAAAACAAGAGTCTTGATGGCCCTGTGAACTTACACTGAGATGGCAACACATAAAAGCTGAATTCTAATTGGCCAGAAAGGGTTATGACTTGCATCCCTTTGCAAATACAACCACGCAGATTTGTATGTTAGTGGGTATCAGCCTACATACTTTCAGTTAACCCTACCCCCCTAAAGTGTTTTCTGGATGCAGAACACCCCGAGGGAGTTCTCCCTCTAGCCACTTGAATATTACCTGCGGACTGAGCTGTCGCAATTGGCCTCCCACCCAAGGGAGATGCTGTGTGCACACTTTTGTTCAGCAGACTCAGTTGCACACGTACACACAACCTGTTGTCGAAACCCTTAGGGAGGGTTATGGCGGCAGGGGGGAGTCAGTCTCCCACAGGATGCAGCAGCTTTGGGGAAAGAGCATGCCATCAGTCAAAACAACAGGCAATGTGCATACAGTGTGTGTTTCAGCATCAAGCAAAGGGGACACATTGATCTGTAAGAGTAATATACAGTGGTATGAAAAAGTATCTGAACCTTTTGGAATTTCTCACATTTCTGCTTAAAATCACCATCAAATGTGAGCTATCTTTGTCAAAATCTCACAGATGAAAAATCTGTCTGCTTTAACTAAAACCACCCAAACATTTATAGGTTTTCATATTTTAATGAGGATAGCATGCAAACAATGACAGAAGGGGGGGAAATAAGTAAGTGAACAGTCTACTTAAGGAGACTTAAAGAGCAATTGAAACCAATTTTTTAGCAAACAATTTACTGTAAGTCAGGTGTGTTCCCAATCACTGATGAGTGGTTTAAAGCTGCCCTGGCCACTATAAAACACACACCTGGTAAGAATTATCCTTATGAGAAGCATTGTCTGATGTGCATTATGGCTCGGTCAAAAGAGCTGTCTGAAGACCTGCGATTAAGGATTGTTGATTTGTATAACGCTGGGAAGGCATACAAAAGCATCTCTAAAAGTCTGGATGTTCACCAATCGACAGTCAGAGAAGTTGTCTACAAAAAGAGGGAGTTTGGCACTGGTGCTTCTCTCCCAAGAAGTGTCTGTCTACCAAAAAGGATGGCAAGAGTTCAATGCAGAATACTCAGAGAGGTCAAAAAGAACTCTAATGTGTCTGCTAAAGACTTACGGAAATCACTGGTGCAGTCCAATATCTCTGTGCACACATCAACTACATGTAAAACTATAGCCAAGAGTAGTGTTCATGGAAGGACTCCAAGGAGGAAGCCACTGCTGTCAAAACATTGTTGCTCGTTTAATGTTCGCAAAAAGGCACTTGGACGCTCTAGAGAAGTTTTGGCAAAATATTTTGTGGACTGATGAAACCAAAGTTGAACTGTTTGGGAGGAACAAAGAACGCCATGTGTGGAGGAAAAACGGAACAGCTCACCAACATCAACATTTCATCCCCATCGTGAAGCATGGTGGAGGGAGCATTATGATTTGGGGCTGTTTTGCTACCTCAGGGCCTGGACAACTTGCAATCATTAATGGAAGAATGAATTCAAAGGTTTATCAGGATGTTGTGCAGGAAAACCTGAGGCCCTCTGTCAGACACTTGAAGCTAAAACGAGGATGGATCCTGCAACAAGACAATGATTCAAAACAAAGAAGTAAATCAACTTCAGAATGGTTTCAGAAGAACAAAATACACGTTTTGGAGTGGCCAACTCAAAGCCCAGACTTGAATCCCATTGAGATGCTTTGGCATGACCAAAAGACAGCAATTCATGCCAGACCTCCCAGGAATCTATCTGAACTACAGCAGCTTTGTAGAGTAGAATGGGCCAAGATTAGTTCTGATCAATGTGCCAGACTGATCTGCAGCTACAGGAAGCGTCTGGTTGAAGTTACTGCTGCCATAGTCTTGCTGCCACAAAACATTAAATGTGATGGTTCACTGACTTATTTTCCCTCCTTCTGTCATTGTTTGCATACTATCCTCATTAAAATATGAAAATCTATAAATGTTTGGGTGTTTTAGTTAAAGCAGACACTGTTTTTACATCTGTGTGATTTTGACAAAGATCATATCACATTTGATGGTGATTTTATGCAGAAATGTAAGAAATTCCAAAAGGCTCAGACACTTTTTCATACCACTGTAACTTGAAACAATTAACTTCAGGATTCAGGAACAAATAACTAAAACAGAATTAAAAAAAAAAAAAAAAAAAAAAAAAAAAAAAAAAAAAAAAAGGAAAAAATACCTAATACTTTATTGCAGTGATCCCTCCATTTTATTAAAATCTTCCTCACACCTCAACACTTCACATCTCTTTCATTCCATTGAAAAATTTCAGCATGGATAATTCAATAAAGGTTGCCCATTCCATCCTCCACCCTAAATTCCTGGAATTCATCCCGCTTCAATGAAGCAATTACTCATCAATCCATCACCCAATCAAATCAGACAACATAGGAGCTCTGCAGGTACGCTTCCACCTGAAACAATTGCACTATGGGCACCATCACAACAGGAAGGTCGGGGAAAAATAAATCCACCATTCCACTCGCGGCTAAATCATTAGCCTCTTCGAAGATATGCCCTGGAGACTTATTTCTTGCAAATAATAATCTCTTGCAACAATAGAGCAGCTCTTGCTCCTTATAACCTCACTCGACATATTTGGCATTTGCCTAATAGCAATTAGGACCTTTTGTCCAAACTTGACACGCCTCCGCGGTGCCAAGCTTATGCTAGCCAGTCAAGTCAAGACGCTAGAGTCACTGTAACTTTATTAAGTACAATGCCGACCCTATGTGGCGCCGAGACGTCACAGGAGGGAGGTGAGGCCCGACAAAGCCGATCATTGTGGGCGACGTTGGTGTGGACGACCACATGTTCTTTTCCCACACTTGCTAGTCAGCTTTGTGTCCGAAAATAACTTTGGATGGATAATAACAGTAATTTTAAGAAATTAACAGTTTGGATACATGACGTAAGCTACAATTTTCATGTTTTATTCATAGTTATGTGAAGATAATTTTTGATATAGCACAGATTGTCTTTTATACAGTGATCCATTGCTATATTGCGCTTCGAACTTTGCGGCCCGAGTTCATCGCGGATTTTTATTTGCATTTTAAAACAAAGTGATTATGACATGGTAAATGGTGTTATACTTAATTAAATAGCACTTTTCCACCTTTCGCGCTTTACACTATCTCGCCAGCCACCTACTAGTGACGCAGTACCAGGAGCAACGTGGGGTTCAGTATCTTGCTCAACGACACTTAGACGGGTTCATCAGGGCGAAGAATCGAACCCACAACCACTGGGTTGGGGGATAACTACTCTACCATTGAGCCACGCCACCCCCAAAATCATACATAACTCATTTAACATGGCTGAATTCATCTGCTCCTTGTTAAGACCAACAGAAGGTAACATTTAGTTTTAGCTAATATGTTTTTTTTTTTTTAATGCTTCGTAAATTAGTATATAAGTATATTTAGCACTTTCATGCCTGGCAACCCGAGGCCGTTGGCAGTCTTACAAATAGTGACGTATGCCCTTACAAATTGGGGACTAATCTTACAATGTTGTATATCGTGTGCAATATGAAACAAAAATAAAACTTAATTTTTAAAATAATATGAATTTATTGGTAATATTGTAACATATAACCTAGTGCAATCAAAAAAATCAATATCTTCAGCTACATCATGATTACTAAAATTTAACAGTGACTTTTGTTATAATTGTATGTAGCACTTTTGGCAATTTCTATCATGTCTTGATGGCTGCACTTCAGCTCGCAATTCTGTTTGACTTGAAGGTAATTTGTTGGTGTGTTCAATTATAAATTAAAAAGGTCAATTGATAAATTTAACTCACCGATGCAATCTTTGAGTTAGGGAACATTTCTTTTGCCAATTCTGAGAAGTGATCAGCAATAGTTGCGAGCAAATTGTGTTCGGCAACAAATTGGCAGAATAAAATCTCACAGGCATGCAAACTGGTTAGGGGTGAAAAAGGTGACAAAGTAACATGGACACACGGCATGCGCGGAAAAGTGCATTTCATAGTGCAACCAGAGACATCTCGAACTGAACACAGTACATAATAATTTAACAATAACAAGTCTAAATCTCTCATCTTGAAATCAGAACATATAAGACGCATTAAGTAGCAAATTATACAAAATCTAAATGATAAAATATACAGTATATCCCATTTGCATTAAGCAGAGAACAGCTGTACAGCATAAAATATGAATTTACTGTACAGATACAGTATGAATTCTATTCACTTAACTATTATGTGATAGATAGATAGATAGAGATAGATAGATAGATAGATAGATAGATAGATAGATAGATAGATAGATAGATAGATAGATAGATAGATAGATAGATAGATAGATAGATAGATAGATAGATAGATAGATAGATAGATAGATAGATAGATAGATAGATAGAGTAGCGCATTTGGTAAGAACCGCAACCCGATTCAACGGCACGAACCGCACGGCCAGAGCGCTGGCGGGAGGATGCCCGGGCTGCCAGGTGCTGGACGACGGAGCAGATCGACCGGGACCACCAGTGCAGCGGAGTCGTTGAGTCCGTTGAGCCCGCGCCGCTGTGCTCGGCTGCTCGCGTCCCGTGACTCAGCCGGAAACGCGCACGGCCAAACCAGTCCCCCCCAGGAACACAACTTGCCCCACACAAGTTCGCCAGGCGAACTCTGCCACCGTGGTCACCACAAAAGAAAGACTAAAAAAAAAAATCCATCTTGATGGGACATGCGGCGATGAGGGAAAAGTTTACCCCGGCTGTCGCAGCCACAACAGCGTCATCTCTCAGTTCAATAGTTTAGTTATGTGTAAATAAATTCTTACTTTGCTATCAAAAGCTCTATTTGTCTTGTTAATTATGTTATTTTGTAGAAGGAAAACATTATTCAGATGTTTGGGATGTCACAAAAGCAAAAAATTGCTGTGTTAAAGTCAAAGTTATGTTTGAAATGTATGCTTTTACAAAAAGCTCAATATCTCTGTTTCATCAGAAATTGGAAAATTGCACAAACTAAGCTATTTTCTAATGCTAATTTGTAAAGAATGGAAAAAGATATAGACTAACTTTTTTCCTGCTGAAAGAAGAGAGTCTAATCTTTCTTTTGGTGGGTTCCGTGCTTATAGAGCAATAGAACAGAATTTTCTGTGGGCCTTGCCAAATCAGTCAAAATCCAGTAAAACGGCCAGGAGTGAAGGGGGTTGCACTGGTGAAAATGGCTGGGAGTGAATGAGTTAATCAGCATGTTCTTTTTTGAAAGATTACCGGAGAAAACAAGCAGAAATAACATGGATTATATGCGAGGGCGTCTATAATGACCCACTTCCGCGTTACGATGGCGACGTCACGGTCTAAAAATAGCCTTCGTGCGGTACGCTATTGGCAAAGAGGGACCTTTACTGTATGTGTATATCCCAGAGGCTTCTTCATTCGCCCCTCGTGTTCCAACAGCTTCACATGAGTCTATAAACCTTTATTCTATTCTTGGTTTTTTACATATGCGCAACTGAGATATGTTTATTGTGCAAATATCTAAGTTTAACATGTATTTGTTACATGTTTTGATGCATTATAAAAGATTTATGTCTGAATTTTGGGGGGGCTTGGAACGGATTAGGGCAGGGGTCCCCAAATTTTTTCCTGTGAGGGCCACATAACTCTTCCCTTCTCTGATGAGGGGCCAGGGTCAGTTTGTAACAGAAAAAAGTGTGACGATTGCAGGAGTGCCTAAATGTAAAAATTTATTGTTTCTCAGAAAGCCACAATCAAATAATCCTTTTTAGAGTTTTCACGGAACAAATGCAAATATAATATAATATAATATAATATAATATAATATAATAATAAAACTATTAATTAGATAATAACCAAATAAGCCTCTCTGGGTTCTTCGCAGAAAAAGCCAGGAAATAAATAACACAAGTAAAAAAAAAAAAAAAAAAAAAAAAAAAATATATATATATATATATAAAATTGTTCAGGGGGCCGGACCAAATGTGGAGGTGGGCCATATCCGGCCCGCGGGCCGTAGTTTGGGGACCAAAGGATTAGGGCATTTATGTACATGGGATGTCTCTACGTCTCTACTTACAGAATTTTCAAGTCAAGAAACTACTTCCAAAACCAATTAATATGGTAAGTAGAGGTACCACTATATTTCAATATCTCAAAAATGATAGCAGCACAAACATTTTTACAGCACAAACCAGCACAAACGTAGCACAAACGGTTTTATTTGTCCTTGATAGAGTAAAATAGTGCAAATCTAATTGAGCAAATGCATGTTGTAATATTGTGAAATGAAAAATGAGCCTCATTTTCATAAAATGCTGAAAATTCTAGCATTATTTCCACATAGTCTACGTTGTCGTTGTTGTTTTTAATATTCAAAGCATGTACAGCTGCTGGGAGAGAACAGCATCTTCTCCCTGAGCTGAAAGGTTGCACCCTGGCATAAAGCAGTGGCCAGTGAGGTCTCCAGACAGCGGTGGAAAGAGAAGCAGAAAACAATATTGGACTTGTTTCTGGTTTACCTCCTCTGACACGACCTGACCCCTCCATCGATCTCCCGCACAATGGCTTTGCAAACCCAATGTGTATGTGTGTGACGCATTTGAGCAAACATGCACATTCGCACATATTCTTCAAGCCATGTATTGAAATCACCAGGACGAATCTCTGGGGGATTTTGCTTTTCCAATTTTTTTGTTAATTACAATTCTGCTATAGAGCAGAAAGTGGGCTGATTTACATGTTCTGATTAACCATATCGGTTTATGGAAGGGGAAAGAGACTGGGGTTGGAAAATGAGCTGTTTTGGTCACTTTTGTTAAAAATAACTAGTCATAGGACACAGAACAAAAGTGTGAGCTTCTTTTGCCTCGGGCTTGCTCAGCCACAGCATGATGGGTGGGGGAGATTAATCTGGATGAAGGACTGGATAGAAGGAGAATTAAAAAAAAAAACAAGGCTACAATTATGTACTCCGTACAATCTTATTTACCGTAGCAACAGAAGATAGACAGAATAATAGAAAGGCATCTCAACATGATGTTGAGTATATACATATGCGTCTATTACATTTTAGCATCGGGAGAAAATACTTAATCCTTAATTTTTACTTGTAAACTTTAAAACAAGTACTTTTGGACGTTTATTTGAGTATTTTTATTTGTATTTTTTTACTTTTACTGAAGTAATTTTTGCACCGGTATCCGTACTTTTCGGAATATAAGGCGCACCTGACTATAAGCCGCAACCCACTAAATTTGACACAAAAACGGGATTTGTTCATTGATAAGCCGCAGCTGTCCTGACTGTATTATGAGATATTTACACCAAAAGATTTTTAACCGGTAACACTTTATTTGACAGCGGCATCATAAGACCAAATGAACCTCCATGAAGCTTTGAACCAATTGGCTGCAAAGCATCGTTGCTTCAAGAAGCTTAATTTAGCCATCACAGCTCCCTTGAGGGAGACAATCAACCTCTGCTGGAACGTGCTGGAAACACTGTTGTCGTCCAGCATGCCTCCAAGCATGCATTGCAGCGCTACAGATGTTCTGTGCTAATTATTTCTTCAGTTACTGTTCCAGTTGTTTCATTAATTGCGAGTTATGGTATTTGGTAACACATCATTTGACAGTGGCATCAAAAGACTGTCATAAGACTAAATGAACCTCCATGAAGCTTTGAACCAATTGATTGCAAAGCTTCATTGCTTCAAGAAGCTTCATTTGGCCATCACTGCTCCCTTGAGGGAGACCATCAACTTCTGCTGCCAAGTGCTGTCAACACTGTTAACGTCTAACATGCCTCCTAGCATGCATTGC
This sequence comes from Corythoichthys intestinalis, assembly GCF_030265065.1. Classification (NCBI taxonomy): domain Eukaryota; kingdom Metazoa; phylum Chordata; class Actinopteri; order Syngnathiformes; family Syngnathidae; genus Corythoichthys; species Corythoichthys intestinalis. The sequence goes on along the minus strand of NC_080414.1, from coordinate 3,085,920 downwards.
GGCGCTACAGATGTAAATAATGATCAAAATTCATGTTCTGTGCTAATTATTTCTTCAGTTACTGTTCCAGTTGTTTCATTAATTGCTAGTTATAGTATTTGGTAACACTTTATTCGACAGTGGCATCATAAGACTGTCATTAGACCAAATGAACCTCCATGAAGCTTTGAACCAGTTGACTGCAAAGCTTCTTTGCTTCAAGAAGCTTCATTTGGCCATCACTGCTCCCTTGATGGAGACTGTCAACTTCTGCTGCCACATGATGTCAAAACTGTTGTCTCCAACATGCCTGCTAGCATGCATTGCAGCCCTACAGTTGTAAATAAACAATCAAAATTCATGTTCTGTGCTAATTATTTCTTCAGTTACTGTTCCAGTTGTTTCATTATTTGCTAGTTATGGTATTTGGTAACACTTTTTTGACAGTGGCATCATAAGACTGTCATAAGACCAAATGAACCTCATTGCTTCAAGAAGCTTAATTTGGCCATCACTGCTCCCTTGAGCGCGACAATTAACCTCTGCTGCCACCTGCTGTCAACACTGTTGTTGTTCAACATGCCTCCTAGCATGCATTGCAGTGCTACAGATATAAACAACAATCAAAACTCATGTTCTGTGCTAAATATTTCTTCAGTTACTGTTCCAGTTGTTTCATTAATGACTAGTTATGGTTTTTGGTAACACTTCATTTGACGGTGGCATCATAAGACTGTCATAAGACCAAATAAACCACCATAAAGCTTTGACCCAATTGACTGCAAAGTTTCATTGTTTCAAGAAGCTTACTTTGGCCATCACACAGTTAAACTGTGCTGCCACATTCGCTCAACACTTTTTTCATCCAACATGCCTCCTAGCATGCATTGCAGTACGACAGATGTAAATAACAATCAAAATTCATGTTGTGTGCTAAATATCTCTTCAGTTACTGTTCCAGTTGTTTCATTAATTCCTAGTTATGGTATTTGGTAACACTTTATTTGATTGTGGCGTGGCATAAGACTATCATAAGACCATCATAATTTTGACTTTACACTGCCATGATCATTAATAAATGCCATGATAGTGCCATGTCATATTTATGACGGGCCTGTGCCAGTCTCATGACGGCACTGTCAAATAAAGTGTTACCTTCTAACCCAATAAATCAACAAATAAAACGCACTGGACTATAAGCCGCAGGATTCAAAATGAGGGAAAAAAGAAGCGCTTTATAGTCTGAAAATTTCTGCTGCTTTCGCCAAATGTTTTTTTGCTCATAATCCTATATTTCTGACACAATTCAGCCAATGAATATAAATGGTGGCAAGGGTACTTCCAGGTGGCAGAAAATGATTGACGACCACTGTTTTGAACTGAAAATGATGACAGAAACTTAAGTTTAGGGTCGCATGAAAAAAAAAAAAAAAAAACACTCAAAAAAACCCAAGATCATTACATTGGAAGCACATTGAATTTAGTTGCAAAAATTTCTTCAAGCACAAAAGTTAGCCATGACAGTAAGTGTTTCGATTTCCGTTTTACTAAATCAATGCATTTGGAAAACAAGCAGCTGGGGGAGCGAAAAATCTCTCGACTCAGCCTCTTGCGTGGACATTAAAACTTTTTTCTTCTCTCTGTCAATGTGTAACTGAGTGACAACAGCATGTTTCCAATGTTGGCACCATATGCCCTCCATGGTGCTTAACAACCTCGTCTCTGTAGTCTGCAAAAGACCATAAAAAATAGGCGGCCGCAGATAACGCCTGATGGCCATTCTTGGCATCGGAAGGGGGTTGGTGAGGGAGGCCTGCTCCCCCCGATGCAGGGCTAATTAACCAACAGGCTTGCCCAATGATACCCCTGTCCCTTTATGCGTGCCCCCCTTGGACACCTCTTCTTGCACGCCTACACTGCTTCCTATTATCATTCAGACACTGATGCCTTGATAAGTAGTAAAGCCTGTTGACCATTCGGCGGTGCGCGTTGAGGAGAGCTGCGGCTGTGGGTAATTAAAAGTTCCCCAGGTCTTTGGCCCTCGGGGGCTGAAAGGAAGGGAGGAGCAAGGGGGTTAGAAGGGCTGACACAGGGATGCTCAGTAGTGGTGATGTAGTGTCTTTTCAGGTTGTCAAAGCAGCACAATAGACCTTCATTTCAGACACCGTTCCACCCTAAAAAAAAAAAATCTGAACTGGTGCTTGCGAAAAATGTCGGGAGCAAATGTTTTCATTGGTCTTTTCACTCCCAATTTAATAGGTATATACAGTAGGTAAATCACAAAAGTCGAAGAGTTGCATAAGAATACTATGTGCTCGTGACTTAAAACATTTTTATTCTGACGTTAAAAGAGCAAAAACTCGATGGTTTAACGCTGTGCGTGGGGTACCTGTAATTCCGACACCAGGTAACCTAAAAGATTGGGGGGAGGATTTTTTGTGTGAGCTTTTTTCAAAGCCTTAAAAAAAAGGCTCACCAAATGCACACTATGGTAGGGATTTCGGACCGATGGCAGCCATCTTGGATTCTATTCTGGAGCTACAGTGGTATGAAAAAGTATCTGAACCTTTTGGAATTTCTCACATTCCTGCATAAAATCACCATCAAATGTGATCTGATCTTTGTGAAAATCACATAGATGAAAAAAACAGTATCTGCTTTGACTAAAAGCAACCAAATGTTTATAGGATTTCATATTTTAAGGAGGATAATATGCAAACAATGACAGAAGGGGGGAAATAAGTGAGTGAACCATCACCAGTGTTGTTAATAACGGCGTTACAATATAACGGCGTTACTAACGGCGTTATTTTTTTCAGTAGTGGGTAATCTAATTAATTACTTTTCTCATCTTGGCAACGCCGTTACCGTTACTGAGGACGGAAAGGCATGCGTTACTATGCGTTACTATATTGGTCGAAAAGTCTGAGGGAGACGGACTCACCGAGACGACAGAGCAGAGCAGGACCGGGGAGGAGGCAAGAAAGTTGTGACGCCGAGCAAACGCGATGCTAGGTAGCTCCAATAATACATGTTGTAGCCGATAGCCGGACAAACTACGCCCGCATGTTATGGTAGATATGGTAGATATCCCATGTACTGTATATAGATATAACTAGATGCAAAATGACAGCCGCCATCTTAAAGCAGTAGGCTTTTTAGGACGGCTCTGTTGTAGAGAAGAACCTCGCGAACCTAAGTAACTTTTTATCTAAAATACTTCTAAATCGGCAAAATCTTGACTTGAATCTTTCTTTAAATGATGAAACAGTTTTAAAACTTTCATATGTCGAAAGTAGAGAGAAGGGAACTAATGCAATAATGGGAGCAATTTTAACAACTTTTAACAGTTGATTCAGGGTAAATTAGGGTAAAGAATTGGGCTCGGGCCAATTGTACCAAAAACCTCCACAAAAAACTTCACATAGTGTGGCCAATGTTTTTTTTTTTTTTTTTTTTTTTGAGGAAAAAAAAAAAAAAAAAAAGTAATTATCACCAATTACTTTGCCAAGTAACTGATTACTCTTACATTCAGGTAATTGAGTTAGTAACGCAATTACTTTTTGGGAGAAGTAATTTGTAACTATAATTAATTACTTTTTTTCAGTAAGATTAACAACACTGACCATCACATTTAATATTTTGCCCCCAAAACACACACACACACACACACCTCCCCCTGGCAGCAATAACTTCAACCAGACGCTTCCTGTAGCTGCACATCAGTCTGGCACATCGATCAGGACTAATCTTGGCCCATTTTTCTCTACAAAACTACTGTAGTTCAGTCAAATTCCAGGGATATCTGGCATGAATCGTTGTCATTAGGTCATGCCACAGCATCTCAATGGGGTTCAAGTCTGGACATTGACTTGCCCACTCCAGAACGTGTATTTTGTTCTTCTGGAACCATTCTGAAGTTGATTTACTTCTGCTTTTTGGATCATTGTCTTGTTGCAGCACCCATCCTCTTTTTAGCTTCAACTGTCTGACAGACGGCCTCAGGTTTTCTTGCAAAACTTTTGAACTCATTCTTCCATTAATGACTTCAAGTTGTCCAGGCCCCGAGGCAGGAAAACAGCCCCAAATCATGATTCTTTACAGTGGGGATGAGGTGTTGATGTTGGGGATCTGTTCCATTTTTCCTCTACACATGACGTTGTGTGTTACTCCCAATTCAACTTTGGTTTCATCAATCCACAAAATATTTTGCCAAAATGTCTGTGGAGTGTCCAAGTGCCTTTTTGCGAACATTAAATGAACAACAATTTTTTTGTTTTAGACAGCTGTGGTTTCCTCCGTGGAGTCCTCCCATGAACACCATTCTTGGCCAAAGTTTTACATCTAGTTGATGTGTGCAAAGAGATATTGGACTGTCCCAGTGATTTCTGTAAGTGTTTAGCAGACACTGTAGGGTTCTTTTTTACCTTTCTGAGTATTTTGCGCTGACATATCTTTGGTGGATGGCCACTACTTGGGACAAATCAACAATCCTTGATCGCAGGTCTGCAGATAGCTCTTTGACGGAGCCATGATGCCCATCAGACAATGCTTCTCATCAAGACACTCATTCACTGAAGCCTTTGGGATTAGATAATAAAGCATTTTTTTCACATTCAAAACCCAAGCATCTAAGCTGGCAAGCTAATAATTTAGCAAATACTTCTTCAAAATTCTTCTCATTTCAACAGTATGTTGTATAAACAGGTTAAAATTTGAGACCACGCTGCCCATTAGTTTGTTGTAGTCCTTCATACCAAGTGCAAGTCAACCTTCCATTGAGCATACCAGTTCCTCCTGCTATCAGATTGAGGACGAGCAGTTAAAAGAAATTTATTAAACCAGTCTAAAACCTGGTCGAAAAAGCCACTTTGCTTGGATTTAATCAGAAATGAAAAAAGGGCTCTGCCTTTCCTTACCTTCGCCGAACCCCTTAAGACTTACTGAACCCCTGGGGTTCGATCGAACCCAGGTTAGGAACCACTCTTTTAGCTTCAACTGTCTGACAGACGGCCTCAGGTTTTCCTGCAAAACATCCTGATAAACTTTTGAATTCATTCTTCCATTTATGACTGCAAGTTGTCCAGGCCTTGAGGCAGCAAAACAGCCGCAAATTGAGATACTCCCTCCACCATGCTTCATGGTGGGGATGAGGTGTTGATGTTGGTGAGCTGTTCCATTTTTCCTCCACACATGACGTTGTGTGTTACTCCCAAACAATTCAATTTTGGTTCCATCAGTCCACAAAATATTTTGCTCAAACTTCTGTGGGGTGTGCAGGTGCTTTATTGCGAACAATAAACGAGCAACAATGTATTTTTTTCGTTTGTTTTTTTTTAGACAGCGGTGGAGTCCTCCCATGAAAACCATTCTTGGCCATAGTTGTACATATAGTTCGATGTGTGCAGAGATATTGGACTGTGCCAGTGATTTCTGTAAGTCTTGAGCAGACACGCTAGGGTTCTTTTTTTTACCTCTCTGAGCATTCTGCGCAAAAACTCTTGGTGGACGGCCACTTCTTGGGAGAGAAGCAACAGTGCCAAACTCTTTCCAATTGTAGACAACTTCTCTAACGGTTGATTGATGAACATCCAGACTTTTAGGGTTGGTTTTGTATCCTTTCCCGGCTTTATACAAATCAACAATCCTTAATCGCAGGTCTTCAGACAGCTCTTTAACAGAGCCATGATGCACATCAGACAATGCTTCTCATCAAGCCATTTCTTACCAGGTGCGCGTTTTATAGTGGGCAGGGCAGCTTTAAACCACTTATCAGTGATTGGGCACACACCTGGCTTAAATTGTTTTGTAAAAATTAGTTGCAATTGCTCTAAGTCTCCTTAGGCAGAGGGTTCACTTACTTATTTTTTCCCCTTCTGTCATTGTTTGGATACTTACAATACTCATTAAAATATGAAAACCTATAAATGTTTGGATGGTTTTAGTTAAAGCAGACACATTTTTTCATCTGTGTGATTTTGACAAAGATCAGATCACATTTGATGGTGAGTTTGTGCAGAAATGTGAGAAATTCCAAAAGGTTCAGCTACTTTTTCAGACTACCTGTGCTTTTCCATGAAGAAAACCCTAGTGTCTATTCAGATGGACATTTGGTCTCTACTATTAGACATGTGGCATTTGTCAGTGTCACTTTTTGGCAAAAGAGATTGCAGCGGTGACTGAGGCCGCAGAGAGAGCGAGCCCCTCTCCTCTGATCGATCAGCTGATTAACCATCATTACTGATTGGCTCTGAGCTGATTGCATCCCATCGCCAAGAAATCAAGTGGTAGCCTCGAGGCTTGTGTGTGCTTGTGTGGCTATATATGATGGCGGCTGTCACAGTTCACTCGATTATTGGGCGCTGGGCGAGGAGGGGAACGGAGGGCGAGCGGGGGGCGGTTGACCATCGCAACACACACACTATCCAGGGTCAAAGAGGTGAAAACACATAGCTAAAAATCATATTATGGCAGTGGGAGCTATTTTTTTTTCAACGCAATCTCCATTGGCTATTCTTTTTTTCCCCTCTCTCCTTCGTCTCCTCCTTTTTTTGGTGGCAGATTTAAGCTGGGTCAAGCATAAACGCTAGCCCAGTTTCCGCTGCTATGGCCGATAAGGCATTGTACCTTGGCTCAGTAAACAATGGGATGCCATCTGTCCATTAGCGAGAGCACAGCATGAGGGGGGAGAGAGGGAGAGGAGCTATTAGTGGTCCAATGTGTGGGCAACTTGAAACACATGAACAAGAGCGTGAGGTCAGACAAGTTGGTGTGACTTGAGTGGAGATGACGAATGAGAAGCTCGTAGCAATTGGGTCGCGCTGGAAAAACCTGCAGTTTATCATACAGGGATGCACTCCATTTATGTCCTTTCAGGTACAGTCTAATATACTCTATGGCTAATTATTTGACTCCCAGACTGTACAAGTGTCAAGGATATATCATAATTTAAAAAGCTATTGTACACCTTAAGGTGAAAAAAAAAAATGCATTTTTCAGATATGTATTCATGGCTGATTCACTAGGTGTTCAAGCTATAGAAAAGGGCTTGGGGCAATACATACAGAACCTATGACATCTTGACTATGACCCCTAAATTCTCTTTTTCGACTAAAAGAATCTCGGAAGACAAATGATATAATGGTACTAGTATACAATATTGTTAATCTTACTTTAAAAAGTAATTAGCCACAGTTACAAATTACTTCTCCCGAAAAGTAATTGAGTTCATTACTCAGATACCTCATTGTAAGAGTAATTAGTTACTCAGCAAAGTAACGACGTTACTTTTCCTGTTCTACACGTTATTACATTGTAAATTCTATAACATCTTTCACATCAAGGATGTTTATATTAACTGATTGATTTTTTTATTATTAAAAAAAAAAACAAAAACATAGGTTACTATAGAGGTAGATGTGTGTCTTTATTATTTAATGAAAAAAAAAGTCACTTCAATAAAAAAAAAATCAATCTTCAATCGAAGAAAAAAAGTGAATATATAAATAAATTTGAGACTTAAAACATTTGAGCACTATTTTTCTTTGATTTTTTTTTTTTTTCATTTCAAAATATAAGGAGCATTTTTTTTCACTTCAATAAAAAAAATTCATAGAAAAAAGTTTGAATACAAAAATACATTTGAGACTCAAAAAAAAGAAAAAAAAAAGAAAAAATTTGAACACTTTTTGTCTTTGAATTTGTTTTTTCACTTCAATCATAAAAAGAAAAAAAGAAAAAGAAAAAGAAAAAAAAAGAAAAACGACCTTAAAACTTATTTCCTTATTGCCTCTGCTAAAATCCACTTTATTGAAAGGATCTTGTGTTTTATAATTGGTTTTACAAATAGGGAATAGAAAATCCTTCATATTTTATTATTTTATTTATTATCTTTTGGCTTATCTACATAAAATTAAAATCAATAGATGGCTTTGTATTGATGCTTGCTTGATGAAGGTAAATGTACGTAAAGTGCATAGCGGTTTATCCTATGTAATAATATGACTTATTCTATGTAATAATAAGACCCCCCCCTCCCCCCCAAATCCGCTGTCATATTGCAAAGATACGATAAAAATAATTAATTAGATAACTTACTACTGGAAAAAAAATAACGCTGTTATTAACAACACTGTTGGTATACTATGCCAGCTAATGATAAAATAATTAATGAAGATTGATCTCGGTGTTTAGCAGATGCAAACTAACTATACTGGTAAAATTCTAAAAAGTCCTGCATGAAGTGATCAGACTAATGTTCCAAGTCCCAGTCTCATCATCAAATAAGGTTTTAAGCCTACGGTTTTATTTTTAGGGGCGTCACTTTTGAGTGTTTGACTGTGATATGCAAAATGACTAGCGTTCTTATTCCTGCTTAGTCACTGGTCAAGTGTCTTCTTTTCCCCTTCCTCTGTCTCCCTCTGTCTGCATGCAATGTGGTTCTCTTTCTCTTGTCTGTGAAAGTCACAGTTTTGCAGCTAATCTTTAGACAAAAAAAGGCTTCAAAATGGCTGCTCTTTGTACAATTCAGTCCTGAGTCCTGACACTCCGGGGACACTGCTCAGGAGGTGATCTAAAAGCGACTTGTCATACGAGTGAGACAGGTAGTGTTGGAAGACATATCTGCGAATACGTCGAAGCGTACTACATGCAGCAGAACGGACGTGTGTACGGTGTGCGTGTGCTTACATGCAGGGGTGCACCTTGAACCGACTACTGGGAGGTGGAGGGGTGCACACTTCTCACTTCAATCCCTTAGGCTACGAAATTGTTTTTACAAAACAATCTATTTCTCACTGGCGTTGTAACTCTCCAATAAAGTCTTGTTTGCACCAAGTACAATGTGACAGGGTGTAGTGCTTGTTTGAATCATCACACACGTTGACAAGGTGGAAGAACTAAACCTGGAGCTTTGGAATTGCAGGTTAGAAAGAGATTGGCAAATTTATCCTGTTGTGTATACTTTTCAGATCGTCCCCATATGCCCTGGAAATATTATTCTTCGGTTATTTATATGAACGGAAATCAGGCCTGAGCACGTCATTTTTAGAAGTTGGGTGAAAAAACAACAACAGGTGACTCGGTTGCCATAATATATGATCGGGAAAACTCTAGTTGTTGTTATTATAATCAAATCTGAATTAGAATGCTTGGAACATGGCACCAGATTATTACCGTATTTTCGGAACCATAGAGTTCATCGTATTAAGAGGCGCAGGCTCTTTTTTGCAGCAGGGCCGAGAACAAAAAGTGGTATATGGTATGTGGCAAAATCTCATATGGCATTTTTATTGCCATGTGGCATTTTTTGCCACGTTGCAAAATTGATTTTTCCATGTGGCTTTTTTTTTTTTTTTGTTGCCAGGTGGCATTTTTTTTGCCATGTGGCAAAATGTTTTTTGCCATGTGGTATCTTTTTGGCATGTGGCAAAATGGATTTTGTTTTTTTGGCAATTTTTTTTTTTTTTTTTTTTGGTATGTGGCATTTTTTGGGGCTATATGGCACTTTTGCAGGCCATGCACGTCCATGCCATTGACGGCTATGGACTTCCAAAATTTGCCACATGGCAAAAAAAAAAAAAAAAAAAAGCCACATGGCAAAATCAATTTTGCCACATGGCAAAAGAAGATAGCATATGACAAAAATGCCACATGGCAAAATCTATTTTTCCACATGGCAAAAAAATGCCACATGGCAAAAAAAAAAAAAAAAAAAAAAGTGCCACATGTCAAAATAGATTTTGCCATATGCAAAAAAATGCCACATGGCAAAATCCGTTTTGCAACATTGCAAAAAAAAATGCCACATAGCAAAATCAGTTATGCCACATAACAAAATCAGTTTTGCTACATAGCAAAAAAATGCCACGTGGCAAAATCCATTTTTCAGCATGGCAAAAAAAAAAATGCCACATGGAAAAATCCATTTTGCCACATGGCAGATAAAATGCCACATTGCAAAAAAATGCCACATGGCAAAAAATGCAACATGGCAAAATCCATTTTGCCATATGGCAGTTACCACTTTTGGTTGTCGCTGTCTCTCCATTTTTTGGCGATATTTTTTGTATGTAACACACACACTAGGCGTACCGCATTATTGGGCGCATGAAAAACATACGCTACCATGCACAATTATCGTGTGGGGAAAGATACTTTGATAAAAAGAATATCCTGTAAAAATATTGGAGTAGAGAGACTGAAACAATGACATTTTGCGGCTCTCTTCGTCACATTTTCCTCGTTCCGAATAATTCCCCATCATTGGGCTGAATAGATGAACAGATGAAACCATTCTGCTGCCGACGTCATCCTGCTGTTGGGGATGCTAGAGCCCTATAATGGTAGGCGTGGCTAACCGGCATATTTAAAGACTAATTTGTCATCAATTGCGCTTTGCCAAATTGTTGTATATAGACGAATCTTCTCAAAATATGATTCTAATTCACTTAATAATGCTATTTAAGAGTTTTTTTTCTCCTGTCGTATGCACTTTAAAGGCTAAAGCAACATGGCATATATAGCCAAGACAAGAGAACAACTTACCAAGCAGCATCTGACATGTTTCACAAAAGGCTGGAGCCTGAACGACACCGGTGAGTAAGTGTGTGTGTCGGGCGCAGCATGTCCACTGAGTGACACGACCAAACAGTGCTACGATGGGTGCTAACTGCACACACGATAAAAGCATGTCACACATTGTGAACTTATGACAGAAATTATGGCGAATTTTCATCTCGTACTCGTCATCTCCATAAGCGGATTTTAAGAGGGGGTCAGGGGGGCCAGCCCCCCCGGTGGCTCAAAAGTGTCATTGCATATAATTGACTTTATATATATTTATATATACATACATATATATTAGTTGTAAAGCAATACAACTGGAAAAAAAAAAAAAAAAAAAAAAAAAAAAAAAAGAATAAAAAACAAAAAATTTTTTTTATAATGGGTCGAAATTATTTTTCTAGCACCTTAGACAGTCATTTGTTTTGCATATAATTAAAAAAAAAATATATATATATTATAATATATATATATTTTTAAAATTGATTTTTTTCTTTGATTGAATTTTTTTTTTTTTAATTTAAACAACTTTTTGGGGGATTGAATGATTTAGTTACAAATGTCCTAATCACAATATGGCCCAAACATAAAAAGGATTGTTTCAATCGAACAATACTTTTTCAATGAAAAATTAAGTGTTCATATGCAAATTTTTCAATCTCAAATATTTTTTCGCATTCAAAAACTTTTTTCTATAATTGAAACTTGTCTTTTTTTGACTGAACTGATTTTTCTTTTTGAAAATCTATATTTTTTGAAGCAATTTATTTTTTGATTGAATAATAAAGAGAAAAATGTCTTAGCCAAAATGTGACCCAAAACAAGAAACAAACAAACAAACAAAAAAACAAAAAAAATCTAAGAAAAATAGCTGTCACATGCATTTTTTTGAGTTTTTTTGATTTTCATTTGCATTCAAACACATTTTGTTTTCATTGAAGTGACTTTTTTGGGTTGAAAATATGTATTTTGATTGAAGCAACTTTAAAAAAAAGTTTTTTAATTGAAGTCACTTTTTTTTATTGAATAATAAAGACACAAATCTACCTCCATATGGCTCCGCGCAGGGGATACCGTTTTTGACTGGGGTAACTACATTGGCAAGACACCAGCGGGCGTACCAAATTCAATGGCGAAAAGTATTGCTTAAGCAGCCCGATTTAGAATACCCCTCAAGAATGATGGGAAACAAAAAACGCTCATTGTAAACTTATATTCATGTAAGTTAATTTTATTGCTGACACTGCATTTTGGGGTCATCAACATGTTGTGCCCCCCTTGCCCCAAAAGTCAAACTCCGCCTATGTTCATCTCGTTATTTTTTTAGTCTCCCAAAACACGTTTTTAGCTTGTTATCATCAGGAACACATTTGTACATTTGTGTCTAAATATTTTCGTTATCGTCGACAAAAACAACACCGATTATGACTTTCAGAAATCAAATCTCTGCTTGGTCCTGAGAACTGCAGGGACCTGCAGACAGATTTGAGAAGGGGAGAGGACCGTGTATTTAAGGGAGAAAAATACAGAAAATATAAAGAAGCAAAGGAGACAGTGAAAGAGAAAGGGTGGGAATGCAAAGGAAGGCGAACAACAAAGTGCCTCAGGGAAGATGAGAAAGGCGGGGAAACCTGCATGCGAAACTTCAAAGTGCAAGCTGTCACCTACATTATTTCACCTATGACCCTTCACCAACCCAATCATCATATTATTGTCTTAGTTTGTCGTAAGTCTAAACTATACAGTATTCTGAACAAAAAGTATTGCTGAAAAATGAAATGTCACCAAAGAGCAACTGTGCATCCTACTCTCTGGCTGACTGTTTCCATTTTCTTACACCTTGCCCTTTTACTTCTAGTCATGGTGGTGAGGTGAAGATGCCTTCAAATGATTAGAAGTAAATAAAAAGTCCTCAGCGCCTCTGGGCAAAGCTGATGTGAAATAACAGTCAACCAGGTGATGTGACACCCACTTGCCAAGCATTACTGCAATTAAAACCAAGAACTTTCCAACAAACCCTAAAGAATTGTAATATGCAGCTTCTTCTCACTAGGACACGAAAAGCATTGAGTAAAATGCAAAAGGTGGAAGGTTAGCTCTTTGACAAATCAAAAATCTACACCGTAGCTTCCCAAAACCGTATTTTCTACACATTGAAGACACTGACAGTTGTTTCTGATGATATTTAATAGAAAAATAAACAGCCATGGGCTGATCTTTTCTCGTGTTATGCATGAGTTGCTGTTTATCTGCCGTGTGTGAGTGTGCATTGTGTGTTGTGTTGTGTCAATGTCTGAGGTCATGCCTGGATGACTATCTATCTTTTTGTGTTACAGCGCCTCCGGGGAGCTCCTGAAATCTGATAAGGCGAGCAGTAGCGTAAATACCTGACTGCTTTAACATGACTGAGAAGAGGACACACCTTATTGTGCATGCGTGCGGATGCGCGCGCTTTCTTGCGTGTGTGTGGAAAAAAAAAACGCATGTCGGAGCCTCGACTTGATCCTATAACTGACTTCCTTTGTTGTTGGCATGAGCCTCATCAGCGGCCCCCAAATGCACACCTGTACCTGTGTGTTATAAAGTTATACAGTTAAAGGTGCTTTGAAATGGTCACCAAGTCAGTCAATGAAAATGGCTGCACTAATGTCATTTTATATGTAGAAAATAAATTGGGCACTCGAATCTGGCTTTAGTTTTTTCTCTTACTATTTAATAGTTATTCGAAAGTTAATCAGCCGTTAAAAAAACAAAAAACAAACAGATTTAGCCGCAAAAACTGCAGCTACAAAATATTTAGGCGCAAAAAAATAATGATGGTTGCAAAAAGTTTTGATATCTTTATATTGTTATATACAGTGGTATAAAAAAGTATCTGTTAATTTTGGAATTTCTCATATTTCTGCATAAAATCACCAGTAATGTAATCTGATCTTTGTCAAAATCACACAGATGAAAAAAAAGTGTCTGCTAAAGATGTCCCGATCGATTGGGACGATCATGTTGTTAGGTCTAAACTTAATACTTGAACTAAGAAAACAACAAAGACCTAGGAAAGGACGGAGGAAAGATCAGACTTGAGACGAAGATAAATTTTCACTGGCGGCCACCAGGGAGAGGGTCGACAGCGCAGCACGCTTGCTCACAGTGAGCCTCTCTCAGCCCCCTCCCTGGGGTTGCGCCTTTTATTGACATTGCACATGCGTAAGTTTCACATTCCGAGAAATAGCTGTTATAGTAACGTTTACTGAGAACAGAAACCGTGAATGAAACATTATGGTAACGTTTACTGAGAACAGAAACCTTACTCTTTTCATTGTGTAAACACTAAAGCACAAACGAATAGACTGTTACATAAGAAAATATAATCATAACACCTAGTTTTAAACACACATGATTAGTTTAATTATTGTAAATACTGTTAGCGTGCAAAAGCATTAAAGCACATCTTACAACGTCATTTTCAAAGTATTGGAATCGGCAAAAAAATATCGGACATGCCTTTTTAAAATATATATATTTTTTAATTGAATCGTTTTCTAATTGTATTAACGTTACAGACAAAATGTCTTACACTCATCCAGAGTCTTTAGTTTTGGCTTAAAGTAGGGTTATCAAATTTATCGCGTTAAGGGCAGTGATTAATTTTTTAAAAACTAATCACGTTAAAGTATTTAACGCAATCAACGCATGCGCTGCACGACCCACTCACACAATGTCGCGTTCAATGTATAATGGTGCCGTTTTACCTATATATAGAGCTAAAAGGCAGCATAAAATGAGCAGAGTGAATTTTGGCAGCCTTTGGAGCCTTTTTTTAATTGGCTAAAGCCTTACTATCCCTCTCTCAACAATTAGAAATATCGTGGGAAGCAATGTGGGGAACAAAAGGTAGTAGTTGATCTTTTTCTTAACACCCTATGTTCTTTCCCAACGCAGAGAAGATATATCAATTGGTGCCACTTTGCACAGTCATGGTTGCATTTGGGCAGAACAGTTAAATGGCTACAGTATAATTTACTTAAAGCTCAACAAATACACTAGATGGCAATATTTAGTCACAATATACAAAGTCACATTTATCCTTTAAGAATTACAAGTCTTTCTATCCATGGATCCCTCTCACAGAAAGAATGTTAATAATTAAATGCCATCTTGAGGATTTCTTGTCATAATAAACAAATACAGTACTTATGTACTGTATGTTGAATGTATATATTCGTCCGTGTTTTATTCATTTTTTTCTTAATGCATTGCCAAAATGTATATGATCGGGAAAAATTATCGGGAATGATTGGAATTGAATCGGCAGCAAAAAAAAGCAATCGGATCGGGAAATATCGGGATCGGCAGATACTCAAACTAAAACGATCGGGATCGGATCGGGAGCAAAAAAACATGATCGGAACAACCCTAGTGTCTGCTTTAACTCAAACCACCCAAACATTTATAGGTTTTCATATTTTAATGAGGATAATATGCAAACAATGACAATAGGGGAAAAATAAGTCAGTGAACCATTACATTTAATATTTTGTGCCCCCCGTCCACACATGACGTTGTGTGTTACTTCCAAACAATTCAACATTGGTTTTATAAGTCCACAAAATATTTTGTCAAAACTTCTGTGGAGTGTCCAAGTGCCTTTTTGCGATCATTAAACGAGCAACAATGTTTTGTTTTAGACAGCAGTGGGTTCCTCCGTAGAGTCCTCCAATGAACACCATGATTGGCCATAGTTTTACATATAGTTGAGGTGTGCACAGAGATATTGGACTGTGCCAGTGATTTCTGTCTTAGGAAGTCTTTAGGATCAGGATAGCTTTATTAGTCATCGACACCAGCAAACACAGATGACAACGTTGAAACGTGAGTCCATGGAGCCAGTTCTCAATCCGAGCCTTGACGCGGTTCTCCAATGCCTTGAATCGCAGCGTTTGATCCGCGGTCAATTTGTAGATTTCCTTGAAAGCTGCTGTCTTGGAAACTTTCCGGTAGAGCTGGGCGCCTCCTAAGCCAAGCAGATGGAACCCCACGACCGTTACGCCAAACAGCCAAATATCCTCGATATCTTCCACAGATAGGACAGTAAGACAGACTGGCTTCCAATGATCCCATGAATCTCTTACGTAGCCAGCGGCAAAGGTCCCATCTGGGCAAGACGGCTTTCCTGGTGCACCGTTTTTTGTTGAAAAAATCTTGTCAATTGCGCTGAGACACCAACTAATAAAATCCATTTTTGTATGAGAGACCAGCAACAGTTGATTCACAGAGGAAAAAAAATACAAAAAAAGCAGACAGACTAGACTGACGAAGATAACAGCAGCAGGAGCAGGGAGGGAAAAAAGTATTTTTTTTAACCTCTCTGAGTATTCTGCGTTGAACTCTTTGTGGACGGCCTCTCTTTGGGAGAGAAGCAACAGTTCAGACAAATTCTCTGACTGTCGATTGATGAACATCCAGACTTTTAGAGATGGTTTTGTATCCTTTCCCAGATTTATATAAATCAACAATCCTTGATCGCAGGTCTTCAGACAGCTCTTTTGACCGAGCCATGATGCACATCAGACAATGCTTCTCATCAAGCCATTTCTTACCAGGTGCGTGTTTTATAGTGGGCAGGGCAGCTTTAAACCATTGTTTGGTGAAAGTTGGTTTCAATTGCTCTTTAAGTCTGTCAGGAATACGCGGGCAGACAGGTTGTGTGTGGACCCAAGTGCAGGGAAAGGGAAGCGAGGCAAAAAGGTGGGGCAAAAGTAATTTAATTAAAGCAGACAGAAAAACAAAGTACAAACCAAAACTGAGGTAATCCCAAAAACACAGTTGCAAACAAAACCCAGGGTATTGGCAAAACACTGGTCTCAAAAACTTACTAGGCAGAGGAACATGAGGGCTGTGACGTAGGAAGAGGCAAAGTTGACGCTGGCATGATAAAAAGACATTGACATAGACTTTGACGTTGACAATGACGCAACAAGGAGTGACAAGAAACTGGGTGCTTATATACACACACGCAGACAAGGGGTAACGAGACAACGAGGAAAAGCTGGGTAACACAGTAGGATGCAGATTGCAGGATACACTAGGAGAAGGTACAACAGGTGAAATCAATGGGCAATCACAGAGACAAGTCACACTAGGAGAAAACCAACACAAAACCTAACAAAGTCTCCTTAGGCAGAGGGTTCACTTACTTATTTTACCCCCTTCTGTCATTGTTTGCATGCTATCCTCATTAAAATAAGAAAACCTATAAATGTTTGGGTGGTTTTAGTTAAAGCAGTCACTGTTTTTTCGTCTGTGTGATTTTGACAAAGATCAGATCACATTTAATGATGAATTTATGCAGAAATGTGAGAAATTCCAAAAGGTTCAAATACTTTTTCATTTCACTGGATATATTGATCAGGGTTTATACAGGCACATCTCATTTAATGCTTTATAATGCTTCTTTTAAAGCCAACTTAAACTAATTTATGCCCATGCCCAATTGCAGATAGTTACACAAACACAAATTGTAAGGCTTGAACAATGAATATTTATGTTGAAAATCCGAATGCAACTTAAACACAAGAAACTTTGGAACCCTAAAAGGGTCAAAATTAAATAAATGAAAACATTTTGAAATAAATACTCTTTGATAAATAAGACAAATTGTGTAATATGACCCATAAATTGTAAAATAAGGTAATATACAAGAAGAGTTTTTCACATTTTTTAAAATTTCATAATCCCTTTTTTCACAATAGCCTTTTTATTTCAACATGTCGTTTTTCAGCACAGTGAGGTTTTACAAGATAAAAAGCATTTTTCACAAAGTCATTTTTTTCATCGTGTTTTATTTCATAATGTAGTTTACAATCAAATGCATAAGGGAGAGTCAGTGATTGGCTGGATGGATAACATTGAGTTGAATGCTTTTCAAGGCCTGAATTTTGACAAAATCCATTTAACAACTTTTAATGATTTTTAATGCCCTGCACAAACCCTGTTGATAGTGAAAAAACTCAAATTCCAAATTCAAAATTGCTTTCACCCGATCATTTGGCCTAACACAGGTCAATAAGTCAAAAGACCGCTAGATGAAATAAAAAGAACAACAAAAAGCAGGAATTAAACCCTCAAAGCTTCAGTCATCGGCTTGTATCTGACAACAAAACGCCTTAAGATGCAGCGCTGCGGTTTGGGTTTGCAGACAATACGACGAGAGTGAAGAGGTGGATTTGCGTGCCTCGGTCGTCTCGACCTGACTCAACAGGATGGAAGGAGAGCATTACCGCAGCACTTGAGCGTGTGATGATGCTGATCCACTCAGAATGTGAACCCCTGACCCCAAGTGGGCCCTCTTGCCCCCAGAGTGCAGCATTTTCACTCTTGAGACAATCCCATCTCGCTAAATCCATGCTATAATCTACCTTGGCACTGACTTGGACAACAGCAATGATGGAGACCTTTTAACTCCAAGACCATCACCACTACTAAAACTACTCATTACTGGTAAATTCCAATAATATGGCCACATTTTAGCATCTTGTTATCAAAGGCAGACCACAGGAACAAATCCAATTTTTTTTTTTTTTTTTTGGTTTGGTCATATCACACACAAATAGTAATAACATTACAACTTTTACAATTAGAAAACGATCTAATTAAAAAATACATAAATATATACTGTATATATATTAAAAAAGGCATGTCCGATATTTTTTTGCCGATTCCGATACTCTGAAAATGACGTTGATGCCGATCGATCGGGTCTGGACATTTTTAATGCTAACCGTTTATGTCATTGCTGTCAAACAACCTAATTATCGTTTATTTACATTGATACGAACCTGTTTCGTATCGAGGACCAAATTGATTCAGCAAATTATACGGACGTCCAGCATCGTCATTTGGGAGTTTAGCTCGCTTTATAGCGAGGACCGAGCCGTAGCGTCCTGGTGAGGACAGTATATTCGCATTTCGTTGTTCATACACTGTACACTGTACATTTATTGAACATGTTGTTCTCTTTTGTATTTTTGTATTAAATTGCCTTTCAAGATGACATATCTGTTCTATGTGTTGGATTTTATCCCCCAAAAATGCGACTTATACTCCAGTGTAGGGGTGCACGATATCCATTTTTTGAAACCGATACTGATATCGATAACTTCCTGCTCCTCAAGGCCGATACCGATACGATAACCGATGTTATATAGATAATTTTTCAATGTACTGTATATCCACCTGAGTTTTTCAACACCTGTAGGTCAAAAATACTAGTGGTTGATTCAGCTTAGATTTGCCTTTGACCGAACCAGAATTTTCATGATAACATGAACATTATTATAATGAACAAAACAAAGACAGTAACAAAACTTTGCATACTGGAAAAACAGAAGTGGAAACAAACGCACAAATCACAATCCGACACTGTGCCAAAAATATTATTAATAGGGCCGATAATATATTATGTTATCGGATTTATTGGGATGACGTCATAATTCCTATTATCGGACCGATAATTATCGCACCGATAATTATCGTGCACCTCTACTCCGGTGCGATTTATATATGTTTTTTTTCCTCTTTGTTTGGCATTTTATGGCTGGTACGACTTATACTCAGGTGCGACTTGTAGTCCGAAAAATACGGTACATTATATTTTTGAATCACTTGCTGGCTGCACATAAAGCACTAGTTTAAACTACTTCTCTGTTGAAAACCTTAAGTGCGCAATACTATTTAAGGGCATTTAGTAGTTTGTGGCAACCGTCTCTAAATTGCAAAAACATTTGCGCGGCAATAGTCCCAAACCTCGCAAACAGAGTTTCTAGATCAGGATTTTTATTGTGTTTGTTGATGACTGCCGTCTTTTTATGTGTTTTGCTCCATTGCTTCCCTCCCTGCTCCATTTTGGAGGCAGAAGAAAATCACAAAGGATAGAGTGAGGGGAAAGGATAAAAAAAAAAAAAAAAACTCCTACTTGTTAATTTGCTGATCCCACCAACAATCGATTGAGATGCATTTGTCACTGTTACGGCAGATTGAATGGCCCAGAAAAATAACACGGCGGCAGTAAAAAGCAAGAGGAGTTTAATCTGAAGTTGTGAATGACAATATTGATTTGCCTTTTCGTTTTTGACAGAGCAGGACAGTGACTCACTGTCCAGGTAATGGGGACTATAACAGTTGTGATAGGCTGTTTTACTTCTCTGCCTATTACTCTTTGTCTGGAGCACTTTCATTACTACACTTTGAACAAATACCCAACAGCTGGTGTCACACATGAAGCTAACGTGTGCCAAAATACATCAGGAACTATAACGGAGTTAGCCTCTGCAAAATAGAAATGATTACGAGATGGCACTCTCGAACTAAAGCATAAGAAAGCAATAAATAGAGGAACATAACAGTTGTTTACATATTCCAACATAGCATAGAATACTCCAGATATAAGTAGGAATACAATCTAATCTACAACCCCTAGCAAAAAGTATGGAATCACCAGTCTCAGACGAGCAGTCACTCAGACATTTTATCATGTAAAACAAACTCAGATCAAAAGCTTGAAAAAATAATGAATTAGTTCAAAAGTGCAACTCTTTAGCATTCAGAAACACTAAAAGAAAGAAATAAATAAAACATTGTGGTGGTCAGTAAATGTCACAACCTTGTCAAGAGTTAAGAATCTGCATTGGACAAGGTGTCAAGAGTCAAGAATCTGCATAGGACAAGGTGATGATGCTGGGACTTTTGTTTGGTGCCGTTCCAGTGAGATTTACAAAGATGACTGCCTGAAGAAAACATCAAAATTCCCTCTGTCCTTGATGATATGGTGCTGCATGTCAGGCAAAGGCACTGGGGAGATGGCTGTGGTTAAATTTTCAATAAATGCACAAGTTTACATTGAAATTTTAGACAGCTTTCTTATCCCTTCAATTGAAAATATGTTTTTCATTTTTCAAGATGACAATGCATCATGTCACAGAGCTAAAACTGTTAAAGCATTTCTTGGAGAAAGGCTCATGCAGTTATTGTCATGGCTTGCAAATCAGCCCACAGCAAGGCTCCTACCTACAAGGATGATCTGAAAACTGCAATCAAAGAGAGTTGGCACCAAATTGATGAAGAATACTCATCAAGTCCATGCCTCAGAGACTGCAAGCTGTCATAAAAGCCAGAGGTGGTGCTAGTATATACTAGAGATGTGTTTTGATTGTTATTTCTTTGTTTGTTTCTCATGATTCCATACATTTGTCCCCAGAGTGGAGTGATTCTATATTTATTTGCTTGCACTTGTTCTATAAAAGTAACATTTACTCACCACCACAAAATTTTTTTTAGGACTGTCAAAATTATCGCGTTAATGAGCGGTAATTAATTTTTTAAATGAATCCTGTTAAAATATTTGACGCAATTAACGCACAAATGCCCCGCTCAAACAGATTAAAATGACAGCACAGTGAAAGGTGTCTTGTTGTGTTTTTCGGTGCTTGGGTGCGACTGATTTTATAGGCTTCAGCACCCATGAGCATTGTGTAAGTAATTATTGACAACAACAATGGCGGTCTAATAGTTTATTTTTTGATTGAAAATTTTACTTTACTTTTTATTTTATTAAAACGAAAACATGAAGAGGGGTTTTAATATAACATTTCTATAACTTGTACTAACATTTACCTTTTAAGAACTACAAGTCTTTCTATCCATGGATTGCTTTAACAGAATGTTAATAATGGTAATGCCATCTTGTTGATTTATTGTTATAATAAAGAAATACAGTACTTACGTACCATATGTTGAATGTATATATCCATCTTGTGTCTTATCTTTCCATTCCATCAATAATTTACAGAAAAATACGGCATATTTTATAAATGGTTTGAATTGCGATTAATTGCAATTAATTACGATTAATTAATTTTTAAGCTGTAATTAAGTCGATTAAAAATTTAAATCGTTTGACACCCCTAATATATATATATATATATATACACACAGTGGGGAGAACAAGTATTTGATACACTGCCAATGGGTTTTCCCATTGCCAGTCATGGTTCCACTTCCCATCATGCATTTGGGCATGGCTACAGTATCATTTACTGAAAGCTCAACAAATACACTAGATGGCACTATTTAGTCATAATATACAAAGTCACAAGTCTTTCTATCCGTGGATCCCTCTCACAGAAAGAATGTTAATAATGTAAATGCCATCTTGAGGATTTATTGTCATAATAAACAAATACAGTACTTATGTACTGTATGTTGAATGTATATATTCGTCCGAGTTTTATTTATTTTTTTCTTAATGCATTGCCAAAATGTATATGATCGGGAAAAATTATCGGGAATGATTGGAATTGAATCGGGGAGCAAAAAAAAGCAATCAGATTGGGAAATATCGGGATGGGCAGATACTCAAACTAAAACGATCGGGATCGGATCGGGAGCAAAAAACATGATCAGAACAACCCTAGTCAAATGATTAATGAATGCTTATAACAGATGTTATTGACTGTAATTTGGCAAATTATCTCACTTTTAAAAGAAGATCCGAGCTGGACATAAATGATAATAATGATAGTCTCATCCCATAAGATATGACTGTCTTATGAAAGTCTTATGACGCCGCTGTCAATAAAGCATTCCCTATTAACCCAAATAAATCAACAAATAAGCCGCAGAATTCAAAATGAGGGAAAAAAGTAGTGGTTTATAGTCCGAAAATTACGGTATATACAGTATGTGTTTCACTTTTGCCAATACCTGACAAAAATAGCGGTTATTTGAAATATTATAATGATAGGAGACACACCTGTGCGTGTGCAAATCCGACGAGTGTTAGTGTTAATGGGGGAAAAAAAATCGGAAATATTAATGAAATGATGTGTCAGAAACGCGAGTATTGCTAAGTGCAATCTAATTTTAGGATTCCGCACTCTAATCAGTAAAGGTAACGGAATTTTTAGTTAACAGAGATGCTAATTCACATTAGTATTGTGCTCAGGGCTGCTTGCAGCCGAATTGAAGCTCATCTCTTTGACTGAGAGTGGAGGTATTTGCCTTTAGAGGGCCTTGTGGACACATTAAGGCTTATTTGCATGGGCCATAATACTAACTGAGCTCCACATCTCTGTGCTTAGGCCCAGCGGAGCTGTTGGTTTAAATATTTTTTAGCAGGGAAGCTGAGCATTGAATCTTGCCTGACTCTTTTACAGAGCAAGTAATGGGTCCCCCACAATAGCTTGTTCTGGATGATTTAAAACACTATACTAACAGTGTAAATGAGCCGTCTTTGTAATTCGCAATGTTGTTGTCGGTCTTTGGAATCCAGACTTGGTAAAGAGCGCAAGACTAACATGTGATCTTCTTCATTGACATCTATGCCTCTTGTTTAGACAATTATGCAAAAGCCCTCCCCTAAAAAATGTTACCTTTTTTTTCCACCCTCTTTTGTCCCGAGCACCACAATTAAGGGCCGTAACTCTGAATAACAAAGCAGCGGCCCCTCCTCGCTAGGTAGCCTCAGGTTGTGTTTACGCTCCGGCACATCAAAGACATAGCTGAACTTTTCCAAGCCCCTCCTGCTCAAGTAGTAATCCCGAAGTATAATCTCTTTAAAAACTGTAAAACCCATTAGAGTGACACCATCTAAATCCACAGAGTGGAGAAATAGAAAACTGGTGACAGAAGAAGCCTATCAACAAAAACACAGCGATGAAACGTAAAGACGGTTTGTTTTCCTTCTAAATTTCCAGTGTTGAATTTGCCAAAATTGACAATCTGGATGGTTGATTCCAAAGACAACACGCTGTAGATGTTTGAACAACATCAACTGTATTCATAGAAGTGAGGAATTGGTGTTAATTGCAAATATGCAAATCTCATTGGCTCCCAAGCGAAAAACGTAACATATGCCATAGACTTCATAACCTATTGACATGACACACATTCTCAAAAACTTCAAATTCAAATATTTTCAAAACCAAAGCTGATGCCGACCTTAAAACCGAAACAGGCCTACCTTAGACATATATGAGTCTCCATGAGCAGCGGCATCTAAAAATTCAAAGTCATTCCATTATAAAATCCTGATGAATTATTTTTTATATAAGTACAACACAACTTAAAATTAGGGCTGTGAAACGATTAAAATTTTTAATTGAGTTAATTACAGCTTAAAAATTAATTATTCATAATTAATCGCAATTCAAACCATCTATAAAACATACCATATTTTTCTGTAAATTATTGTTGGAATGGAAGGATAAGACACAAGACGGATATATATGTTCAACATATGGTACATAAGTTCTGTATTTGTTTATTATAACAATAATTCAACAAGATGCCATTAACATTATTAACATCCTCTTAAAACGATCCATGGATAGAAAAACGTGTAGTTCTTAAAAGATAAATGTTAGTACAAGTTATATAATTTTTTAAAATAAAACCCCTCTTAATGTTTTCGTTTTATTAAAATTTGTAAAATTTTCAATCAAAAAAGAAACTACTAGCTCGCCATTGTTGATTTCATTACACCATGCTCAAGCCCCAAACCCTTAAAATCATTTGGACCCAAGCGCCAGCAGTGGGCGCCAAACAACAAAAAACATGTAACAAGTAACAAGTGGACATTACACTGCTGTCATTTTAATCTGAGTGGGGCATGTGCGTTAATTGCGTCAAATATTTTAACGTGATTAATTAAAAAAATTAATGGCCGCCCGTTAACGCGATAATTTTGACAGCCCTACTCAAAATGGCTATAAAAGTCTCAGATTTTACACTAGATGCACAAAAATCACCAAATGCAGAGATAATCACCTATCTTTTCAGGATTAATAGCAATATTTAACATATCTTATAAGTTTTTGACCAAAATAGAAACTTTTTTTTTTTATTTACTGCAAGTTTTCACCAGCTAATAAATGACTCAATTTAACATCAGAAATGTAATATTTGAGGAACACATGCAGAATAAATAGCATGTAAATAGATTATTAATAAATTCTATCAAGGGCGTAGGTTTGGTCTCAACATTGGTAGGGACGATATGGCATAACCTGCATGTACACTTTTTGCTGGGGACGGGACATTCATAATGATCAGTGCAAAATAAATTTGTATTGACTTATACTAAGTTTTATGTGTATTGGTTCAGCCTGCACGGTTCAATTAAAACTTTTGTTTTCAAAAACTACTAAAGAAACATTTTGAAAACATCCAGAAAAAATGTCCGGATTTTATGAGCAAATTTAAAAAGCATTATTTGAACATAATTGAAAAAAATTATATGAACATTACATACACAATAAATACAAGTTTATTAATCATGTCTTAACTATGCAGGAATAAAAAAACAACAACAAAAAAACAACAACATTTGTCTCAAGACCCGTCAACATTGTCAAAATAAAGAAATCAAATGTACTGTAACTGAAAAAACTTCTTTGTCAGGGAATAACAAAAAGAAATAAAAATGGAGCTGTCCTACAGGTAAAACACTACTGCTTTTGTCCACAAGCACAGCCAAACTCAAAAAAAAAAAAAAAAAAAAAAAAAAAAAGAAAGCTCCTTTGTAAGCTGCTTTAAGACCACATCAATTAAATAAAAAGTGTAATTGGGGGGAAGAGGGTAAACCTCGGTTCTCTACATTTCTCACAGTTAATTTAACGTTAACAGTAGAAAACACATACACTTCTTTCTAAGCAGCTTCCTATTCGAGTTTTGCAGATTAGCAAGTTCACACAGTTTAACGTTATGCTAACACGGATGCTATCTAGCAAAATTAGTGGTGTGTTCCCCTCTTCCACAACATTGACATATTTTTTACATTTCTTACAGTGGCTGCTGGCTGAAAAAAACCCTTATAATATCCCTAATATCTCTAATATCTAATGTGTGGTGGTGGGTCAATTAATCAGCCAATCAAATGTGCGTTCAGGAGGGAAAAATGGACCGGCACATTCAGCAAGTGAAAAGAGGTACATGTAAGTCTGAACAAAATGGAAAAAAAAATTAGTAATGGTGGGGTCAATTACAACATTTAAAAAATATGGGAAGATAATCTAAATGACCTATATGACTGAAGTCATTATATAACACAAATAAGGTTGCTTAAAAGTTGGTGGGGACGATTTGAGCAACCTGAAAAGTTGTTTTGTCCCTACTGTCCCTATGCAAACCCACGCCCCTGAATTCTGTACACAATCACAACTTTGAATAGAATAGAATAGAATAGAATAGCCTTTTATTTTTACTATACACTATATACTGTTAGCGAATGAGGCTAGCGGGCACCTGACGTAAGCAGAGCTTTTCTGGCGAAAATTCTTGTGAATAAATGCTTAAATCCCCGAATTCTTCATCGATATGGACGTAAAATAGTCTCTATTCTTGGTTAAAAGCAAAGAAACCGTGCAGTTAGCGTTTATTTTATATATATATAGGATATGTCGAAGTATAATGCTACTCTCTTAGCGAATGATGCTAGAGGCCGCCTGACGTAAACAAAGATTTGGTGAAAATTTTTGTGAATAAATGCTTAAATCCCCGAATTTTTAATTTATCACGTTAAAATATTTGACGCAATTAACGCACATGCCCCACTCAAACAGATTAAAATGACAGTACAGTGTATTCTCCACTTGTTACTTGTGTTTTTGGGAGTTTTGTCGCCCTCTGCTGGTACTTGGGTGCGACCCATGAGCATTGTGTAATTATTGACATCAACAATGGCGGGCTACTACTTTATTTTTTGATTGAAAGTTTTACAAATTTTATTGAAACAAATACATTAAGAGGGGTTTTAATATAAAATTTCTGTAACTTGTACTAACATTTATCTTTTAAGAGCTACAAGTCTTTCTATCTATGGATCGCTTTAACAGAATGTTAATAATGTTAATGCCATCTTGTTGATTTATTGTTTTAATAAACAAATACAGTACTTATGGACCATATGTTGAATGTATATATGCGTCTTGTGTCTTATCTTTCCATTCCAATAATAATTTAGAGAAAAATATGGCAAATTTTATAGAGGGTTTGAATTGCGATTAATTAATTTTTAAGCTGTAATCAACTCGATTAAATTTTTTTATCGTTTGACAGCCCTGAAATATATATATATATATATTTATATATATATATACAAAAAAGTAATAATACATATAAATGATAATAAAATAAAATAAAAATAATAAAAATAAATAACACAAATTATAGTGGCTGCTGCTGGCCGGAAAAAAAAAAATCGATAATAATTTGATAGTCGAAATTCGATAATTTTTGTGTATTTTTTTGGCATAATATGGTCATTTAATAGGTTATAATACACTGTAATAATAACATTTCATATTGAAGTTGTGCTGACAAATATGCCATCATTAAAAAATATCAGACATTGTAAGCAGTTACAATGTTACTGATTGAGGATTCTTTTCACTGAATACTTTTTTTTTGGATGACTACCTTTACTTTTACTGGAGTAACATTATTTTAAAGTAACACTACTCTTACTTGAGTCAAATTTTTGGCTACTCTACCCACCCCTGGACTGTTATGTCATTTTGTCAACATGTACTTGCTCGAGTCTCTTATCAGCTGTATCACAGTTGGATTGTTTTAATTGGGCAATGAAATAGAAAAAATGAAATTATCTATAGCAGCACCAGGGCTAATGTATCATTTTTTTGTATTTTCGTTATCGTTCCTCACTATTATGTTTGTTTTGAGCCCTCTTTTGCTCAGGTGAAAGTACTGTTTACCAACATGATTTAAGAGAGTGCGAGGATGACTACGGCGACGTCTTTTAATTCACGGTGTACGATGAGCACGGAAGGTGTGTATGTACTAAATCATCACATGGTTTACAAACTCAATAAGTACGAGCTTCCTCCCAAAGCCTGGCAGGCCAACAACACACCTAAATTATTAACGAAGCTGGGCCCCCTCGGAGGCACAACTTTGATGATGTTATAAACAGGGGAGAGGACAAGGTGCCTTCTCAGCAAAAGATTATAGGAGCCCCCCCTACCACCTCAAATTCCGACCCCTGTGTCCTCACTCCTAATTACCCGCCTCCAATGGTGAGAGGGGAAGATAGCAATAGGAAGGGGGTGGAAACATCTTAAATAGACGTCACACATTCCTTTCCTCCGCATGTAAACCTAATGTTGATCCATGTGCTTAAAATCTGGAATGTTTTTTTTTTTTTGTGTGTGTGAATGTATTTGTAAATCATGAATATTCTAATGATGAGTGTGCTCAGGCACCCAAAATGATCGTAGCAAGTTTTCTCTGCCAGAATTTTTTCCCCCTCGTAGGATAATTTTGTCTCTAGGCACTACTCCATTTTAAAATTCAAATTCATCAAGCCTGGATAATAGCTGATGCGGCATTTCACTTGAATAGAAAACAAAATGGAGGAAGAGGAGGGATAGAAGTCATGTTAAATGTTGAGGTACTCCTAAAATACACCAGTATTGGTCAGAAACAAAGTAGCAAGTCAAATCCAGTGTTGTTTTCGTCAACGATGACGATAACAAAAATATTTCACTTGCACTTTCAGAGCAATAAATGCATTTAAAAATGAATTAAAACACCTGAGATTAGACTCAAATGGTAAAAATCACATTAATAAATGAGAATCTAAGTACAACGAAAGAACAATTGGCTAACTTGCATAGCACAAGTCCGCTAGCTTAAATGCAATAAAATGCTAACTTTTCTTTTTAAAGCTCTTAAAAATCGTTTAAACACATTAGTCCATAAAAAACTGCTAAATAAACCTACAAATTAAGTTACGAATGCATTAAAAAAACATTAGCTCAAACAAAAACTTACCTTATGTTGGTCTTAACAGGGAGGAGCTGCATTCAGCCATGTTGATTGAGTTATGTCATATTCACTGTTGCCACTAGAGGGCAGTGTACCCACCCAAATCAATAACTAAATGCAAACACTTGCAAAACAAACCTTCAGAATGCTACTCTAATGACATGAATCCTCGAAGCAGCAAAATTTGATTCGAAGCTTTTTTCTAAGCGAATTCCTCGAGTTAATCGAATAATTATTGCAACACAAATATATAATGTATATATGGCGGAAAACACAGACAAGGCTGAAAAAGCAGTTTCTGCTCTTGCACCCATCTGTAAAATTAACTACTATATTTTAAGCCAAAAAAACTGTTGAGTTGGATAGAACAATATGTCTATAGGCTGCCATAGCAGATTCATGGCGCATTAAGCCCCTCAATTTTTTTAAATTGGTCAGTTTTATCCTGAAAACCCCCTTTTACAGACGTCGCGCAACCACTTTTGTTTCAACCCAGCTATAAAAATAAGGTAAGTAATTATATTTATTATTTGAAATGTCTGTCATTTTTGGCTTAGAATCTTTAATCGATGTCTAATATATAGTTAAAAAAAAAACTTTAATATTCATTCGCATATTTTAAACTTTTAAATAAATTACGTCACAATGAAAAAAATGGTGTCTGTTAATAAGTCACAGATATCTACCTCATAACTATTGCTTAATTGTTTTTTTTTTTTTTTTTTACTGTTACATTTTCCCCAATATTTTAGAAAAAGAAACATTTAAATTAAAACATTTTAAAATGGTAAATATATGAAAAAGGAAATCTCGACCACTCCTTAATGTCTGCGATTTCTGCATCGCGACCCTGGTTATATTACCATGTTTCACCCATAAAAGCCC
Source organism: Corythoichthys intestinalis (assembly GCF_030265065.1). Taxonomy (NCBI): domain Eukaryota; kingdom Metazoa; phylum Chordata; class Actinopteri; order Syngnathiformes; family Syngnathidae; genus Corythoichthys; species Corythoichthys intestinalis. The sequence continues at coordinate 3,056,655 of NC_080414.1, read as the reverse complement.
CCCCAAACCCGGCTGTGGCCATTCACAGCTGTGTCTTGACACTCGGTGATATATTCTACATGGAGTTTTTGAATCGAAAAGAGGTCAGTACACAAAAATACCTTGTTAAAATCATGGCGTCATTAATGCTCTCTCATGCTCTGACCTCCAGTTAGGGTTTTGCTGTTAGCCAGCTTAAATGCTATAAAACGTTTTTTTTTAAATTTTTTTTTTACAATGCTCTTGACAAAATATTCAAACACATTTCCCACAAATCAACGCTAAAGATACCTATAAACGAAATTACAAATGCATTAAAAAAAAACATTGGTGCAAACAAAACCTTACCTTATGTTGGTCTTAACAGGGAGCAGCTGGGTTCTTCCATCCATCATCCACCGCTTAATCCGGGATCGGGTCGCAGGGGCAGCAGCTTTAGCAAGGAAGCCCAGACTTCCTTCTCCTCAGCCACTTCAATCAACTCCTGCGGCGGGATCCCAAGGCATTCCCAGGCCAGCCGAGAGACAGGAGCTGGATTCGGCCCTGTTAAATGAGTAATGTCATGTTCACTGTTGTCACTAGAGGGCAGTGTATCCACCCAAATCAATAAACCTAAATGCAAACACTTTCAAAACAAACCATCACAATGCCACTCAAACAAATCCTCCAGGCAGCACAATTTGATTTGAAGCTTTTTTCTATTTGAATTACTCGAGTTAGTAAAACTCCAAAACTTAGATTGCAAGCAACTATCAGGTGCATGCCGCCACCTACAAGAGAGTGCAGCACCCATTGAAGGTGCGCTACTCTCAATGTTAAATGTTAGAAGTCATACACCAGTCAGCCAAACACAACATTATGCCCAAAGTGCACTGTGTAACTGCGGTGCTGTGTCCTACTTTAAATTTAGAGAGGCTGTTGGGAATGAGATGGACTGGCTGCAGGGCTCAGCTGACCCACAGTCTGACCACCCACCTCAACGATTCAGCCCCCCAAAGGATGTGTAGTACCTGTGTATATGGTGAACTGCAAATATTGATGCTTTTTGAGGACATAAAAAATGGACAACTCTATTTAAATTCTAGACTGCATTCAGTTGTACACAGTGTACATCCTGTGGAAATCAGATGCACTATCAGGAATACTACTCCAGCCTACGGAGGGAACCTCAAACTAAACACAGAAACAACATTACCCGTTACAACAGAGTAGAAAGCGCAAAAATCCTTCTTTTAAGGCACTTTCACACTAGCACAGTTTGATCTGTTTTAAACGGACCAGAGTTCTTTTTCTTAGATAGTCCGCTTTGTTCTGCAAATGTGAACGCACATTTGAACCCCAGTTCGGACCAAACAAACTGAGGGAAAATAGTATCTTTTCACGTATTTACCGTTCGACTGCATGTATTACTCTAAAACACCCAATATAAAATAACTTTTAAATCATAGTTTAACCCTTGAGAGTCGAAGGACGCGCCGGCGCGTCCTCAGCGCACGTCGTCTTTGAAGCGCCCTCACGTTTTAATTACGTCACCCACATGCGGTTGGTTGGTCTCGTTTTAAAGTGCGGAGGTTGCGGTTTACTCTCGTTATTATTTGAAGTCAATCGACCAACTAGAACGTGAGATATTGTCATTTAAGTTTTATAGTTTTGTTGTCCTCTCAAAAAAACATTAAAACGCAGCATGGATCATTTGTTTATGTCTATATTTCCATCATTTCTTGTCCTTTTTCAAAACGGAAGCTCCATGAAAAAAACGCAAATCAAACGAACCCTTCGAAGTCACAGTGGAAGCACAAAATGCGTTTTTTTTTTTTTATAAATATAACTGCCGTGCGAGGTTCCACCGAACGAGAGGGAGGAGTGCTCCGAAGCAGCGAGGTGGCGAGCGACGGCCGTTTGGATCGAGCAGCGACTTTGTGTGACTTTGAGAATGAACGGAAAACTAAATTTAGCGCAAGCAATTGTGCTTTTTGATCAACTTGAGGAAGAGGATGGTCCAAATTCGTCATCATCGTCTTCTTCGGAAGAGTCCTCGAGTGAAGATAGTGACGTATTTGAACACGTGGGTGACGCCATCGACGAGCAGAGGTAAGCCAACTCACTTTTTTTTTTTAATGCTGAAAAAGTTTCTTTTGAAAGTTTCTTTTGATATTGCAAGACAAAATTAATTTTGATGCAATATAAGTGTGTGTTTGTGTATATAATAATAAAATGTGCATATCAGATCAAAGTCGTACGTGCACTGTGTGTATGCCAGGCAGGAATTTATAATTTGTGGTGTTCTTCTTTCTATATGAAGATTAGGGATGTAGCACATATTCAGCTATGGTATTCTTTCTATTGTCATACATATAGATTTCCATTATTATTTATTGCTGTATATATTTTTATTTTATACTTGAAATACTGACTTTTTCTTCATGTACATTTATAGTGACAATGAAAGTAAAGTGAAATGAAAATGGAAGGGTGGAAAGAGGACCGACACCCCATGGAAGTGTGGGCTGTCTGATGTAGCCCTGTGTTTAATTCCAGGACGAAACTGCTTTTCGGAGTGGCATGCCTGAAAAAAATTGAACTTGTTTATTGTAAATATTTTTGAAAATACCCCCCCCCCCCCCAATGTTATATATATATATATTCCCCCCCCACAATCAGTCTTCTCAATTTGTGTATATAAATGTGTGTTCAAGAAGCTTGATTGTGTGTACGTAGTTTTCATCAAGTGATGGGCCGCAATACCTAAACTCATAAAGAGATGGCCTCTAAACACTTTTTGTGTTAGATGGTATATATTTTTTCACTGTTCGGTCTGCTGTATATAACCTGTTTTGACTAGAGCATGTATAAAGGCAAAAAACGCCTATGGCTATACCTGTTGTTTATGTTGAATTGTCAAATATAAGACTATTTATTCTAAATTTTTTTGGTTGAATGTTCATCCTAACATGTTGAATAAATATTACAAAGTTTCAAAACGGTTCGTTACGCATGTTTGGTTGTCAATTGGACATCAATATTAAAAATTTTTGGGCCCAAAATGATGATTTATAATTGGTCAGTGAAGGAAACAACAGTTTGGACATGAAGTTCAAGGTGTCACAAAAAAAGGGACCAAACCAGGCCATCGTAAACAATTCTTTCTTTGAAATATAAAGGCAACTTAAAAGGCATGCAAAATCTGAAAAAATAGGCCCAGACCTTAAAGGGTTAAGGAAAACAAGCAGAACATATTTGACATAGGGCATAGGAGATACATGACGCCTTCTGACTACGGAAGACCAACGTGTGCGTCATGCATGACAACCAGGCAATAGGCAAGACATCGACAAGCCCACGTCTGCAACACCAAATCCCAGAATCAGCTCTTCAGGACAGTCCAGAACAAATGGCGGGACGTCTTGTCCCAAAACAAGGAACACCGCAGAACACCCGATATCAAACTGATAACACACCTGATAAGCAACTGTGACGGACAAACTAAACAGCCCAAACTGCGATGGAAGATTATCCTAAACAACAGCCAAACACACCCTTCTTCCGGACCACGGCCCGCCTCACTAGGGTTTTTAAAAGATTGAATTCTTAACTAATCCTTGACACTTTTCTCGGGTATCTTTTGTTGACTTGTAATATGGTGACCCTGAATCCTCACCTGGGTCTGTTGCTGTTTTGCCTTGCCGTTTGATCGCTGTCGACCTGAATAAAATTGTCAACTTTTGCTTCGAAGCCTTTTTCCAGCTTTCAAAATGGAGTCAGTACAAGGGGTTAAGACTAAGGTGAACGGTCAGAGTTTGGCCTTTTGGCCGAGTTGTCGGTTTTCGCTGGCCTGGGTCATTGGAGTTGCACCAGCTAAAGGTCAGATTCCTTCAAAATGAACTCTGGTCCGCTCAAAAATCGTGAGTCTCAGTCCGCTTTCAGTGCACCCTGCTTCGCTAGTGAATGCAACCAGAGCAGGGTCTGATTTTGCTACTATATGTTCAGGCTGTGACGGTACATGCAGGGCATCCTTGGAAGCGGAAGTACAGCGCGCACGCGAGAATCAACAAAGGCAAGATGACAGAGGATTAGCCATGGCCAAATGTTGTTTTGCTGCGCTAAGCAGTTGCATTTGATACACAGAATCGGGTTCTGATGTGGCGATTTTATTTTGCATGCTGTTGCTGAACGTACTGTGTGAGAGTGACAGGTGCTGAGAAAGGCAGAGCCTCTCAGGGCGGCTGTTTCATGAGTGGCGACAATTTGACAGTCCAAAAAGTCACGAAAGTGAGAGCGATCGCTTCCCTGTGTGACGTGTGATACCACGCGGTTCCCTTTTGTGGTTTAAATTTCTCCTATTCGTTTTTATATACTCCAACATGCTCAGCATTGAGTCAGGAGGGAGCGACACCCCCGCTGACCGAGCGGCGACTTGCTATCCTATGCTACATTAGGTGCAGTGCAACAGCACCATGCTGTCACGCTCCCTATTTCCTCTTCTATTTGTCCAATCAATGAGCAATCAGTCTAACACTGCATGAATAAAGTTTGGTGTGATTCAATGATGTTTGCTATATAGGACCTTTTTTGTTGACAGTATAGCAACACAATACCTTGACACCACCACATTTGTATTTCAGACAAGCTTACGCTGTTAGCTGATTTATGCGCAGTCCACTCATATTGAACAAATTAGTCCAAATTCTCCCCTTGTCATCTTTATAGGTTGATTTATCGATCAAATGTTGACATCGTGACTGAGCTGACACTATCAGTTTCGGGCTAGGCCACATTTATAATTAGCTTCCCATCTAGGGAGTAAAGTTAATATTTTTCAAGTAGAATTGAAGTGTATTGGTTTTGTCGCTGTAATGGATAGTCCGGTGAGGCCAGTGCTCACCATACACACTGACATACGCGAAAACACACAGCCCTGGAGGCCCCCAGACAGACAGTGACACACAAATCTATTGCTATTCCCGACATGACGGAGCAGGCTCACTGGCTGAGTAGCAGCCTGATCAATAGTCATCAGTGACCTCGTCCACTTGGCCGTTACTTCAACCCAAACTCGGAGATTCAAACTGAGGTTGTAAGCATTTTTTTACACTGGCGACAAAAATCTGTCGAGCCAGTAGTGGCATAATGCACAATGAGTAGGCTTGAGAACTGGCAGCGGAGCCGTCTGATTGGTCATTGCCTTGCTCCATGTGATGGGTGTGGATCCACACAACAGCGGTGTCATTGGAGTTGATGAGGAATTGGCAATTGTTCCAATGAAAAACCTCTGATGAAATAAGGGCTCCCAGTACTTATAGTTGGCATCATCCAGTAGGTCACTTCTTCACAAGGTTCTGTGTTGTGTTTAGGTCCCTATTGTTTCAATCAATTTTTCTGAATAACATGACATAAGCAATAATACAGGGAGTACTCAGGTTAGGATA